>NC_045595.1:17690332-17993362 GCF_009762305.2 Zalophus californianus | reverse complement strand
TAGGTGCTCGTATGAAGCAATGTACATGCAGCGCTCACCAGAGTGCCTGCTGGGAGGGAGCACACAGCATTGGTAGCAGATTCTGCTCTATTTGAGCACCCCTGTTCATCTAACTTACTCTTTTTTTTTCAAAGACTTTATTTATTTGACAGAGAGACACAGTCAGAGAGGGAACACAAGCAGGGGCAGTGGGAGAGGGAGAAGCAGGCTTCCTGCTGAGCAGGGAGCCCGACATGGGGCTCGATGCCAGGACCCTGGGATCATGACCTGAGCCGAAGGCAGACGCTTAACGACTGAGCCACCCAGGTGCCCCTCATCAAACTCATTCTTTTCATCCTGTAGACATGACTGAGTCTCTCTTGTCCTCAAAATACACTCGGATTCCTCCACTCACTGTTTTTACCCCAGCAACTAGCTTCTCATTCGTTTCACAGGCAAGCATTTTCAAAGTGCCATCTCACAATGTGGACTAGCGGAAGCCAGACACAAAAGTCAATGTGTGATTCCATTTACATGAAGTTAAGGAACAGCCTTCCTTTCCTTAACAGAAGTTAAGGAAAACTGCAAGGACAGAAGTCAGACACAGTTACCTAATAGGTGAAGTAGTGGTGGTTTTGACTGAGAAACACTCCGTAGGGTGGAGGCCAGAAAGATTTTCTGTTTTGATCGAGGGGGTGGTCACACAGCTACATACATGTATAAAAGTTCATCAGGCTGCAGCCTTGAAAAATGAGCACATCTATCTAAACAAAAAGAGCTCGGGCACCACCCTTCACCACCTGTCCCTTTTGTGGCTCAGTGCTGTCACTCACCACCCTTGTCTTGGTCACCGAATGTTTCCACACATTTGAATCATTATTACTCTTGACCTCCCGACAGAACTGAACACAGGTAATCACATCTTCCCTTATGAAACTCCCTTCTTGGACCTAGAAACCACTCTTCCTCCTGGTGACTCTGCGTCTGGCTCCCCCTTAGTTTCTTTCAGCAACTCGTGTCAGGGAGCTCTTTGTGTAATTCTAGAATTTCATGCTGATTTGGCTCTGCTGGGTACAGGGTACTTATCCCACACAGCACCGCAGAAACCCGCAGACACCTCTTTATAACGCTGTGACTTCTACTCACATGGAGCAGTGATTATTACATAGTGAACTGGGACTAGACTGACTCAGGAATGGCAGCCTCAGTTGTAAGGTGGACATTTGGGGTTCTGTGCAGTAGTCGAAGGACATTGAAGTCTTACACAAATTCAGAAGTGTAGATTCTTCTGAAGACATAAGACTCACGTGGAGGGGCGCCTGGGTGGCTCAGTTGGTTTAGCGACTGCCTTCGGCTCAGGTCATGATCCTGGAGTCCTGGGATCAAGTCCCATATCGGGCTCCCTGCTCAGCAGGGAGTCTGCTTCTCCCTCTGACCCTCCCCCCTCTTGTACTCTCTCTCTCTTCATTCTCTCTCTCTCAAATAAATAAATAAAATCTTTAAAAAAAAAAAAAAGACCCCCGTGGAATGCGGACACATGATTAGTATTTAATTATCCAGTGTAGATGGTCGTTGCTCCAGATGTTAAGAGAAAGGTGTCAGAGACTGAAATGGGCCTGTGAAAGCCTTTTCTCCCAGCCTTTGCTCAGATCTCACCCTCTGATGAAACTCTGCTATCTATATACTGTAGCCATCTCCTCCCCCGGCACTCCAGATCCCACATTGCCTGCTCTGCTTTCTTCCCCTAGTACTTAATTGCCTTCCAATGCAACAGTATCATTTGCTGATTCACTATGTTGATTGTTTACAGTTTGTTTGCCCTATCAGACTGTGATTTCCACAAGAGTAGGGATATTTGTTTTGTCCACAGATACATCTCACATGCCTAAAACAGTGCCTTGGCACATAGTAAGTACTTAATTACTTGTTGAAATACCTGAATGACCGGTTCAGCCAAGTGGTTTAAAATCCAAGCAAGTGAAAGAAAAGCCTGAGGCTCATAAGGGTGACATCAACCAGCATCAAAGTACCTCCTTCACCAAGGCAGGGCTTTCTCCAGATCCACCCTGTCCTCTGGAGGGCTGCATTTGGTGGTCCAGATTAGTCACCTTAATACTGTCTGTAGCAGTCTTGTCTCTTGGTCCCCCGCCCCCCCCCCCCCGTCCTCCCTCCCCTGGTCACAGGTTTCCATAGCAGACTAACCTGAGCAATAGTGATGCTGTGTGCAGCCTGGGCATATTCATGGGGAGAAATATGAATATTCCATGTTGGGAAGTGAGAGATGTGCGTCAGTCATAGTTGGACTGACATTCCCAGTGACCAGGATCCTCTTGTTTTGTACTAAATTTGTTAGCCACTGGTTAATTTGTAGAGTTGGAAAATAAATACAAATCAGGGCAATGACGGGCGCCTGGGTGGCTCAGTCGTTAAGCGTCTGCCTTTGGCTCGGGTCATGATCCCAGGGTCCTGGGATCAAGTCCCACATCGGGCTCCCTGCTCAGCGGGAAGCCTGCTTCTCCCTCTCCCACTCCCCCTGCTTGTGTTCCTGCTCTCGCTGTGTCTCTCTCTGTCAAATAAATAAATAAAATCTTTAAAAAAAAAATCAGGGCAATGAGAAAATTATGTATTTCTGTGTCCCTCGCCAATACATATGTATAGCTCTGACAACCTTCTCTCCCTTTCTAGGGTGAAAAGGCTGATAGCTTTTACATTATAGAGTCCGGAGAGGTGAGCATCCTGATCAGAAGCAAGGTGAGTCTGTGTGTGATGGTGCAATTTATGCCAGGTGCATGCACAGAAAGTAGCTGCTTGCTTTAAATAATGTGAAGTGTGTCTAGTATAACAAAACCATCATTGTTCTATGAGGTATGTGACTGGCAAAGACCCATGTTTAAGTACCTCCAGTGGTAGGGATTTAGTATATTTCTCCTTGTTCCTATTGCCTTTGCCTCTGTGACATAATTAATGATATGAGAAATATTGGCCTATAAATCAATAAGAAAAAGATAAACCCCCTAGTAGAAAATGGGGGAATTACATGATAAAGGCATACACATGGGTGTTGAATATGAAAAAAGCTTCCTTTCTAGAGCACTGGGGGGGAGGTCTTTAGGACCAGCATTACTGTGCCATTTCGTGGATAGGGAGGCCTAGAAAACTGATGACCAGTAAGTGGGAGGAATGATTCTCATCATAAATCCATTGTCACCAGATTTCCCTATTCCAATTTTTTTAAGAATGCAGAATTTGTTAAAATAGTTAAATATAATTCTAACCTAATATGAAACCTTTTACAGACTATCTTTAGTAAAAGTTAAATATGGAGAAAGAAAAACATGATTACTGCCTCTATTAAAAATAGCTCTGCTGTTTCACATGAAACAGTAGGTTGAAACGTCTATGTTCTTTTATTGTTTTTGGACTAGTTTTATTGTTTTTGGACTAGTGATACATGTTTGTTTTTCAAATACTCATTGACACTTCTTGATCACAGCATAATGTTGGGTATGTGGGACCAGCAGCACTGTGGCCCTGGGGGTTGGGGGAGCTTGTCAGGAATGCAGTCTTGGACTCTGCCCCAGACCTACTGAATCAGAATCTGAATTGTAACAAATCCCCAGGGGGCTGGTGTTCATATGACAGTGTGTTAACTGCTACTCTAAAGAAGGGACTACTTGGGCACAAACGCATCTGCAGACCCAGAGAATGCTACAGAAATTGGAAGGAGAGTGTTGGCTCTGATGGAGCAGATCAACTTCAGAGCAAACAGGTTGGGGCAGAAGTGTGGAAGGAAGATTATCTGCCTATAACCTAAAGTGGCTCTTAGAGATTGAGACTAATTCTTACTAATAAATTCTAAATAATTTTTTTACTGAAATTATTGCTTAGCTTAGCAGATGGATTTGTAAAAAAAAAAAAGGAAACTCTAGATATTAAATGTGATATGCTACATTATTTTCCATAATTTGATAAGCACAAATTAAAACCTGCTTGATTTCTTTTTTTTTCTTTTAAGATTTTATTTATTTGAGAGAGAGAGACAGCACAAGCAGAGGGGAGAGGGAGAGGGAGAAGCAGACTCCCCACTGAGCAGGGAGCCCGATGCAGGGCTCCTTACCAGGACCGCAGGATCATGACCTGAGCTGAAGGCAGACGCATAACTGGCTGAGCCACCCAGGCTCCCCCCTGCTTGATTTCTTAATACAGAGTTAAAGCACTAAATATCCAGGTTGAACATTATAAAAAAATTTTTTTAGTCACTTAGCTCTTCTAAAAAAAAAAAAAATGCGTGTGGTGGAGGGGTGGGGAACCACTAACTTACAGAGCAGGCAGTACCTAAAAAGAAAACTTGTTACTGTAAAGTATTGTCCGAGAAAGGCATGGTCTCAGATAAAAAAGAAGTGACCCGGGATTGTAACTTTACCTAAGAGAAACATTGACATCATTTAGCAGGACTTAACAAAAGATCTTGTCTTTTCCCTTGCACCTTAGAAGTCAGCATCTACCAAAAGGACAGCATTCATATATATATATATATATATATATATATATATAATATATGTAAATGTATAATGTATTAAAATATATACGTAAAAATATATATTATATTAATATGCAAAAATATATATGTATTAATATATAATTGACACTATAATATCATATATATTGACATAATATATATAATGTATGTTATAATAATTATTTTTTTTCCTTTGGAAGATACATATAAATCTTCCAAAGAAAATGGTCTGCTCCCTACCTCTTGATATTTAGCCATTACCTGAAAGGTGTTGGGTCTTGGATGAAGGCCCAGGTAAAAGCCAACTCCTCTAATTAAACCATACCACTGAGGGCACCTGGGTGGCTCAGTCGTTAAGCGTCTGCCTTTGGCTCAGGTCATGGTCCCAGGGTCCTGGGATCGAGTCCCACATTGGGCTCCCTGCTCAGCAGGAAGCCTGCTTCTCCCTCTCCCACTCCCCCTGCTTGTGTTCCCTCTCTCACTGTGTCTCTCTCTGTCAAATAAATAAATAAAATCTTTAAAAAATAAAAATAAAAAAAATAAACCAGACCACTGAGATGAATTAGCCCCTGCAGTTGACATGGTACAGTTAGTGTCTCCGCAAAGTGAATTTCTCAGTAATTGTATTTTAAGTGTCCTGAGAAGGGAATGCAAGTGTGTGTAACTGGATGTGCTCAGCTGTGATTCTGGAATCAGCCTAGGTCATGTTTTCCACTTGCTCTAGACTAAAGCAAACAAGGATGGTGGGAACCAGGAGGTCGAGATTGCCCGTTGCCATAAGGGGCAGTACTTTGGAGAGCTTGCACTGGTCACCAACAAACCCAGAGCTGCTTCAGCTTATGCAGTGGGAGATGTCAAATGCTTAGGTAAGAAAAATAAATTCTTATGCACAAATACTTTTTTTTTCTAACACGCAGTATTTTTTTTTTCCCCATCAGTAAGCCTTGACTCATTTCACCAGTTCTCACATACATCTAGGCTTGAACAGTCTGTGGGACTAACTAGAAATGGTCTGTACCCTTTGAGCAGACATTTCTGAGCACTGAGTGAGGACAGCCTGTGAGAAGAGCAGTCACAGAGGCAGGTGTCCAGGGCTCTGCTGGGACCGAGTGAGTAGGTGCTGTTGGGCTCTGCAAAGTTGCCAACAGATGACACAGTCTGGCTGTGCTCACATAGAAACATCCGTCCTTTTTCCAAGCACTCAGCATCCCCCAGTCTGATTCCCTGAGGTGAACAGGTATATGTGAGAAAAGGTTTGCATCAGGGAAATGACTTTGAATTATTGGTGTAGAGAATTCATTCTCTCGCGCCTCTTTTTAACAATGCAGTTATGGACGTACAAGCATTTGAGAGGCTTCTGGGGCCCTGCATGGACATCATGAAAAGGAACATCTCACACTACGAGGAACAGCTGGTGAAGATGTTTGGCTCCAGCATGGATCTGATTGACCCCGGGCAGTAGGCAGAAGCCCAGAGCCTTCTCAGTGTGACACCAAAACCTCCCAGTCAGCCACAGAACACACACAGAAGACAGACACAACAGACCCGTTCCTGCTGTTGCTGCCGCCGCCAGCTGCTATCGCTGTGGCCATGGGCATGTAGGACACTTGAAAGTCAGCACTACAAGATGGGCCAAGGTTCAGCCCACACCTCCTCCACTTTGCTTCTGAAAGCCCATTATTAGACCACTCGTAATGATTATTCCAACCCAGTTGTCACATCTTTGGTTCACAATGGCATGTCTCTCCAACAGTTTAAGTGCCTGATACAAAGTCCACAGCATAATCATCTTCCTTTCCTCTCTGGCTGCTACTATTGCTGTTGGAAGTCACCACAGGTCTTCACAGAGCTGTGTTCAACTGTAGACACCCGCCCCTGACCTTTCTCAAGGGAGGAATTGTCATAGCCCTTGATCTTCTCGTTTGTCCTTTGAGAAAGTCCGCATTTGTTCACACTGGTAGCCTTCGGTTTTACAGTAGAAGATGCGGCAGGGAGGCTGGAGGTCTGCGGGCCTGGGGCACCCATGACAGCTATCTCCAAATTCACAGCGATGCTGGGGGCAGGGCCCTGCCCCAGGCCCAGCAGCTCAGCACCCCAGAGCACACTGATCGGCCATGAAGACCCGTGTTAGAGCAGAGAATTTGCGATCAGCACATTCTTCAGGTAGCGGAGAGCCAGGGAAGGTTTTCTGGGTTGGGGGTTTTGGTTTGTTTTGTTTTGTTTCAGTAGATTTTGTTTTGTTTTATTTACTCTCTGTGCGGTTTGCATGAATGAATTGTTGTCCATTTCTAAGGAGCCAGGGTCTGGATGTGCCATGACTTTATCTGACCCAAATGCTTCCCTGGGCAACTCCTGCCATCTTATTTCCAGTTGCCCTACCAGCTGATAATGGCAGTGTGCCAGCAAGAGGTTGTACTACAACAAAGAGAGCCCCCTTTCCTTCTCCAGTGTTGTTTCATAGCTTTGCTGTTGAACTATCAATTTTTAAACTCTTTAAAGAAGAAGCAGCTATTTTTTTGAAATTAAAAAAATTTTTATTTCTGTATTTGGGGAATTCCCGTTGGACCTGGTCATATATATCAGTGTCAGCTGACTCAGGCATTCATCCTGAAGATCAACTCTTTGTTTTTAAAAATCCATGAAATTACTGCAAAGACCTTTCTAATTAAGGTGTTGGGATATTGGGGGTTCCAATTATTAACCCCAAAGGAAAGTAAATTAGCTTGTATTTTAAAACTTTTTAACCTTTTAATTATATCAAGTAGAATTGTGATGAATTATCCTAATTAACTAGATATAGTTAAGGATAAATTTTTTTTTTGAGAATGACTTAGATGCTATAAGAGATCCTAAGAGCAGTGTGAAGTTTGCATAGAGATAAATTTGAATATTGTAGCCAAGGTTATATTAAATCAAGAGGCCCTTTCCAATATGATTTACTTTTTAAACTTGTGTAACTCAATAAACCCCTAAGAGATTGCATGCTGGGGCTTGAGTCATTCCTGTTGTAGGATAATGATAGAGCCCACATGGTCACTTCCATTGTCCATAGAAGCGGGGCTCTCTGCTTTTGCCATGGACAGCGTGGTGGAGGGATTTCCAGAGTGGTGACCCACCACAACCTTGGTCAAATCTCCCTTTTTCTTGTGTTCCGTGAAGTGAAAGCAGAAGGACTCTTTTCAGACCACCCTAGCTAGGTAGCCTGCGTTGCAGCTCCCAGAATTATGAAAGGTTGTAACTAATACCCCAAAACAGGCAGCTAGCTATGGGAAAGCCCATGTGGTTTTTTTCCCCACGATTTTCCAAGGTTCTTTTCTAGGGTGTTGCTTTATTATCAAATAAATTAAGAAAGCAGATCTTGCACTTTAGCAGACAAGAATCACACCTGTTTCTTCCAAAAGTAGGTACAGTGAGCTTTAGGAGTGTCAGAGAGGTCTAGCCCCCTCTATTCAAGGACTCTTTAAACACTGAGCAGATGCCCCCTTTGCACTCCCATGCCAGCATTAGTCAGGACTGGCTGGGAGCTTAGTGCCAGAGTCACTCCTGCAGGCTGCTAGGCATGGGCTTCTCATCCTGCCTTCTTGCACATCCCAATTCAGTCTTCCCCCTTCACAGAAGCCTCTTTGGTACCCCCAACTCACTGATGGTTGCTGTTTTACAGAGTAGAATTCATCCAGGTTTAAGTCCTCCTGCTCTAACTACAGACTGACATATGGATCACGAGTATAGATCCTCACTGCATACAGCACCCCTTGGGGGTCTGGCTTGAGGAAGGAAGACTTTAAAGGGACCAGTGTGAGTGAAATAGTGCCAGGAGTCTGGCAGGGTTCCAGTTCTCTTTGCAGCATGGGGAATCAGAGGTGGCAGACCAAGCTCAACTGAGGGCTCTGGTGTCCACATTATGCCAGGCAAGCCCTGCACTGTTGGTTGAGCCTCAAGGGGAGGAGTGTGTTGGGAAGAGATCCCTTTTATATTCTTCTCTTCCATGGGTTAGAGCTTCACGCCCTCTTTCCTGGCTTTGTTATTGATTTGGGATGATGGAAAATATTCCTGAGAGCCTTGAGGCCCAGCCTACAATATTATCCTTTCTTCTAGCCCCAGTTTATCACACCCACTCTCTTGTTTTGGTTGTAGTCTCTGAAGGAAGGGTTCATGTGTGCTGTCCTCTTAGTTGATAGTCTTACATATAATTGCTGTAGATTCGCAGGAGTCAGGGTGCATCTTTTCTTTGAGCAGTTTAATGAGTGAATTCAGCAGCAAAGTGGCAAGAAATGGTTCTCCGACCAGGAGAGGTCATGTTCATCCTCTTAATGCCCAGATTCTCTGCTCACAATGGTAATCAGTGAGAGGTGCCACTGGTGCCCAGCGGCACCCTGGGCACACAGCATTTCCATGTCAAGTCGCAGTGTAGAAACAGTCTTCTCTCATTTAGAAAAAGTGAAAGAGCATTTTTGCACAGAGAAAAAGGAAAAAGACCCATGAATGTCATCTTTTGTTTTCAGTTGGCTAATGTTGGAATTTTTGTTCTTGACATACACTTGTAAACCAGTCTTGCCAAGATACAAGTTGTTTTGGTTTTTCACTACAATTACCTCTTGTTACTCCTGTCTTGACTGCTGACGTTCCTCAATGATTCTAATGTCTATGTTATGGGAAGCAGCCTTCCCCTGTGGGTTTCCTTTTACACACTGCAGGGCTATCTTTATACTTAAAAAAAAGAGAGAGAGAGAGAAAGGAGAAAACTGTCACTAACCTCATGGGGTATTTGCAGAAAACCATTTAGCCCACCTTGAGCAAAAGGTAGATTTCCTCACTGTTTTCTTAAGCTCATTGTAATAAAAGAAATCTAATTCAGCATTATTGTGCTACCTCAAAGGTAAAATGTTTTACGGTCTTTTTTTGGTCCTGAGTTCTACACATAGTGTTCGAAATGTCTTTCAATTGGAGTTGTTTTTAAATCATTGGGGAGAATCTTATTTTAACCGTTTTACACTTGTATTTTAATGTCAGAAGAATAAGTGATTAGAAAGTGATCAATTATTGCTCTGTAGTATTGAACATATAATTAAATCATTGTTTGCCGTAAACAAGATTGGGTTTTTTAAAAGGAAACTCTAGGGCTCGGCTTTGCTTTTGGTTAATAAAGGCTGACAAATCATGTCTGACCTTCTGGTGCGGCCCTGTGTTGTTTGTCCTCTCATTTTAGGGTTCCTGGCCATCATAGTACTCATCTGGCAGATACATTGTTGGGACTGGGATGTGAGCTCTTGAAAATTAGACAGGAGGCCTGGGTATATGTATTAGCGTTCTCCAGTAAGAACCAATAAGGAGTGTGTGTGTGTGTGTGTGTGTGTGTGTGTGTGCAGAGATTTATTATAAGGAATCGGCTTATGCAATTATGGAGGCAGGCAGGTCTCATGATCTGCAGGATGGGTTGGCAAACTGTAGACCAAGGAAAGCTGATGATTTCATTCCAGTCTGAGTCTGGAATGGTTCTTATGGTTCTCAACCCTTAAGAGCTGATAGAGTAGTTCCTTTTAGAACGTTAGCAGGCTGAAAACCCGGGAAGAGCCAATGCCCCAGTTTGGAGGCAGTCAGGCAGGAAAATTCTCTTACTTGAGAAAGAGTCCTTTTGTTATATTTGGGCCTTCAACTGATTAGATGAGGCCCACACACAACGGGAGAAGGCAATGTGCTTTACTCAGTCTACTGATTTAAATGTTGATCTCATCCCAGAACACCCTTACAGAAACTCCCAGAACAATGGATGACCAAACATCAGCACCCCATGGCCCAGTCAAGTTGACACATGAAATTAACTATCATGGGGGCACTCAGTCGAGTAAGCCTCTGACTCTTGATCTCAGCTCAGGTCTTGATCTCAGGGTCCTGAGACTGGGCATGGAGTCTACTTAAAAATAAAAAAATTTGGGCTTCCTCAACACGGCAGCGCCGTTGTCAGTGGAGGTGGAGTTCAGAGGTGGTGTGGAGCTCCTTTGCGACGGCGTAAAGAAACATCAGGTCACCTTACCTGGACAGGAGGAGCCCTGGAACTTCTGGAACCTCCTTGTCGGATCAAGAAGAATTTGCTTTAAGAGCGGCGAGAGTTGTTCATCCAGGGAGACAGCGTGCGCCCAGGAATTCTGGTGCTGGTTAATGATGCAGACTGGGAACTGCTGGGCAAGCTGGACTACCAGCTGCAGGACCAGGACAGCATCCTCTTCATATCCACGCTGCATGGTGGCCGAGGGCCCTGCTCAGCCCGGGTTCCCTTGGGGTGGGGAGAAGAGCACAATCAGACATCCCCTGGGGCCCTGCTTCCAGGTCTCCCTGTCCCCTTTGGCCACTTTCTTCCCTGCTCTGTCACCCAACCTCCCTCCAGGCAGGGAAAAGAGGCCAGGTGCTAAAAATGAGCCTTTCTCAGGCACGTGAGTGGGGATGGGCAGGCTCAGCCCTGCCTCTCTCCGCAGCAGCTGAGGTAGGGGAAGGTGCCCCTCTGGTTTGTCACAACAGGAGCGGGCTCCCTGGCCAGGTGACCCAGCTGCCTTCCACTCCTTGTGTCTCAGTGTAAACACCGAGTGACCACTGACGAGGCAGTCCAGCTCCCAGGCTGTAGTGTTTTCGTGGAGAAGATGAACGGACCGGAATAGCTGATAGGAGGCCCCTCCCTTCTCCAAGATGGGAGGAGTCTCTGCCTCAGTTTCCCCATCTAGACAGCAGAGGGCTCTGGCTGTCCCCCACTGATATCATTATGAAACCCCAGCTGGGGTCCCCTATTCAGTGCTGACTCCCCCCTCCCAGCAGCTGCTTTTCCAACCACACCCCTCCTCCTTCCCCCCCATCCCCAGCCCTTGACCCTGGCTGGCCTTCCCCCCCACAGGCCACCAGATGGGCTCCTAAGACCCTCCCCAGCAAAAGGCTGCCTGCAGCTCATTCTGGAGAGAGAGAAAGAGGAGCAGGCAGAAACTTGGACTAGCACATAGAGGCCTGGGGGGTCAGAGTGCCTCAGTTTCCTCCTCCACAGCAACTGAATGTTTATAAGTATCTGAAAGCAGGCGTGATCCTTGATGGCACAAATGTAGACTTTATCTCCCTTCCTACCTCCTGCTGCCTCCTGGGGGCAGGCAGCAATTGGTAAGCAGGATGGTTTGCCCCTCCTCCCTTCATCCCTTCTGGAAGTCTTGGGGCCTCAATGCCTACAACAGCTGGCCTTGGGCAAATAAAAGATGTTGTTTACTAAAAAAATAAAAATAAATAAAAATAAAAAAATTAAGGGGCACCTGGGTGATTCAGTTGGTTAAGCAGTATGACTCTTGATTTTGGCTCAGTTCATGATCTCAGGGTCATGAGACCACGTCCCAACCAGTATGGAGTCTGCCTAGGATTCTCTCTCTCTCCCTCTCCCTCTGCCTCACCCCCAACACTCACATGCTCTCTCTCTAAAATAAATAAAATCTTTAAAAACAAAGTAAACAAAAATTTTTTTAAATTTTAAATGTTTTTAAAAAATTAACTATCACAGCATGGTATTTGAGTTGTCAGGGATGCTGTGGAAGGGCATCAGGTATAACCCTTGCTGGGGAAGATAAACTGATCAATGAAGCCCAGCAGACAACATCTCCTGTCTGACAATATTACTTCTACCATTTCCTTCTCGGTAACATCGATAAGGAGAACAAGCAATGATCCTGTGATAACCCAGTAGACCTACAATTTCTTTCCAAGTAACCAAAAGAAGCTGTTCAACAAAATCATGTTCCAGTTTGATCTTGCCTTGACCTGGCAGTACAAAAGGGTCAGATAGTGGGTAAGCATTTGAGACAGCCCACGGAGCTCAAGAAACTGGTAGCTGAGCTGTCTCAAAGCCAAACTGGCCTTGTTTCAAGGCTTTAAAAATTAAATATGTCGGGCGCCTGGGTGGCTCAGATGGTTGGGCGTCTGCCTTCGGCTCAGGTCATGATCCCAGAGTCCTGGGATCGAGTCCCGCATCGGGCTCCCTGCTCCTTGGGAGCCTGCTTCTCCCTCTGCCTCTCTCTCGCTCACTCTCTCTGTGTCTCTCACGAATAAATAAATAAAATCTTTAAAAAAATAAATAAATAAATAAATAAATAAATAAAAATTAAATATGTCTTGGCTTCTGTGGTTTTAGTGGTGGTATTGCTATGAACAGTTAAGAAGGGCCAGGACAACAATAACAGCATATTGTCCACAGTCTCAGCCCTGAAGAGTGCATGTGACATGAGGACTTTGCTTTCTTATATGTTCTGTACTTATCACAGGCACCTGAATATATCCTCAGCAATCTTAATGCATCCATTTTATAACATCAGAATTAAAACAGTTTACTGTGATTAAGGAATCTGTGTTTGTTTCACAAGGCCTCATGTTAAGTATGAATTTTGCTTCCTTTACCCATACCCATCCTCTCTATGGACAAATGCCCCATCACAGATGATGGCACAGATGGCACTGTTACCTGATTATTTGGGGATATGCAGATAAAATGCAACATGTTGACCAGGAACTTACTGAATAATGACTTGTGAATTTACATGAGTATTACCCAAGTACTGAATTAGAATGTCAGAAATTAAGTCTAACTCAACTTATTCATTCATTGAGCAAATTTTTTTTAAGGATTTTATTTATTTGAGAGAGCGAGAGAGCAAGCACGAATAGGGGGAGGGAGGGGCAGAGGGAGAAGAAGTCTCTCCTCTGAGCAGGGAGCCCGACGCGGGGCTCGATCCTGGGACTACAGAATCATGACCTGAGCCGAAGGCAGATGCTTAACCGACTAAGCCACCCAGGCGCCCCTCATTGAACAAATTTTGATGACCTGCTGTGGACATTCCTGACACTGTGTTTTTTTGTTTTGTTTTAAAGATTTTATTTATTTGAGATAGAGAGTGAGAGAGAGCAGGAGCAGGGGGGCAGAGGGAGAGGGAGAAGGAGAAGCAGGCTCCCCCCTGAGCAGGGAGCCCGATGTGGGGCTCGATCCCAGGATCCTGGGATCATGACCTGAGCCACCCAGGCACCCCATGATACTGTTTAAACCCCAGGAATTATCAAGAGTGATACTGAGGTCCACCTGGGCATTCTGGACCTTTCTTCCATTGATGATAGAGCTTATCCTCCATGTTTCTGGACTCCCATAGACAGCAGCCCTGGTCTCCTATTTCAAGGATGATCATGCTCCTGATGCCTTACTGTTGCCCTTGGTCATGCTGCCCTTCTTCAGAGCTGCCACTGCCTCTTCGTAAAGTGAGTGGTTTGGACACACAGCATGTACTGTCCCTCCCTGCTCTAGCCTACATAGCACAATTCTGGTTACACAAGCATCTGAGGCACTATAAAGGGAGAAAGACCAGATTTGAGGTTTGAAGGATACTCCCTCCAGGTAGGGACGTCTCAGAAATTGTCACCTTCACCCTAGTCATCCTAAACATCATGATGAAACTTGGCCAGAGATGGGTTTTGGGTCTAGTTTGCATTTTGTGATGCCATGGGCTCAAAATCAAACTTTTCTGAAAGTTTGTCTCTTCTGTGTGGCATTTCTACCCCTTTTTGACTTTTCCCAACCAAAATTCTTGATCCTGTGAGCACTACTTTCCCTTCTATAAAACCAGTTAACTGGGGGCACCTGGGTGGCTCAGTTGTTAAACGTCTGCCTTCGGTTCAGGTCATGATCCCAGGGTCCTGGGATCGAGGCCCGCATCAGGCTCCCTGCTCGGCGGGAGGCCTGCTTCTCCCTCTCCCACTCCCCCTGCTTGTGTTCCCTCTCTCTGTGTCTCCCTCTGTCAAAAAAATAAAATAAATAAACAAATAAAAAACAGTTAACTGGCTTGTCTTTTTTTTAAAGATTTCATTTATGTATTTGTGAGAGAGAGAGCACAAGCTGGGGAGGGGCAGAGAGAGAGGGAGAAGCAGGCTCCTGGCTGAGCAGGAAGCCTGACGTGGAGCTCGAACCCAGGACCCTGGGACCATGACCTGAGCTGAAGGCAGATGCCTAATCGACTGAGCTACCCAGGCGCCCCAAATGGCTTGTCTTTAAGTACATAAAGTCAAGCAGCGCCCAGCCCATTTGTAGACTGCAGGGCAGGAGGCTGGCCAGGCTGGAATGTGAAACCAAAGGAGCTAACCCAGTCACCAGGAAAGCCAGCAGGATCTGACCCCACCAATCAGTCCATCCTGACAGGCAGAAGAATGGGCATTGGGCGGTCAGCTCTTGGGGAACACAGTTGAAATAGTACCAGCCAAATCTCCGTGGCCTTCTTGGCCATCGGCCCACCATTTCCTCCCTCTGCAGAATTGCACTGAGCCAAGGGTCACAAGTCACTGTGTATGCTGCTGGACGCCAGGATCCAGCAATCTCCTTCCTGGCCAGGTCCTCCAGCCCCCAGAATGAGGAGGCAGGGGTATACAGTTGGTTTTTTCTTAGTAAACTGGTAAAAAGGAAGAGCTAAAGTCTAGACCCACCAGATAAGCAAACCAGCACTTTCCAGCATAACATCCAAGCATAAACTGGACATTTTTTCTTTTTTCCCCCTTATTTATTTATTTATTTATTTTTTAAAAGATTTTATTTACTCAAGAAAGAGCAGAGCGAGAGAGAGAGAGAGCACAAGCGGGGTGGAGGAGGAGCAGAGGGAGGGGGAGAAGCAGACTCTCCACTGAGCAGAGAGCCCAACCCGGGGCTCAATCCCAGGACGCTGGTATCATGACCTGAGCCGAAGGCAGACCCTTAACCGACTAAGCCACCCAAGCGCCCCCAAACTGGACATTTTCATTCTGAAAAAGAAAGGCCTAGGCATGCAGGGACACCTGCAGCGCACTCTCCCATGCCTGTCACAAGCCCAGCCTGGGCAGCTGGAGGATTGGGGGACCTGAAGCTGAGGCTTGGATCTGCAGGACAGTCAGGGCAGAGGCCTTTGGGGCAGATGTGCATCAATTCCCGACAAGTTGGAATAGCACACGAGCCACGTTGGACTCCTGGCGTCCCGTCCTAGACCCGCGTGGCCAGGATGAGAAATGAGGCTGCACACAGGCTTATAGGACCCCAGGAGAGGAGCAGCCTTGGCGGCTCTGGAAGGCAGACTGCTTTCAAACCAAGACAGAGCTGGGGCACAGAAAGCATGGGACCCCCCAGACCCCCACGTCAGGACACTGCCCCTACCTCAGAACTCAAGATGGTTCCACGGGGCTGGCAGCTCTGCGCTGAGGCTGGTGAGATAAGAATGAGTTGGAGACCCTCCAGTACCTTGGCTTGCTCCTCTGTAAAGAAGGAAGCAGGCTTATGGGAGGGCATCCACTCCGCTGCCCTTGGCTTTGCCCATATGCGTTGGCCCAGTGGAATTCCAGTCCAGCCCTTCACCTGCCTGGGCTGGGCCAAGGCCCAACTACAGGAGGAGGCTGGGGTTCAGTGGGACGCTGGGGTTCAGTGGCTGGTATGGTCTCTCCCCTTACGCTCACTTTAAGCTGGTCATCCCTGGCTCACAGCAAAAGCAGGCCCCACTCTGTGACAGAGAACTGGCCTCACAACTGAAAACCTATGTGAGTTATTCTCATACCCGGTAAACGGATAGAGCTAGTTTTATGTCCCAGGAGGGCTAGCTTTGCACCTGGGAACTGGTCCAGGGCCAGGTTTACAAAGTGAGGCAAAGGTACACGAAGCGTGCCAGAATGGGGCTCACTGAGACCAGGCAGGCTTCCAGCACAATGGGAATTTCTCAGTGTCCTTCTGGGCTCTTCACGGCCTGTACGCGGTGGGGACAGGGTGTGCGTCCAGGACGATGTGCTGGGAGCCGCCTCCACCCTGGCCCTGTGGGATCCTTTTCTTGGTGATTTTCCTGCCTTTGTTCCGTAACAACAACAACAACAAAATCAGGAATGATTTGCAACCAGCCCCTCCGCATGTGGCCCACTTCCCAGGGCTATGGATTCAGGGGACGGTCTTGGGTGGTGGGGGACCTGGGTCCTGCCCTGTCCTGGTGGGAACATCGTGTTCTGGACTGGGAACTGCCCATCAACCCTTGGGAGTCGTGGGCCCGAGGGGGTGGAGTGGAGCAAGAAAGGCCAGCTTGATTTAAGAAACAGGCAGGGAAGGGGTTTTTGATGGATCACTAAGCCCAGGACAGCTCTGCCCATGCACTCCCTCCCGAACCTACCCCTGGCCCCGGCCCTGGCAGAGAAGAGCTCTTCCTTCCTCAGTCCCAGGCCAGGGCTGTGTGGGAAGAACGCAGGGATCCCCAACTGGGATCTTCAGCACAGAAAGGCCGCCTCCACCTCCTGGTCCAACTCTCACTCCCTCCACTTTTGGACAACCTCTTCACCCTGGCTGATGCCTGCCTGGGGCCTGGCTACTTACATCTCTGAGGCAAGGTCTCTGCTCAGCACCTCCTGCCCCCCTTCCTCTGCAGGCCCCTTGCAATGCTTGCTGCCTGGCCCTTGGCCGATCCTCTAACCTTTTCTGCCTCAGCCCCCCTCAGCGATGGCCTCATCTCATTAAAACAGAAACGTGGGCCAAAAGCCCCGGGCTCCTCCTCTGCTCCCCGTGTGCCCCTGCAATTCTTGCCCCACTGTTCTCCTTTCATGGCAAAAGCCTTGAGACTTCCCTGCAGTTGCCTCCTCGCCTCCCGTCTGGCCACATAGCTCACCCCTGCGGTGGTGAGTCCCCATGTCACGGATCAGTCCCCATGGTGGACTCCCTTCTGCTGCTTCAAGGACCACCTTCTCAGGAACATCTAGTTCTCTGGGTTTTCTTCGCAGCTCTGTTGCCACTTTAACCCAGACTACAGTTAAATGTTGGAGTGTCCCAGGGCTCCGCTCCACTCCCCACCCTGGGAAATTTGTCAGAAGCATGGCTTTGGGTGTTCTCTCCATGCTGCTCCCAGCAGATTTACACCTCCATCCGGGACACTGAGCTGGGCCCAGGGTCCGGTGGTCTGGGCTGGGATCCCTCTCCCATCTCTTCGCTCCACCCACTCGGAACCTTCTGCGAAGTTTGCTTTGCTTTTGTTTTGTTTTGTTTTGTTTTTAAAAAGTTTTTTTTCAAAGTGTGGAATATAACGAATACAGAAAGATGCACAAAACAAAAACATTCTGCTCAATGACTTCTCACGGGCCAAACACTCACAAAACACAGCCCAGGTGAAGGGCACTGTTGGCGCCCTACAATGCCTCTGTGTTTCTGCAGCCAGTCCTCCCTCCCCGTCCTGAGTTCTAAGGTTCTAAGGTAAGTTTCTTGATCGTCACCACCTAAACATGCCTCTCCGAAAAACCACTTTCTTGGGGCACCTGGCTGGCTCAGTTGGTGGAGCCTGTGACTCTTGATCTGAAGGTTAGGAGTTCAAGCCCCACACTGGGTGTAGAGCTGACTTAAAAACAGCAACACAACCACAAATAAATAGATAGGTAACCACTTTCTTCATACAGTGATATAAACACCTGTAATTAAATGCGTAAGGGAGAATCATCCTAACTGCTGGGTTTTAGCACAATCTTTATCTTTTCCTCTTTTGTTTACCCCTGCCTCTCCCTTCTATCACCATCGCTCTCTGGAAAATCATCATTACAAGATATGTATTCCCTGGGGCACCTGGGTGGCTCATTCCATTAGTGTCTGACTCTTGGTTTGGCTCAGGTCATAATCTCAGGGTCTTGGGATCAATCCCTGGGTAGGGCTCGGCACTCAGTTTGGGATTCTCTCCTTCTCCCTCTGCCTCTCTGCCCCTCCCCCTGCTCGTGCTCTCTCTCTAAAATAAATAAAATCTTAAAAAAAAAGATACATGTTCCTATGTTTCTCCTTGCTTACATAATTGTTATATATATATTATATCCCATATATATATATCTCATCCCTAACCCCTGTGTTGTTCAAGGTATACATATATATATATATATATATGACTCATTCAATATATATAACCCCTCTGCGGCTATATATGTGTGTGTGTATATATATATATATATATATATAGTGTGTGTGTGTATATATAATATAATATATCCCTTGAATGACACAGGGGTTAAGGATGTGAACCCTCTGCACAGTCGAAAATCCATGTATAACTTTTGACTCCTCAAACACGTAATAGCTTGCTGTTGATTGGAAGCCTTACCAATAATATAAACAGTCGATTAACCTGTTTTGTATGTTGTATGTATTATATACTGTATTCTTTTTTTTTTTTTTTTAAGATTTTATTTATTTGAGAGACAGAGAGAATGAGAGAGAAAGCACATGAGATGGGGGGAGGGTCAGAGGGAGAAGCAGACTCCCTGCTGAGCAGGGAGCCCGATGCGGGACTCAATCCCGGGACTCCAGGATCATGACCTGAGCCGAAGGCAGTCGCTTAACCAACTGAGCCACCCAGGCGCCCTATATACTGTATTCTTACAATAAGCTAGAGAGGAAAGAAAATCATAAGGAAGAGAAAATCCATACACAGTACTATACTGTATTTATGGGGAAATATGCAAATAAGTGTAGTTCAAACCCGTGTTGTACGAGGTATCCAATGTACACTTACACAGTGGTTTGTCTTTGTTATACACATGAGATCATTTTGTACACACTTTTCTGCATCTTTCTCACTCATCTCAACTTGTTGCAGGCCCTCCAATTCAGGTGGTGGTATTCCAGTTCCTCCTTTTCGATGGTGACATAAAACCTGTCCTCAATGTTTTGATCCTCCTCGCACAAAAGGTGGAGTCTAATTTCCCTCTCCTTGAACATACACCCCAGCCTCAGTGACTTTGCTTCTAATGACTAGAATGAGGCAGGAATGACGCTGCGACTTCGGAGTCTGGGTTGGAAAGGTAATACAGCTTCCAACCTGCCTTCCTCTCTCTTGGGACAATCATCCTTGGAACCTCGCCACCATGTTGTGAGGAAGCCCAGGGCACATGGAGGCCAATGTGTGTGTTCCTGCCTCAGCTGACAGCCAGCATTAAACACCCGTCACGTGAGAGATCTTCCAGTGATCGCAGCCCCAGCTTTCAAGCTGCCCAGATTGATGCAGCAAAGAATCTTGATGCAGCCCCCAAATCTTGCTCAAATGGCACATTTGTGAGCAAAATAAATGTTACTGTTTTAAGCCACTAAATTGAGGTAATTTTTTTACACAGCATTAATAGCCAGAACAGTGTGGACGTACCAGAATGTCTCTAACCTGGACCTTGTGGATGGGCCATCACTTTGCAATTGTTTTTTCTCACTGTACGTGATGTAGGAATAAATATCCCTGACCATATAGCTCACATCCAGTGCTCTTATTTCTATAAGTGAGAATCCAAAGTTTGGGACTATAGGGTCCAAAAGTATATGCATTTTTATTCTACTGGAGTTTGCCAAATTGCTTTCCAAAAAAAAAACTGTAACCAGTCTTACCTTTGTCAATAATGTTTTGTTTTAATGTTTAATGTTTTCCTTACATCCTGGAAAGCAAGATTTGGTGCGGCTCTTTTTAACATTTGCTGGTCTACTAAATATAAAGTGACAGCTCATTTCTCTTTTAAAAAAAAATTAATAGTTTTAAAAAAAAAAAAAGTGGTTTTAGGTTCACAGGAAAATTGAGTGGAAAGTATAGAGAGTTCCCATACATCCCCTCCCTGCCCCAACACGCAACCTCCCTCACCATCCCATATCAGTGTGGTATGTTTGTTATAATCAATGAACCAATGTTGACCCATTATAAACCAAAGTCCAGATTTTACCCAGAGTTCATTCTTTTTGTTGTACGTTCTACGGGTTTTGACAACTGTATAATGACATATATCCACCATTAGAGTATTATATAGAACAGTTTCACTACCCTAAAAATTCCTCTGTGTTCCACCTGTTCTTCTCTCCCTCTTCCTCAAATGCCTGGCAACCACTCATCTTTTTACTCTCTCCACAGTTTTGCCACTGTTACATTTTCACTCTGATTTGCATTCCTTGCCTTCTGATATACTTGACCATTCTGTTGGTTGCCTCCCAATCCTTTTTTTTCTTCTTCTTTGCTAATAAATCCAGATTTTGTCCAGGATGGCAAGCGTCCAGTCTCAAGTGATGTATGAATCCTGACTCCATTCCCTCTCAGACTCCTAGTATGATTTCCTATAGGAAATTTCCCACTCAGTACAATTCCTATACCTTTCATAATAAATTATTCCCAAATATTTTATAGTTCTGTCATTGTTAATTGAATATTTTTCTCATTTTTATTGATTTCTAGGGGGTTATTTGTAGTAAATTAAAAAAAGAATTTAAGGGGCGCCTGGGTGGCTCAGTTGTTAGTTAAGCGACTGCCTTTGGCTCAGGTCATGATCCTGGAGTCCCGGGATCGAGTCCCGCATCGGGCTCCCTGCTTAGCGGGGAGTCTGCTTCTCCCTCTGACCCTCACCCCTCTCATTCTCTCTCTCTCTGTCATTCTCTCTCTCTCAAAAAATAAATAAAATTAAAAAATATATATTTAAAAAAAAAAAAGAATTTAAGTAGGCTCCACACCCAGTGTGGAGCCCAACGTGGGACTTGAACTCATGACCCTGAAATCAAGACCTGAGCTGAGATCAAGAGTCAGATGCTTAACTGACTGAGTCCTCCAGGCACCCCTGTAGTAAATTTTTATTTTTTATAAAAAAATTTATTTATTTATTTATTTATTTGAGAGAGAGAGAGCACAAGTGGGAGGGGCAGAGGGAGAGGGAGAGAGAATCCCAAGCCAACTCCATGTGGAGCACAGAGCCCAATGTGGGGCTTGATCTCATGACCCTAAGATCACAACCTGAGCTGAGATCAAGAGTCGGACACTTAACCAACTGTGCCAGGCACCCCTATAGTGAATTTTTAATATCTTTTCTTGTATTTATCACTTAACATTTTCTCTTATTAATTGTAGTTTTCAAGAAAGTCCTTTGGATTTTCTAGATTTCCGTTCATTACATTAAAAAGATAGTGCAATCTCGGTCTTTTCAGTATTTATAACATTTTATTTTCTTGTCTTATTACATTTGCTAGAACTCTAAAGCATTGTGTAATGATAATAGTGTTGATACCAATCCTGTCTAGCTCCTGATTGAAACAAAAAGTGGTTTTAGTATCTGGTGTATGTTGGCCTATGATTATTTTACATTTTTCATTTTTTTCATGAGCTGTGCCTTTTGTTAGATAATGACCCTCTTTATTTTTCTCAATGCCTATCACCTTAAATCCTACCTTCTCTGGTGTCATGTGGCTACTCCTGCTGTCTTCTAGTTTGTGCTGGCCTGATCTTTCTCTCTGCCCACTCCTTATTTTCAGTCTTTTCTTTTCTTTTCCTTACTTTTCTTGTGGTTTCATGTATCTTTGTTATAAACAGTATGTATCTTTTTTTTTTATCTTTCTAACCCAGTGTCTAGGTTTTTTGTTGTTTGGTTTTTTTTTTAAAGATTTTATTTATTTATTTTACAGGAAGAGACACAGCGAGAGAGGGAACACAAGCAGGGGAGTGGGAGAGGGAGAAGCAGGCTCCCCACTGAGCAGGGAGCCCAGTGTGGGGCTCGATCCCAGGACCCTGGGATCATGACCTGAGCCGAAGGCAGACGCTTAACGACTGAGCCACCCAGGCACCCCAGTCTCTAGGTTTTTAATGGGGGATCAGGGTATCCTTATTTAGTATGACAAAGATGTTTGCCATTCCATAATTCTTTTATGTTTATTATTTTTTACTTTGTGATTTTATCTTTTTATCCAATTGAACTATATGAAACTACCAACTACCTACTACTTTCCCCTTTTCTCTAAGATGTTATTCATTTCATTTTTTCCCTTGGTAATTTGGAAATTCTACTACTTTTTTCCATTCCGTTAACAGCTACCTCCCCCCTTCAGGCATGAGGACTGACCCTTTACTGTGTATAGGTAGCAGATAATTTATCTATGTTATGGGGGAGAGTTTCAGGCCAGTTGGCCCTTCCTCCTTGGTAGATAACTTGTTCTATCTGTGAGTTTGTACAATGTTCTCTTTCTCCTTGGAGTTTAAGAATTTACTATCATCTTTCCATTCCATACTGCTTGGGAATGAGGTCAATACCTCCCATCTGCAGACAATAGGTTTTTCTTCATGTCAGAAAAGTTTTCTTCTGTAATTCATTTGCTTCATGCCTCTATTTCATCCATCCCCATTTCTCCCTCTGGAACTCCTGGTTGCACATCAGGATTCCTGGATTTGGTCTCCAGATCTCTGGTCTTTCCTTCATGTCTTTGAGCTTTCCACTGAGCTCTGAGCTATTTCTTCCATTAGACCCAAGCACCTTCTTCATATTCCTCCAACATGTCAAACTTGCTCTGTCCTTGGGGTCTTTGCACTTGCTATGCTTTCTTTCAGGAATGGCTTCTCTTAGATCTTTCCCTGCTCAGCCATGCCTCTAGGTTCATCTTAGCTCAGATGGCCCCTTCTCAGATAAACCTTTCCTGCTGCCTTGGATGTAAACAACATACTCTGCACATTATCGTGGTTCCTTTTCTCCATTATTCACACTGCCCATAATTAAGGTTTTTTTAAAAAAGATTTTTATTAAGGGCGCCTGGGTGGCTCAGTGGTTAAGCGACTGCCTTCGGTTCAGGTCATGATCCCAGAGTCCGGGATAGAGTCCCACATCGGGCTCCCTGCTCTGCAGGGAGTCTACTTCTCCCTCTGACCCTCTCCCCTCTCATGCTCTCTCTCTCGAATAAATAAAAATCTTTTTTTAAAGATTTTTATTTATTCGAGAGAGAAAGAGAGAGCACTAGTGGGGGGGGGGTGGGGCAGAGGGAGAGGGAGAAGCAGATTCCTTGCCGAGCAGGGAGCTCTAAGCAGGGCCCAATCCCAGGACCTTGAGATCATGACCTGAGCCGAAGCAGACATTTAACTGTCTAAGCCCCCCAGGTGCCCCTTAAGTTGTTTATTTTACTGTTATATTCAACCTTTACTTCCCCACACTCCTCACTGTGGGGCAAGGACTCTATAAATCATTCAAATTCTTGCTGTGTCCATCCTTGCTATGTACCCAGTGCCTAGCACAGGTCAGTACTTATGGAAGAAATATAAGAGTGAATTAATGTCTTCCCCAGGGAGACCCTGCCTCTCCAGTCTCAACCCCACACATAGGAGTATTGGAATGGGAGAGTGGGTGGGCAGAGGAAGGTAGGGCAGTACTTACCTGTGAGGGTTTGAATGACTGGTGCCTGTTGGGTTCTTTTTATTCTGTGGCTACAGACAGGGAACAGGGGCAGAAGCTGGGTTGGGCTTCCTAGCAATCCTGCTGGGTGTGGGGGCCTTTGGGCCTGACCCAGGGCTAGCCTTGATCCAGAACACTCTCATTCTGCCCCAACCTTCCACTGCCCCATTTTAATTTTTTTCCATAGCCCTTATCACTTAATACCGCATGGAATCCTTCTTATTCAGTCAGCCAACAGGTATTTCTGGAGTTTATTGGTATTTGAGGTGCTCAGGATCTATCCATGACTAAAATAGAGAGATTCTCACCTCACAGGGCCCTTACTCTAGTGGAGGAAGCCAGGCAATGCCATATAAGGATAATAAATGCCTCCATAAGAAAGGTAACTGCTATGAAAAAAAGTAGAGCAGGGTAAAGGGATAAAGGTGATCCCATGTGCTGGCTGAAAGTTTCAGGTTGCAGTCTGAAATGAGGGGCTTCGAGGGCATTAGGGTACAGTCCTGTGGAAATCTGTGGAGAGTGCATTGCAGGTATGGGAACAACTGGAGCCCAACCCCTGAGCCAGGAGAGTGCATGGGGTGTGATGTGTGAGAAACTTCAGGCTGGTGAGCAGTAGGGCTGGAGATAAACAGAGCCCATGTAGCCGGAGAGGCAATGGGGAATCATAGGATCCCTGCCAACTCTGACTTTTCCTTGGGGAGGGGCTACTTCAGGAATCTGAGCAGGGCTGAGCAGGGCTGAGCAGGGCATGAAGGATTCTGATTTATGTATTCACAGGCTGATGTGTGCAGAATGGACTGACAGTGGCAAGGGCTGCTGCAGGAGACTGGGAGGTGGCTGTGACATTGCCCTGGGGAGAGAAGGTGGTGGCTTGGACTGGGTAGAAGCCATGCACCTGGCAAGAAGTGCTCTCATTCTGGGTAGATGATGCAATGGAAGGAACAGGACTTCTTGAATGTAAGTAAGTCAAGAGGCGTTTGGACTGAGCAATAGAAAGGACTAAGCAGCCATCCTTTTGAGCTGGGGGAGGTGAGGTAGAGTGCATTTGGGGGATGAGCCAGAGCGAGGGTGGCACAAGTTGAGTTTGAGATGCCAAGTGGAAGTCAGTGCAGATGACTAGTTTACAGCTGGGCATTGAGTCTGGCACTCAGTAAGTTGTCTGGACTGGACATACACCTCTGGGAGTGATGGACATGCAGGTGGAATTTGAAGCCATGAACCTGGATAAGGTTATAAGAGAGAGAATGTAGACAGAGAGAGGAGGCAAAGAGGAAAAACCAGTGAGGTGAGAAGCATGAGGGCATGCAGGCCTGAAACACACAGGAAAGGTGCTTCCAGGAGAGGAGAGATCAGCTGGTCACAGGAAGTCTTTCCTGCCCACTCTCATAAAGGCAGCACCCCTCCCCCCCTTTTTAACTGTTTTTGTTCACTGCTATATTTCCAGCACAGAGTGTGGGTGCTCAATAAATACCTGTTGAGTGAGTAAGCATATGCATGAATCCACACCTCTGCAAACCCCCAGTGCACATGCAGCACAGGGCTGCCATGCTGGCCTCCTTTACAGAAAGCAGAGATCAGGTAGGAGACTCCGTCCACTCTCAGTGGCACCTCCCTCCTCCCTCGAATTTCTCACTGACATCCACTGAGGTGGGAGCTCTTCTGGCCAACCCATAGGACCCAGGACAAATGAGCCTCAGACAAGCCCTGCAGTGTGGAGGTTGGTAGGACCTAGATTGGACACAGGTTCATCCACCAGTCGCCAGAAGACTCTACAGCTATTCCTCTGTCCACGCCTCCACATCTAGTCATCTATCCACCTGTGCATATAACCACTCCTTTACTCACCGTCTACAGTCACTCTCTTGTCCATCTTTCCATCCATCCCCATCTAGTCCTCTGTCCATCCATCTGCTAGGGTGATGAAATTCCCAGTTTGCTGCACTATCTCAATGTTAGCCTTGAAAAGTCCACATCCCAGGAAACCCCTCGGACTCTGGAAAAATGGGACAGGTGGTTGAGCCATCCGTTCACCCAGGGATCCCTCATTGCACCCAAAAGCCCAAAGCCCATCTGTCCACCCAACCACCCACCGGACCTCCCTGGCCATCCAACCCCCTGGAAGGCGGGCAAGGCCCCACCCCATCCCTGGCCCCGCTCCGTGCCCCACCCCTCCCGGAAGCTGCTGCCAGGGATCCCGGCGCCCTAGCAACAGCGCTTTTCGGGCTGCCCAGTCCACGAGCCTGGCTCCCGGTGCGAGCCAATAGCGAGGGGCTCCGGGAGCGAGGCGCGGGGGGTGGGGCTCGGCGCGGCCGCCGCCATCTTGATGGGAGAGAAACAATAGGACGGAAGCACCGCGGGACGGGCTGAGGCCGCAGGTAACGCCCGCCTTGTCCAGCCTATGGCTCTGCCGCCCCGGTAGATTTGAGGAGGGTGTCTCCGGGCCGTTCGGGGGTGAGGTCTCTGGTCATTAGGGTTGTCCCCGGGTTATTTGGGGAGGGGCTCCCCTGCGATCCTGGGGGCGGGGAGATCTCCTCGGGTCTCCATGGGGCCGGATATCCCCCGGTCATTTGAGAGAGGCATTATTTCTTCATGTTACTGGGGGGAGAATATCGCCCCTGATTTTGAGAGACAGAATCTTCTCTGGTCATCGAGGGGGTCTCCCGCGTATCTTGGCGGTGCAGGATCTCCCTCCGGTCATTGAGGAGGTCTCTCCAGGTCTTTGTGGGGGAAAGATCTCCAGGGTCACTGCTTCCCAAGACAGCGGAGTCCATGGGCTCCTGGGTTATTGGGGGGGGGGGCGGTTCTCCTTGAGTCTTTGGGTGAAGGAGCCGGCCCACCGCCTCAGGTGCTGTTTACCTGGGGCCGGCAGATGTGCAGCCATTTTGAGCGTTGAATGCCAGTTGGGCCTATCAGCTGGTGTCTGGTGAGGCAATCTGCACATCTTATTATCCACAAAAGTCCTAAAATGGATCAGAGGACGGCTTCTTTAATAGTGGTAAGCTTCACCGTGGGTGGAGCTTTCATTTCTTTCCTATTTGCTTCAAGACTGCTTTTGCCTCCCACCCTAATGATTGGTATTAATCGGCTTCCTATGTTCCTATGTTAAGGAAGCTGCACTAGCAGAAAAATGAGTCCAAACGTGAAAACAAAATGTAGAAAACAGTAAAACCTAGTGCTCTTAGATACCAGGGAAGTAGGACTAGTTACTGCTTGGAATGAAACATTTTGGTAGTAAAATTTACGTGAAACAAGAATAAAATAAAGTCTTCGGAAAGAATAGTTTTAAGAAAAAATACTGAAACTTTTGAAAAGCGTCAACAAAAATGTTCCAGTTCACCAGGTCTATGATTTTTTTTTATAAAGCACCATGATTACAGTAATTTGATGAACTCTCGTATTTAAAATATTTGCAGTATTTGCATTTTTAGCAGGGTTACATTTTAAATGAACTCAGATGCTTATTTACATTGGTTGCTGCTGTGGAGTTTGTGTAATTGCATCCTGTAACCTGGTGTTCAAGTATTTAAAGAGAAGTTTCAGGATGGTGGTGTTATTGTTTTAATTTTAGCCACTTGCAGAATTAGAAGCCATCAAGATGAATACTTTATCATATTTCATATAAAAAGCCAGTTAAGAGGCGCCTGGGTGGCTCAGTCTGTTAAGCATCTGCTTTTGGCTCAGGTCATGATCCTGGAGTCCCTGCACGGAGTCCTGCATCATCTCATCCATCCAGCTCCCCGCTCAGTGGGGAGTCTGCTTCTCCCTCTCCCTCTGCCCCTCCCCACTTGTGTTCTCTTGTTCTCGCTCGCTCGCTCACTCTCTCAAATAAATAATCGTAAAAAAAAAAATAAAAAGCCACATCAAAAACTAATGATGTAATATATGGTGATTAACATAACAACAAAAAATTAAAAAACAAAAAAGAAAAAAATAAAAAGCCAGTTGATCTCTTAGTAACTTTTTCTTTGGAGAAAAAGTCAGTTGAACTGTTAACTGTTATTCCAACTGATTTATATGCTTTGTAACTTTAGAGTAGAATTCACAGGAATTGTTAGAAATCAAGTGCACGAGAACCAGCACCAGAGTTGATATAATTGTAAAAACCACTTTAGCAGATGTAATAGAATTCTTTTGTGCTTTGGAGCTTCACGAGTGACAGACCAGTACACTGTATACCATCCCTGTGTCTGTCCGAGCAGTGGAAGGTGGAAGGAAGGAAGGAAGGAGCAACTGCTGACTGATGAACCTTAGCCCGTCTCCCTTGCAGAGGGGTGCCAGAGTCTTCTGTAAGCACTGGAGATGTCACTGGTATCTAGGCAACAGGGTTGAGCCTGAGTCCTGGAGGCCAGCTTGCTGAGGTGAAAATTTTCCATTGTTTGGTTCATAAAGAGGATGCTCTGGGGAAGAATTTTCCCTTTAAGTGAAGTTATTTTACCTAGTGAGATAATCGCCCTAACAAATTGAACACATTTTTATACAGTGGAAGGTAAGCAGATGATTTCTCTTGTGTGATTACATTTTAAAGCATGTTTTTGTGTTTTTTTGCCTATTTGAATACTGAGTAATAAAAGTAATAAGTAGTATTTTGCAATATATTCTGGTAGCAAGAAAAGGTCCTTTTCCCCAAAAAGTGAATTTACACTCCACCTCAGAGTTTGAAGGAAAAGACAGTCTTCTAAGCTGATGAACAGTTGGTTTGGGTCTGTCATCCATCACCAGTTGGAGTTACCAACCCCTAGTTGATCTTGTTTCACTTCATTGCCTGTCTCCCCCCATCTTAAAAACAAACAAACAAAACCTGAATTTTTTTAGTGGCATAGCCCCAGGATGTGTTTTTTTCCATAAGTATTTCATTGAGCTGCCCATTGTATCTACAATACCATTAGTCTGCCTAAAAACCAATGATAATACCTTTTTTTCCACCTAAATATCTGGTTATGGTCAAATGATTTTCCTGTAATTTTTTTTACAGTTGATTTGTTTGTATCAGGATCCAAATAAGGTCTGCACATTGCATTTGATTGAAGTATCTCTTTTGTTTCTTAAATTTATATAGGCTCATTGTAATTGTTTTGTTGAAGCAGCTGTCATTTATCCTTTAGGATTTCCCATATGCTGGCTTTTGCTGATCACTTCCTTTGCTTGATACCTTTTGACTATGGTGGCTGGGTTTGAAGGGGTCGCTCCTATATATCTTTTCAATGAAGACGTTGTGAAGGCTTTGCCAAGGCTCACGCATAACTGAGCCCCAAACTGTGAACTCTGAGGTCTGTCAGGGACCTAAAGGGCCACACAGTGCAAGACGCTCCTCTTCCCTCTGTGTCGTGTAGTCCAAAAACTGAGCCCTAGATTTTCCATGTGAAACTGGGAGGAGATTCCGTGACTTCCAGGAGGGTGTAGATGTTCTGCCTCTTTGTCTCTTTACAGACCTTCTCTCACACTGACCTTGCAACCACCTGCTCACAGGCAGTTCACACCTTTGGGGGCCCTGACCCAGTGTTCTTCTTTCTTTGCACATTACTCTCAGAGTGTCTTCTGTCTTCTCTTTGTAGGTAACCCCCAAATCTGTTTGCAGGTTAGGTTCACTCAAGCTTCAATCCCATTGCTCCCAACTGTCTGCTGAATGTTTCTTGAGTGCTTGACCATCCCCTTATATTTAAGTGTCTGTAGCTCAACTCATTGTCTTCTGAGCTGTTTCTGACTTCATGAACCAAGCATCCTTGTTCTGACGTGGGAAGGCTCAGTATCTGACTCATCCCTCTAATTTGATTCCTTGTATTGGGTTCTGAAGATAGGGTCCACAGGTGCCTGCACCCCAGTCTGTAGAGTTCAGTGAGCGGTGCATTTTTCAGGAGAGGCCCAGAGATGTCTCAGATTCTCCAGGGGGTCAGTTACTCCTTGAAGGGAAAGAACAGGGTGGTACACCTAGCCACCTACCAAATCCTGTTTCTCTACTCTCCCCTCTTCCTTCCTTAATTCCCTGTGGGGGCTGGGCACCAGGCTCTCTGGGTACATTGAAGAAGGCAGGAGAACTTGTGCCCTGCCGAGTGTGCCACTGAGTGTGGGGAGGTCATTCCAGGTGGGACAGGTGTCTGGAGAAGGCAGCCCTCGTGTCTTGGGGGCCCCAGAGCCTAAGAGCTGTCAGGACTCTTTCCCACCTCCTGCCGCAGGGATGAAGGAGGAGAGACCCATGAGAGAAGGAAGCCCATTCTGGGAGAGGCTGGAGAGACCAGCTTGGTCTTGATCCTCATGGCCACCTAGAGGTTGCGGTTCTGTTGGGGGTGCTCCTGCTGTCATCTCCTTCCTCCTGCAAACTCCCAGGCTCGGGACTGCGGAGGTAGTGTTGACTCCTCCTCTTTCACCTTTGGTTTTGACATCTTCAAATAACCAGATTCTAAATTCATGAGCCCACAAAGTTAACCTGAAACATGGCTATGGCATAACATATAACAGAGTAGCTTGAGAGCTTTCTAAGCACTCACGGTTTTTCTTAAGAAGCTTAAAATTTTTTCTTCTCTCAAACCTCCTTTTTCACATATGCTTCTAATGTGTCTAAGAATTGTCTCTTTGTTTGCTATTTGTCGCTTTGTTTTTAAGTAAGAATGTAGACAGAAGTCCCCAGTAAATGCTGGGTCCTGCTGCCACTGTCCTACCCATGGCACTACAGTAGAGATTGCTGGGCGTCTGTGAAGCCAGGTTTTCCTTTTTCTCTCTGCCTGGTTAATTTTCCCTACGGAAAATGTCACCACCCTGCTCCACAATCCTTGGTGGCTCACAGGCATTACAGGGAAGAGTGGAACAGTGGGTGCAACCTCTATGCTCTGTCCTAGCAATTCTTCTACTTCTAAGGAATTTTCCTTCAGAAACACTTTCACAAGAGTGCAGAGACTGCTACAAGGACACTCATTGCATTATTACTGTAATAAACTAGCGTCAGTAGGGAAGTTAAAAATACATTATGATTTTGTGTGAATAATATGCTGCCTTTGAAAGGAATTTTGTATAGACAGAGATATGGCTAAGGCATATAGTTTAGTGGGGAAAAGTGGCAAAACAGAACAAATGTTGAATGATCCTACTTGTATGAGAAACCAGAGTAGTCCAATTCATAGAGACAGAAAGTTGAACGGTGGTTGCCAATGGTTTGGGGGTAGGGAGACTGGGCAGTTACTGTTTTTTGTTTTTTTTTTAAGATTTTATTTATTTATTTGACAGAGAGAGAGATAGCGAGAGCAGGAACACAAGCAGGGGGAGTGGGAGAGGGAGAAGCAGGCTCCCCGCAGAGCAGGGAGCCCGATGCGGGACTCGATCCCAGGACCCTGGGATCATGACCCGAGCTGAAGGCAGACGCTTAACGACTGAGCCACCCAGGTGCCCCGAGGGCAGTTATTGTTTAATGGGTGCAGAGTTTCAGTTTGGAAAGATGAAAAAGTCGTGGAGATGGGTGGTGGTGATTGTTGCACAACATTGTGAATGTACTCAGTGCCACTGAACTGTATACCCCAAAATAGCTTAAAAAGGTAAATTGTATGTTGTGTATATTTCATCACAATTTTTTAAAAAGGTGAGAAAACTAAAGCTGATTTTCCTGGGGGGAGAAAAGCAAAACAATACATACAGGCTGATCCTGTTTATGTAAAGAATAGAAAAGTGTATGGAAGAAAATCTGCGGGAAGAAGAGACCCCAAACTAATAATGGTGGTCATTTTATCATACTTGTAACCAGTTTAAAAATCTTTTTTTTTAAATGCTAGGCAAGTTGTCCCGTGGCACTCTGTTCCTCTGCCTGCCGTTGAAGACTTCTCTCTTCACTCTCCTTCCAGGAGTGCAAGCTTAGTATGCCCTTATCCCCTAGTACTGTTGGGTCCCTCCTGTGACCTCCATCTCCCAGTGGACTCTTTGGAGGAGCTGTAGGGCAGAGGACACCCAGGCAGGAGGCTAGATTTTTTACTCTTGTTTCTGCCTCAGACCACCTCTGTAAAACTGTACCATGCCTGGTTTATAGATGAAGACAGACACTAAGAGGAGGTAAAGCACTATGTATACCCCAGGACAAGGCAGGCCAGAATTTGCTGGAGAGATTTAAAAGAATTTTTTGATACCATTTAAAAGTGTATAAACTTAGAGAGATGTACTTGGAAGTTGACTTTCCTACAATATTTATTATTTTTAATTGCACATACACATTTAGTTATTATCTAAAACAATGTATTCCTTTAGAAGTTAGACTTCTTTACCCACATATTTCGAGAATTAGTTCTATTCCAATTTGTCTGTGTGCATCTTTGCTCTTCTCATAGCCACATTTGGAGGTGCTTTCCTCCTGAGCACTTCATGTTCACGTCTTAGTGGTGGAGATGTGATATTATCACTGAACCCTCTACCCCGAGCTGGTTGTGATCTCTTCAGTGTGACCCTGTTACTGTGTTGATTTTTTTTTTCTATATAACAGCTTTACTGAGCTATAGTTCACATACCATATAACGCATCCCAAAAGGAATCCTGTATCCCTCATCCCCTGTATAGCTCCCCTCCCCACTGGCCCTTCAGTCTTCCTGAAAGTCTCCTCACTTTGACCTGTTTTAAAGGTCACCACTGCACTTGGTTAAGCCCTGGGGATGGAGGGAGGAAGCAAGCTCTTCCTGCTGTTGGTCGTGGTGGTATGCCCCAGAGGTAGTTGCCTTGGGTCCGGGGAGGCTGTAGCACATTACCATTTTGCCACTTTACATGGAAGGTTGGAGGGGAAATGAGGACATCTTACCCAGAAAGACTTCGTTGGACATGACTGTCTGTAGTCCACATCTAGCTCAGATGCACCTTGGATTCATTTTTCTGTTTATAGACATTTTCTCCAGTCTTTTTCAAGATTGTGTGTGTGTGTGTGTGTGTGTGTATGTATTTTTTTTTTTTTTTAGATTTTATTTATTTATTTGACAGAGACAGCGAAAGAGGGAACACAAGCAGGGGGAATGGGAGAGGGAGAAGCAGGCTTCCCACTGATCAGGGAGCCCGATGTGGGGCTCGATCCCAGGACCTGAGCCGAAGGCAGACGCCTAACCGACTGAGCCACCCAGGCGCCCCTGTATATTTGTTTTTTAGTGTAAATTTTCATAAATAGGGTTCTCTTCTAATTGAAATTACACTAACTCAGTCCTACAAGTAAGGATTAAGCTGTGGTGATGCACCAGCATTATCAGTATATGGTGGCTAAAAGTTAATATTCTGGTAACAAGAAAGAGTTTTTGTATTTCATGCCACTAAGATGCCATTTAGTTAAGATTGAAATGTTTGGGAGGATGATAGCTCCTAAATATGGTCTCTAGGTCAGAACAGGTAGCAAAACACATGGTTAAACAGAAAAGTTGTACCTTGATTTGATTTTAAATGTTCATGAAATGTAGCTGTTGCTGAAGTTATATGGTCAGCACCTACAGCCCCCTGCCCACTGGAAGATAGAAATAACAGCTCCAGGAGCTGTTCATGGGACCCTCACTATGCTAGGTCTTTCACCTGTGTTCTTTTCATTCCCAGGATGATCTCATCCCACTCTGGACTAAAAGGTTTCAGGCTTTGGGTTGATTTTGAAGCCCTTGTGGCTTGGAGGTGGAGTTCCAGTACCTGCTGTCATAAACTCCTTGGGATAGCTGGAGTCAGTCTGGGCCTCTTGGGCCTCTTCTGTTTGCTTTCTATTGTAGAGAATGCACAAAACTTTCTTTGGGTTTGTTGGCTCATTTTAACTCTTCTTGTGAATGTTTTTAACTGAAAGTCATAATGGATCAAAATGGGAGATCATTTAGTATTATTCTCTCTACATATTCATTCATTTATCTTACTTGGGACACTCATACGTGTTGTAGAAATTGAGTATACAATCCCAAGTCTAAGGAAGATTAAAATATTTCTTTTAATGAAGTAGGATGTGTTAGAAACCAGGAAGACAGAACACTTGGCTGGTGCTGCTGTTTCTTCTCCAGGCTTCTCTATCCCCAGCTGCACACTCAGAAATGAGAGGCCCCATGGACTGTGCGAGTCCCATCTTACTCTCTTGGGGAACGTAAAAATCTTGCATCTCCCTTCAAAGCTTATTTTATAAGAATAATAGATTATTTTTGTTTTACAAGTGTAAGACTAACTCTAGATATGAATTTTTTTTGTATCCCTTCTCCCTGCCTTTTTATCTGGGATTGAGATCCCAGGCCTATACAACTTTGGCGTCATTGCTAAGGCTGCAGCAACATTTGTCTTAGGATTAACCTAGCTCCAAGCCTGCCAGCTTTCACGCTGATGCCCATTTGTTTAATGTGCTTGAAACATGGTGTCTGTGGATTGCACCTTAGCTCATTCCTCCCCTCTCATGAGCAAGAAGTGATGCTAAGTCTCTGTAGAGGTCTCGCTTGAACTTCTTTTACAGTGTGCTCTGTGGAGGTGTGTGGACCAGCACTTGTTGGTTCTCATGCTAAACAGAAACAGACTGTTTCCTTGAGGGATTGCCTGGAGTTACCCAACAAAGGAAGAGGAAGGGTGGATATAGTGTATTTGACCACCGAAGGTATATTTTTTATAAGCTTGAACAACCTGACAGGAAAAACATACACCACTATTAAACCATTTAATTGCACATTCCTGAAGATTCAGTCTTCCTAAATTAGTTCTTAATGAACATTTTCAAGTTTTCTGCTTTTATGCTCTACTCATGTAAGGCATGAAAGGTGTCCTTCCATGAACAGTGTCTCTTCTCTGAGGTGAGTGCCTCTGGGGGAGAGATAGTGAAGTTGGTTGCCAATTCCCTGCTAATTGTTTGGGTTTTTCTTGCTCTGTGTACTTATCAGAGAATATGGAAACACAAGTGTCTTTTCCCCAGGTCTTTTGAGCTGTCCCTGCCCTTTGTTGGCACCTGTGCTAGGCCTTATGGGAAGACACAGCAGCACCTTCCCAGGGTTGCATGTCAGGGCCTGTGGGTTGATTGGGATGCTGCACCTCCCTTAGGAGGCCAGGGGAGGACTGTAAGCCTCAGATGGAGGGTCCTGGAGCATTTGGAAGAGTGGACCTTGCAGAGGTGCCAGGTGGCAGCTGACAGACTCTGGGCTCTGAAATACTGATGGATGTGGCCAACAGGTCTAGGGCAGGTGAGGGCTGGCAAAGGAGGGGACAGGCTGCTTCTCTTCCAGGAATGGTTCATCTCACTCTCAAAAGAGTGTTTCTACTTTAAAAATACTGGAGGCTCTTTGTATAGAGTCAAAGAAAGGGAACAAAGAGGTAAGATGTCAAAAGTGCAAGTGCCCCATTGGCCTTCCTTCCCAGTCCTTAGATGTGCTCTTGAGTGACTGAAGTCACTGCCCTTCTCACAAGCTGGGTGATTCTGAAGGAGTCAGCATCTGATTAGCTTCAGAACTGTGGGTGTGTTTGAACTTGATTTCCTCGAAATTTGTAAATATTTTGCTATGCTTTATATTGGAAAGAAATCTCAGGATTTCTGGAGGATGACTGGCAAATGGCATAGTGTTGTGACCTGTGCCAGTGTCAGGAATTTTCTCACACCCGTATCTCATTCTTTTCTGGCTGGTCATGGAGGAACACTGACTGCAGAATGGTTTGTGATAAAAGCTGCCAGATTGGGGGACGCCTGGGTGGCTCAGTCGATTGAGCATCCTACTCTTGGTTTTGGCTCAGGTCATGATCTTAGGGTCCTAGGATTGAGCCCAGCACTGGGCTCCCGGCATTGGGCTCAAGAGTGCTTGAGACTTCCCCTCTTCCCGACCCCCACTCTCTCTCTCTCAAATAAATAAATCTTTAAAAAAAAAGTCTCCAGTGGTGCCTGGGTGTTTCAGTCATTAAGTGTTTGCCTTCGGCTCAGGTCATGATCCCAGGGTTCTGGGATCGAGCCCCGCATCGGGCTCCCTGCTCTGCGGGAAGCCTGCTTCTCTCTCTTTCACTCCCCTTGCTTGTGTTCCTTCTCTTGCTGTCTCTCTCTCTGTCAAATAAATAAATTCTTAAAAAAAAAAAAAGCTTCCAGATTGGTGCTGTGAGCTGGGCCACTTCGCAGACCCTTAAGGAGAGTATTTACCCGAGTGAGATTTTGCAAGGCCCTGGAGGAAATTGCACCCCCTGGACACAGGACCTGGTGCAGTGCAGGACACACCTGGATCCCTCCATCAGCAGGTACAGCACTCAGGGTGCTGGCCTAGGCAGGTCAGGGCTGCATGGATTCCGTGGCCGCCCATGAGGACTGAATCATTTTTGGCTCCCTGTATTTCAGAGGATGAGTTCATATGTCTCATCTGGTTTGGGAGCCAGCTGGGAGATGAGTAGGGGTAAACATTGACTACATGCAGAGAGCATATAATCTTGCCTAAAGTCAATGAATGGACCATTACTTGTTGGCACAAGGGAGAACTGTGACCCAAGGTAGGAAAGTCCCTCAAATTGAGACTCATGGCAATTTCAGCTGCAGTGTGAGGCGGTCACTTCTGTATGTTTCTGTTGTGTATATTTCCCACAGGGTGGTGGGAGTCATAGACTGCACCAAGGAGGAGACTGGAAATGGAGAATTGCCCTTGAAAGAGGGGTAATGGGCTTTTTAAGGAGAACTGAAAATTCTTAGTGTGTGTATGAAATACATTTAGTTCTTTATAAGAAAATGTGATATTCTGATAAAGAGGACATATGACACCTTAGAATTAATATTTTCAATTTACTTGAAGGAGTGGCACTACAGTTTTAGCTAGAAAAAGCTTTTTTTTTAAAGATTTTGTCAGAGAGAGAGCACACAATCGGGGGGCGGGGTGGTGGGAGCGGCAGGCAGAAGGAGAAGCAGGCTCCCTGCTGATCAAGGAGCCCAATGGAGGACTGGATCCCAGGGCACTGGGATCATGACCTGAGCCTAAGGCAGACGCTTAACCGACTGAGCCACCCAGGTGTCCCAAGAATCAAACCAGTTTCTAACTGAAGGAATTATTAACAGTAGGGGTACCTAGAAAACAAAGGCATTTAGAGATGCCACTCAGACATAGTTTTTTTGTTAGTCCTTTTTCTCTGGGGGCTTCTCTCCTTCTGTGATAATAAGCCTGATTAGTCCTTGTAGTGCTGGTTGGGCCAACTCCACCCACTGGCCCCAGGGGTGGGCTCAGGACTTAGGTTTGACCAATAGCCACCCAGACGTCCCTAGAAAAAGCTCTTTAAGTTGCTAAAATTTTGTAATTCTAGCAGTGTAACTCTGATGAACATACCTCTAGGTAGGCTGAAAGCTCCTTCTCATTTCCTTCCATCTTGGGACCCACTAGTCTTTCATTCCAGAAATCTGATCCGAGGCAGAGAGATCGGGCAGTGTGGTCATGCTGGTGGTTCTAGAGAGGAGAAGCATCTGAGAGGCTGCTATTTCCCTTACAGAAAAGCTTGCCTGGATTTTTGGAACAGAATCTGGCTTTTTATTTGTCCCTCAGCATTGGGGGTAGGATCTGCGTTATTGTGGCTTTAATGAAATAATTTCACCTACAACTTAAGAGCTTTTCCTTTATTAAAACTAGAATAAAATGTTAATGAGGGAGAAAATGAATGCCCAGTGTTGGACCACAGGCATCTGTGTCAAATCGATGCAGAGCTTCTGTGTCTGGTCTCTCTGGCTCTGCTGCTTTGGCATGGGGGCGGGTGGACGGACACCCTGCCAGCCAGCCAGGCTGCAGCTCCTTTGAGGTTAGGACTATGATTCCAGCCATTCTTAGCAGTAACTCTTTCATCTCAGGCACCTGTTTTCTGTAGTGAGGGCTGCCTTTTATGGTGACCTCCTGGCACCTCAGTACGTCCATCTGTGAGGGAGATAATCATGGTGTCTACTCCAGAGGGCTGTTGTAAGAGCATGGGCGTTACAGAATAGACTGCTCCATAAATGGCTGCTCTGGCCTCTAGTGCCTGGCATGGTTGTATCCCATTGTCATTGAATCTTGAGGAGTTGGTCACTTCCTCCTCTGGTCTTCCAGTGCCTTGTACACGTCTTAAGGGCAGGGTGGGTTTGGGTTATTACCCTCACTTCTTTACATGTGGTCCACCTTCCAGGTTCTCCATCATGGAGTGGAGTTCTGAGCACAGTGTGGGCTAGGGCAATGCTTTTTTGTGGATGAGCCTAAAACTTTCCTATTTTAGTCTCAGTGAATTCTTTTATTTTTACCCCTAATATTTTCCCTCCCTATTATAAAGGTAACATATGCTTTGAGTCTGAGAATATATCAAGAAGTTTGGGACATTTAGCCAACTCAAAGAGAAGGGATAACAGTCTTACCACTTGGTACAGGGCACATCTGGGTTTTGTGCTGTCTGAAGTTTATATAATATAAATATGTATAATTTATAAATATATAACTGCCATCTTTAAACAGAAGAATTTACAATGACGAAAACAAGTCGGTAAGAAAGTGAATATTTGTTTAGATTGAAAAAAGAAATCAGAAGTTTACATTTCAAAAAGCAGACAAATACTACAACCTGCAGTACCTTCTCCCCCTGCATTTTGGGGTGGCGTTTTGACTGCATCTTCTGACAGCAATGTTCTAATGGTTCTATAGAAAGGACACACAGTTGCTCCCCTAGGCTGATGCCCATCTGCTTTCTGTTATTGACAACTTAGAACACTTTATTTAAGCTTCACAATTCATCTTTGCCACGTAAATTTTTAGGATTGTTGTCAAATTTGGGAAACCTGTATCAAGTTTCTTTCGTAGGTGATCTGGGAGACTTCAAGGCATTCAACATTTTTAATGCAGTGACTACAGGGCTTTGGAAGGGGGCAGGCAGCCATGACCCCTGTGAGTAGCTGGTACTTTTAGTTTTTTTGTGTGTAGTAAAATATACATAAGATTTACCATTTTAACCATTTTTTAGCATATGATTCAGTGGCATAGCTGGTACTTTTTGCCAGTCTTTTCCTTTGTAATTCTTTGGACCTAGTTCAGACAATATAGATTATACAATTTTATATCTTGCTTCTTTCACTTAAAAAAGGATATCGTAAGCATTTTCTCAAATCGTTTAAAAATCATAAAATTGATAAGCAAACTTATCATAATATCCTGATAGTCTGTCATGCACTCTTCTATTGCTAGACACAAGAGTAAGTACTTTCACAGTGGCGTATAAGAGATGTCTTAATGGGGGCGGGGTGTGCCTGGCTGGCTTAGTTGGAGTGTGCGACTCTTGATCTCAGAGTTAGGAGTTTGAGCCCCACATCGGGTATATAGAGTACTTAAAAATAAAATCTTTTTTAAAAATAAGGTGGGGGGGGAATGTCCTGATGGGGCTTAAACTCTGTGGCACGCTGGTGGGAGTTTGATGCCCTGTAACCAGATGGGTCAGTCTGGTCAGCCCTTATCCTTGGTGCCTCCCACAAGGCAAACATTGATAGCTTTCCTCTTCCTTCCTGGCTTTATTTTGCTAAAACTCCTTTTTTGTATGTTCATTTTGTTACCAGGAATTATGCCTCATCTGTTACCCAGCTTCCTGGTAAGTCCAGGTCATGTGAGGAATGATTTTCCTTCTGCATTGTCTTGCTAAGACAACTCATTTAAAGCTGGATGGCAGACCCTCCAGTGTTGGTGAAGGAGGCCTTCAGCAGAGACTCAAACCAACAACCCATGGCCTTTCTTTGCTTTGCCTGCAAAAGATGGGGATAATTATCTTTTATTTTTTTATTTTTTCTAAAGATTTTATTTACTTGAGAGAAAGAACACAAGCAAGGGGAGCGGCAGGCAGAGGGAGACGCAGACTCGCCACTGAGCAGGGAGCCTGATGCGGGCCTCGATCCAGGGACTCGGGGATCATGACCTGAGCTGAAGGCAGATACTTAACTGACTGAGCCACCCGGGTGCCCCAGGATAATTATTTTTTAATGATAACTTTGCAACCTGAAAACCTTGGGTGTTTGGGATGTGAACTCAGTACCAACACATAATTTCTGAATGCTAGTTAGTATATTTGTTTTAAGCGATGATAGAATTTTAACCTTCTTGAGCCTACATTTTTTTTTTAAGTAATTTCTACACCCAGTGTGGGGCATGAATTTACAACCCTGAGATCACGAGTCCCCCTCTCCACCAATTCAGCCAGCCAAGCACCCCCCGGGGGCCTCATTTTTAAAATTTATTCTTGAATGACCATTCTTTTCTTTCCTGATTTTCCGCAAGAGAGAATTTTCCAAGAGATTGATTGTCATTACATTAAGAGCTTAAGCTTTGTTTACATGAAATGTTTCCATACTACCAGGTCCCAGATAAGTGTTCATGTACAGGGTCCTTCATTTATACTCCCCAGTTAATGCAGACTTGATAGATGGGGAATTATAAATGCAAAATTAACACCAGTCGGTGCTCAGAATACATTTAGTAAAGTGTGTTGCATGCCTCATTTTAATAATTGTACTCACTGTATGATTGGTGTGGGTTTGGATAATTGCCATGGGTGCCTTTTGAGTCCTCTGTTGATCTGTGTGCAGGTTTTCATGACGCAGTAGTGACTTGAGGCACATCCTGTGAAGTACCTACTCTGTGTTGGTGTTCTGGACTCTGGAGATTTAGCAGTGAACAGAGCAGTCAGAAATCTCTTTGTTTTCTGGTGGGGCCAGGATGAGGGATACAAAAAATAAGACAAATAAGAAAACATACAGTATGTTAGATGGTGGTGATAAGTGCTAAAGAGAAATAAAGCAGGGTTGTATAAGGGAGTGTGGCCAGGGAGGTATGGCACTTTAAGATGGGGTAGCTAAGGAAGACCTCATTAAAGAAGTTATGTTTGCATAAAGAGCTGAAGGAGGTAAGAGAGTGGGCCAAGAGGATACCTTGGGGGAAGAGTGTACCGAGCAGAGGGAATGGCAAGTGCAAAGGCCCTGAGGTAGGTATATTCTAGGCATGTTTGAGAACTAACAAGGAAGCTAGTATAATAGGAGCAGATTTGATGCTGATTTTTCTTTCCTTATGGGTTTACAGAAAGGCTTATTGAACCTTTATACTTCTGTTCTGCTTGTTTGGGTGTAAAGGATGCTTTTGCTTTGACTTTACAAGAATTGAAATTAAGACCCTGATAAAAACTAGGCTTTCAGAATGAGCAGATGGCTTTAGATATAGCAGTGGGTGTCATGGATTTATGAGGGAAAACATGGCTGTCTCTGAAAGTCTGTACCATCTTGGAATGCCTTCACAGAAAGGGGGGAGTCCTTACTTTGACCAAGATGGTGACCCAGGCATGTTGGCAGGAGTCACTCAAGATGCTTAGTGTGAGGCAAATGAGCCCAGTTAGAATGTATGGGAAGGTAAATCTCAACCAAAGTATTTGTATATCAAAGCTATTTAACAGCTAATATGACCTTTTTAAGTCTAATTTGTTTCTGATTATTTAAATAATATGTACTTATGAAAATTTGGTATATTAAAAAGTGTAAGAAAAAATTTAATCCCTCTATTGAAGTATAATTTATATACAATAAGACTTACCAATTTTAAGTCTAATTTGATGAGTTTTGACAAATTTATGCAGTCATACAATTATTGTCCCAGTCACAGTGTATAACATTTTTTTTAAGATTTTTAAAATTTATTTGACACAGAGAGAACGAGAAAGAGAGACAGAGCAAGCATAAGCAGGGGGAGCGGCAGGCAGGCAGAGGGAGAAGCAGGCTCCCCGCTGAGCAAGGAGCCCGGTATGGGGCTCCATCCCAGGACCCTGGGATCACGACCCGAGCCGAAGGCAGACGCTTAAGTGACTGAGCCACCCGGGCGCCCCACAGTGTACCACATTTTCATTACCCCTAAAAGTTCTCTTAGTCCCCTTTGCGGTCAGTCCTGTTGCCCTACCTCTGCAGCTGCTTATCTGCTTTCTAGAGTTGTGCTTTTTCTAGAATTCCATGTAAACGGAATCATAACATACCGTCTTTTCTTTTGTAAGTAGTGCCTCTATGATCATGTACAAGTCTGTGTGGACATTTGTTTTCATTTCTCTTAGGCAAATACATAGGAATTGGATTATTGGGTCATATTAATAAGTATTTGTTTAACTTTCTAAGAAACTGCCAAACTGTTTTCTGAAGTGGCTGTACCACACCAACAGTGTTTAAGAGTTCCAGTGACTGACCCTGGTGGTGTAGTCATGGGTTGTGCAGTTGTGGGTTGTGTGCAGATGCCAAATGGTGGTGGCTCTGGGGCTCATAAGAGGAGGTGTGAATGGTGAGTGTTGTTTTTCCACCATCAGGCTAGTCTGCCTCACACCACCCCCTGTGACTCTCCAACCCTGGGGCTTTTCTTGAGGCAGGTAAGTGGCCCCAGCAGACCCCATTTGTAGTCTCATTAACTAAATTCTAGATGTGTGAGCTCAAGGGCTCAGGGGTTTTCCTGAGTCATAGTTGTTTTATTTGCAATATCTTACTTATTTTTAAATTTTTTTTAGGGGCGCCTGGGTGGCTCAGTTGGTTAAGTGACTGCCTTCAGCTCAGGTCATGCTCTCAGGGTCCTGGGATCGAGCCCTACGTTGGGCTCCCTGCTCAGCTGGGAGCCTCTTTCTCCCTCTCTCTCTGCTGCTCCTCCTGCTTGTGCTCTCCTGCTCTCTCTCTGTCAAATAAATAAAATCTTTAATAAAAAAATTTTTTTTTCAAAGCTTTTATTTATTTGAGAGAGAGAGAGAGAGCATGAGGGGGAGGGCAGAGGGAGGGGAGAAGCAGGCTCCCCGCTGAGCAGGGAGCCCAACATGGGGCCCCATCCCAGGACCCTGGGATCATGACCTGAACCAAAGGCAGATGCTTAACTAACTGAGCCCCCCAGGTGCCCATATCTGCAATATTTTAGAAGCTGAGAATATTAAGGCACTGTTTCCAGCAGATCCTTAACCCAATTTGACAGATTTAGGGAGATGGACTGTGGAGGAAATCTGTGTCCTGTCTTAGGATGAATTATATTCTGTTTTCTTTACCTGTTTGTAGTTTCATGGACCAATGTGAGGCAATGTGGAAAGCTAAAATAGATGCTAAATCTGAAGGCAGTATTTTATGGTTATTCCCCCTCTCCCTAGGCACAAGGTCCACATATTTTGCATGGACTTCTCAGTAACCACTAATACCCTAGGATTCCTGGGAAACTGGGCCTTAGACCGTGGATGTTTAAAAATCATTAAGAGATCCCTCTGCTCAAACCACATGTGGGACAGAGAGAGTAGCAGGTGAAAAAGAGCAGGTATTTGGGGCATTTTTCTTTCTTCTGGCCAGGTTGAGGCCACTAGAGAGCGAGCTGATCTGTGTGTAATCCTTTGGAAGTTTGATCCTTCATTTTCCCACAGAGATGCGGCCTATAAGGGAAGCTGGAACAGAAGCTCCACTTCTTCATCTGCAACCCCAAATGTGAGAAATATGTGGTATGGTGAAGCCATACTTATGTTCATATTGAAAGACTAAAAACATAATTGAAATAAAAGAACACAAACGGGCACCTAGGTGGCTCAGTCGGTTAAGTGTCTGCCTTCGGCTCTGGTTATGATCCCAGGGATCGAACCCCGGCATCAGTCTCTCTGCTCAGCAGGGAGTCTACTTCTCCCTCTTCCTCCGCCTGCCACTCTGCCTACTTGTGTGTGTGTGTGTGGGTGCGCTCTCTCTTTCTGTCAAATAAATAAAATCTTTTTAAAAAAATTTTAAAAATGAAAGAATCACAAAATAGGACTTACCTTGTTACGTGCAATGCAATATTTACTCTTTTTTCCTATTTGATTAAAACAAACTACTAGTTACCGCTCACTAATTGTATTACACACCCACACAGTAGAGGTCTGCTCCAGGCCTCTTGTCTCCATTTTACAAACCAGAAAACCAGAACCCAGAGGGAGCCAGGGACTTGGAGATTTTCTCCAAGCAATCGAGTGGCTGAATTGGGACTAGAATCTGGCTCCACCTCACTACAGGGTAATCAGTTGTCTCCCTAACTCCACCTCATATTTGGCAGTTTCTTCTGTCATCAGCTTGTCTCAGGCGAGGATTAGCCTTATTTTTCTTGCCTCTCTACCCAAGATAATGATGATTCTCAAGGGAGCAGTGTCCTGCAGACTGCCAGAGTCAGGTGCTGGGGGGAGGGTGGCAAGGTGCCACATCATACCCAGGAGCTAATGAATACACTGAGGACCTGGGAGGAGGAGATGGAGACATTGACCTGGCCTTTTGGCCTCCAGCCACACCCGTGCATCCCATACTGTAGATTTGCCATGAAGGACCAGTTTTTGTTGTAGATTTTTTATTAGAGTAGGGATGGGTAAGAGAGATACCTGGAGAGAGAGATTTTTCTACGTGAATACACTTAAGGAACTTTGAACAGAGTTGGAAAGGGATTCACATTGGTGTTATCATTACTCTGACGACTAAAACAGTTTATACTTTAATGAAAGGTTTGGATTGTGTTTCTAAAGCCTGGACCATGAGGAGCGTCTTGTACATTGACAAATAATTATGGTACCTGGTTTGTGCTTGGGTACTGGCAGACCGACCCTGAGTCAGTACAGTAGCTTTTCTTTGGTATTGCTCTTACTCCAGAGGTCTTTTCAGTGGATTAGTATGAACTAGTCTGTGTAGACTCTAAGAAAGGTCTGGTGTGGCCAAGTATCTCAGAGCACCACCTTCTGGAGAGAGTCTAGAATGGCTGGAATATGTTCATCCTTGGAGCTTAGAAACCTTCTCAGCACATGCTCTCCTGAGGGCTTCTGTGATGATGAGAAGGTGGTGCCAGGAGAGAAATCAGGACCTTTGGTTTTCGTCTCTTTGCATATAGGAAAGCTTATTGATTCCTAACCCTCGAGTCCAGTTGGGGCCCAGAGTCGGATCTCTCTAAAAAGAGATTAACAACCTGTTTAAACTTTTATTTAAGAGAGGCTGCGTTATAAATAGAAAATATACGTGGTGAAGGCACCCCCACACCAGGGTAAATGTCCCATGTACAGGAGAGGAGTGCTGTATCAGAGCACTAGTTTCAAAGACCCTGGACCTAGAGGTGGTCCTGTGAGGACATCGAACAGTTTGAGGTTCATTTGGGAGCTGTGGCTTGTTGTCCCTGGCCCTGGATGAGTTTCCTCACCTCCCTAAATCAGCTTCATTGTTTGCAACAGAGAGAAAAATAGTGTCTTCTTCCCAGAAAGTATCCCACGGACCAAATGAGGTAAGTTTCTATAATGAGCCTAGCATGTAATGGGTGCTTTAGTCACCTTAGAGGACAATGGGCACATCTTCAGCAGACCTAGTCTCATCACCAGCATGTCAGTTGGGGTAATGGGAACTGCAAGAGTTCTCATTAAGAACCCTACAGATAAGGGAATGTCCCATGCCCTGTAAGTAGTGCTAGTAGCAACTGTGTAGTCTGTAAGACAGAAAACAGAACTAGCTTGACATGCCTTGAAATGGTTAACGGCTGCATAGAGGTTGCTTTGCTGAGATCTGGGGTGTTTAGGGATGCAAAGTCAGGTCTAAGGCCCTGAACCTCAGAGTGGATGAGAGCCCTGATTACCCCAGGAGCACAGCTTTGGTTTAAAGGTGTGCCCCAGCTTTTGGATCTGGATAGAATTGATAAAAATAGTCAGTGACCTAGAACACCATGTATCTTTTTAAATGGAGTTAGCCAGCCTTGATCAGTTGTTTTTAGATACAGATGTTAATCATTAAAGCTAGGCCCAAGCTCCACTGCTAATAAGGTTAATGGGGCTTGTCTTTGGCCTTGGGTTTGGTGGGAGGGGAGTGGACACCCTGGGGGAGTAAATCTTACCAGATGGTGAGTAAGCAGGTTTTCCCTTTAACTGCATTTTATAAAAATATAATTAACGACTAAGAATCCTAATGTAATCTAGGATGATGAGGCAGTGTAGGTTCAACATCATTTCTAACAAACGTATCGCTCTGATGGGAGATACTGATAACCGGAAGGCGATGGCATGTGTGGCGGCAGGTAGTTATGTGGGCAGTTATCTTCCTCTCATTTTTGCTCTGAACCTAAAACTACTCTAAAAAATAAAGTATTAAAAATATGTATGTATGGGGGCGCCTGGGTGGCTCAGTCGGTTAAGCGGCTGTCTTCGCTCAGGTCGTGGTCCCGGCGTCCTGGGATGGAGGAGCCCCGGCGCGGGCTCCCTGCTAAGCGGGAAGGCTACTTCTCCCTCCGCCCCTCCCCCGGCTCGTGCGCGCGAGCGCGCCCGCGCTCTCTCAAATAAAATCTTAAAAAAATGTATGAAGTTAATCTTACTAGAAGATGGTAAGATTTAAACGGAATTATTTGGTTTGAAATGGGCCTTTACCTTATCGTCGCTTTGCATTTTTCTCGCCTAGTGGAGGGCCCGGGTAATTTGGGGACACCTGGGGCCAGTCCCTGCGTGTCGGTATCTGGCCCCGCCCCGCGGGAGCTCCGGCTGTTTGTTGGTGCTGGAGGAGGCGGAGCCGGGGTGGGCGGCGTGGGCGGGCCCCGCCTGAGCTCCGGCTGTTTGTCTTTTTGCTGAAGTACTCCCGGCTCTAAGGCGGTTCCCAGGCCGCTTCCAATGCCAGTTGTCTCTCTTTGCTTCCAGCAGAGTGCCCTGGCCCGCGCAGCCGGAGACTTGAGGCCAGACAGACGGACGCACGGACAGACGACAGACGGAGGACGCGCTGGCCGCTGGACCCCGCTGCCTCCCCCTTCTCCCTGCCGCCTGCGCCTGGAGGATGAGCCCAGCCTTCAGGGCCATGGACGTGGAGCCCCGCACCAAGGGCGTCCTGCTGGAGCCCTTTGTCCACCAGGTCGGGGGGCACTCATGCGTGCTCCGCTTCAACGAGACGACCCTGTGCAAGCCCCTGGTTCCGAGGGAGCACCAGTTCTACGAGACCCTCCCAGCCGAGATGCGCAAATTCACTCCCCAGTACAAAGGTGAGCCCCCGCTGCCATAGGGGTCCCCATCGCCTGGCGAGGAGATGCGAGGCGGCGCAGCCATGGAAGGCCCGGGCAGCCATCCCGGGAGCCCTCACCCCTCCCCTCACTCTTGTGTTTTCCCTCCTCCTCCTCTTGGCCCTGAGCCCAGCGCCTCACACCCTCAGTTTGCAAGCCCTGGTAAGATTGCTCAATTGTTTTGTTTTGTGGATTTGTTTTGAGTTTATTTTTGGTGGAAGTGTAGTTGTGTTTTATGTTCAGGTGTCTCTTGATCACAGTAACCTATAGCCCCCATGGGGGAACAGCGGGGGAAGACTTTGGGAGGATTTTACCCAGAATCCTTGCTGCCTGCTTTTTGTCCTCCAGGAAACCAGAAGCCCTGGTGATTAGGTAGGCTGGGAGCAGGGTTGAGTCAGATGGAATGCAGGAGTGGGAGGCCTGTGCTGATTAGCTGAAGCCCTTTGCTATTACGGAATGTCCCCGAAATTGCAATGTTATGGCAAACCTTTGATTCACATATGGTGACTCTCTCTTTCTTTTTATAATGCATTTTTGGGGTGACATCAGCAGCCACCAGCATGGTGTGGTCTTTCCTGGGGTGGGGGGATATTTTGTAAATCAAAGAATCCATTAAAAGAAAGAAATTAACTATACATTGCCTGGTTATACAAAAGACTCTTGAACAACTTAGGTTCTTCTGGGACTGTTGAAACATGCTCTTTGAAGACAGAATGTACTGGGTGCCTCTCTCTGTACTCTGAATATGCATGTGTGTTATGGTGGGGAGGTTGGGGGAGTTGAGGGCCCTCACTTGGTCCTTCTCTGTTGTTTTTTCCAGGACAAAGCCAAAGGCCCCTTGTTAGCTGGCCGCCCCTGCCCCCTTTTTCCCCCTGGTTCTTTCCCCATGGCCACAGGGAAGTGTGGTCCCCTGAATTCCCCACCCCAGCTCCTCTGCTCCTCTGCACCCAGAGCCAGGGACCACCTCAGAAGTGTCATCTCTCTCTGAGCACGCATTCCCCTGCAGCGAGCAAGCGAGCGGGCGGGCAGCAAGGACTGAGCAAATTGAGTGATCCCGGGCCAGAGAGGCCTGGGAGGAAAGGTGTTCAGCCAGTCGGTTGTAAGGCGCTCGTCGGCACCTGCTGAAACGCTCCCACCTGGCAGCCCCCTCCTCAAAGACTGTCTAATTACACATGGCAGGTTCTAGAGACTCAAGGGGGAGAGCTGCTTTCAAGGCCACCACGCGTCTGTGCTCCCGGCCCGACCCTATTTGCCTTGTGTTCATTTTGTTCTTTTGTGACTGCAAAGACCAATAAAGTAACATGTTTGAGGACAAAAGGCTTGGGGTGCCCACCCGTGTGGGGGTGCTGCAAGAAGCCTTTGCTAGGGTGTCTGTTGTGCTGTGTGGTTTGTTTTGTTTGCTCCTTTATTTTGTTTTGCTTGCCCAGTCTTCCCTTACCCTTGGATGCTTCTTACCCCTCAAGGCAAACCTTTGTCCCCCCTGTGTTCAGGCTCTGCTTTAAAGCAAGCCTCAGGCCTTCGGAGTTTCTGTTTAGGGCATCAAAAAATCCCACAAGATACAAAGAGCAAATGTTTTTACGTCTCTCTTAGGATTAGAAGAATTACATAAAACTTAATAAACATTTTCAATGATGGAAAAATGTGTCTTGTAATTCTTTGGCTCTTGCCTTGTTGAGTGCATCAGAGAGGAAGACTCTCGGCCATGTTTGCTCCCTAATCGCTTGTCTTGTATGGTGTCATCTTTTCTAGCTGTTTTGATATTTGTTAGGTTTGCAGATGAGTTTGGGGCCTCTGGCAACATAGAGACTAAGGAACAGGGTAAGAAAAAAACAAATGTTACAATCATGTTATTTATAACACATCTTCTGTGGAATTCAGAGTTCTCTCTGCTCCTCACCCCCCTTTCAGGTGTGGTGTCTGTGCGCTTTGAAGAAGACGAAGACAGGAACCTCTGTTTAATAGCGTATCCATTAAAGGGGGATCACGGAACTGTGGACAGTGTCGACAATTCAGACTGTGAGCCAAAAAGTAAGCTCCTGAGGTGGACAAACAAAAAACATCACGTCCTAGAAACGGAAAAGAGCCCCAAGGACTGGGTGAGGCAGCACCGGAAAGAGGAGAAGATGAAGAGGTAGGTGTAAACTGGGGGGTGGGGGGGGTGTACTCCGCGGACGGGCAGGTGTCAGGGGTTCTCAGTACGGCCCAGGTCCCTGGAGCTAGGGACTCAAACGATGGACTTCGTAGGTGCCTTGTCACTCAGTGGCCAGTTCCCAAGTGGCAGCTTCTCTTTTAATGACTCTGGGTTGCACTTTTGAAGTTTGTGTTAAATATTAGCATTTGAAGGTGAGTATTTTTGAAATAGAAAATGGAAAAGACATAGTAGACGTTTTCTTAATGTATGAAGTGAAGCTAAAAGGCAGTGCCACTTATCTCTTCAGCCCTGAGGTTACCTTTGGATTGTAGAACTATCACGTTTCTTACATTTTTAAAATTTTTCTTTTAAAAACAGATTTATTCAGAGAGAGAGCATGCACGCACACATGAGTGTGCAGTGGGGCGGAGCAGAGGGAGAGGGAGAGGGAGAATATTAAGCAGACTCCCTGCTGAGCCTGGAAGCCTATGCTGGGCTCGATCTCACGACCCTGAGATCATGAGCTGAGCTGAAACCAAGAGTTGGACACTTAACCACCTGAGCCACCTAGGCACCCCAGAAATACCACATTTCTTTCATATTTTATAATTAGGACAAAAGATAATCACTTGATTTTTCAAATATAGGTTGGGTGTGTACCAAAAGGGAGTTTTGTGCACTTTCTAAAATAAAAACGACTTTTACCAAATTTATGGAAAACTTCATAAAAATGTACCTTTTTTTTACTATTTCATTTATTTGCGAGAGAGCATGAGTTGGGGGTGGGGAGGGGGCGGAGCATAGGGAGAGGGAGAAGCAGACTCCCTGAGGAGCAGGGAGCCCGATGACATGGGGCTTGATCCCAGAACCCTGAGATCATGACCTGAGCTGAAGGCAGATGCTTAACTGACTGAGCACCCAGGTGCCCCCATAAAAATGTACCCTTAGGGGCGCCTGGGTGGCTCAGTTGGTTAAGTGTCTGCCTTTGGCTCGGGTCGTGATCCCAGGGTCCTGGGATTGAGCCCCGCGTCGGGCTCCCTGCTCTGCGGGCAGCCTGCTTCTCCCTCTCCCACTCCCCCTGCTTGTGTTCCTCTCTCGCTGTGATAAATAAAATAATAGAATAAATAATAATAAAATAAATAAAATCTTTTAAAAAAATACCTTTAAAAAAAACTTTTAAGTGCAATTTTACCACTTTGGCCTTCGAAAATATATCCTAGGTCTAGGAGTTGATTTATATTTTACTTGTTTATTTTTAATTAAAAAAAAAAAAAACCTTTTTTTTTAAGTAGGCTCCATGCCCAGTGGGGAGCCCAACTTGGGGATTGAATTCACAACCCTGAGATCAAGACCTGAACTAAGATCAAGAGTCAGATGCTTAACTGATTGAGCCATCCAGGCACCCCTAGGAATTGATTTTTAAATGGAAGTTATAAACAAAGGAAAGTACAGACTTACAATGAATCAGATTTGCACCATATCACCCAAATCCACTTATATTAATGCAGACATGGAGCACCTGGGTGGGTCAGTCAGTTGTGTCCAACTCTTGATTTTGGCTCAGGTCATGATCTCAGGATCGTGAGGTGGAGCCTGCTTAGGATTCTCTATCTCCCTCTGCCCCTTCCCTGATCTCTGTCAAAAAAAAAAGATATAACGAAGTCATCTAATTTGTTGTTTATTCTGCCTTATAAATGTCATTAGCCTTTTGTTAGGATATAACCTGCTAGTTAATTTATTTTGAAGTAAAGTCTAATCATACAAGGTAAAAAAAAAAAAAAGACTCTGGATTAAATTATGCCATTTTGGATAAATAGCTACAGTGGCAGCTATAAAAGAGTTTTAGTCACTCACTGCTTCTGCGGCTGCCCTGTGCCAGGCCCTATGGGGATGCTGCAGTGACCAAGACAGGAGCCATCCCAGCACCTCAGGTTGTTCACTGATGGTGAGAGACAAAATGGTCAGTTAGGTATCCCTGAAATGTAGGATCCACCTATACAGAGCCTTCCAGGTGCCACTCCTTGGCAGAGCTTGTAAAAATATAAATGATATATGTAAATTGAAGTACTTATAATGTAGCTAAGGAAGTTGGCTTATTCCCATGGGATTTCAATTCAGCTTTTCTCAGTCTCCAGCATTTGGAATCAGGGAACCTGCACGTATCAGAAGCCAGGGGGGTCGTACCACCTAGAAAACAGGGCAGTGAAGGCTGCTTGGGAGGGAGTGGTGGGGGTGCAGGGGTGGAGGCAGAGGCTGTTCTTGCATCTTAGGTTTTCCTTACTGTAGAAAAAACTGAGCTGGCCCCTTAATTTTTTAAAAATCAACTTTTTGAGGTATAATACACTTAATAAAATGTATCCATTTGAAGTGTTTAATGTGTACACTGAAACCAGTGTACCACCAGGGGAACCACTACCATGTCAAGATCTCAAACTTCCCACCACTCCAAAAGTTCTTTCATGCCTCTTTGGCCCTGAATTTTGATAAGACATTGTGATTTATTGCCTTCTTTTCTCCTTACAGCCATAAATTAGAAGAAGAATTTGAGTGGTTAAAGAAATCTGAAGTCCTGTACTACAGTGTAGAGAAAAAGGGGAATGTCAGTTCCCAGCTTAAACACTATAACCCTTGGAGCATGAAGTGTCACCAGCAACAGTTACAGAGAATGAAGGAGAATGCAAAACATCGGAACCAGTATAGTATCCTTTGTTCACAGAGTATCTCTGCCTTGGGGGAGGAGAGGGTGGGTGAGATCCTAAGAGCGCAGAGAAGTTGGGTTTGTTTTCTAGTCATGGTTGTGCCAGGGCACCCGGTGCAGTAACCACGGGCAGATATCCATTCCCACAGGAACGGGCTGGTCCGGGAACGCAGGTGGTGGGGAAGCAGGTGAGGGTCACCCCATGGAGGGACCAACCTGCATCAGGGAGGCTTTAGCCTAGAGTGCAAGGGGCTGGTTCGTGTTTTCAGAAGTTCCCTTGCTTACCTGCCAGGGTTGGGGTGGTGGGTGGGTGCTGACCTTTCAGTCCTGGTTCACCAGACTGGCACATGAAGAATAGCACAGGGGCCTTTCTTTTTTCCCCCTTCTAGCCCATTAAGCTATGTTTCACTGATTTCTTTCTTTTTTTTAATCTTATGAGGGGGAAATTCCTCAGAATTGAGCATGCTTTATTTTTTATTTTTAACTTTTTACTTTATTTATTTATAAATTTTTACACATTTAGTTTTATTGTAACAGAGCAACTTGTACACTTGCATCATCTTTCTTTTCCAGTGAAACAAAAAGAAAATTTAAAAATATAAACAGGAACAAAATTACAATAGAGAATGTCAATTCCAAATAAGATCCTGTGGGTTCTACTGATTCTCCCATCGAGTGGCAGGGGTCAAGTCATCATTAGGAGAGAGTTTTATTTTAAAGATTTATTTATTTATTTGACAGAGAGAGACACAGCGAGAGAGGGAACACAAGCAGGGGGAGTGGGAGAGGGAGAAGCAGACCTCCCGCAGAGCGGGGAGCCCGATGCGGGGCTCGATCCCAGGACCCTGCGATCATGAACTGAGCCGAAGGCAGATGCTTAACGACTGAGCCACCCAGGCACCCCAATAAAATCTTTTTAAAAAAAAAAGGCTTCCAAGTCATATTCCAGATTGTATGCAGTAGTCTAGTTGTGACCTAGCTAGACCTTAACCTTAATGTTTATGTCGTCCAGTATTCTAACATTGACTTTATTTATTTATTTTTAAAGAGTTATTTATTTGACAGAGAGACAGCGAGAGGGAACACAAGCAGGGGGAGTGGGAGAGGGAGAAGCAGACCTACCGCGGAGCAGGGAGCCCGATGGCGGGGCTCGATCCCAGGACCCTGCGATCATGACCTGAGCTGAAGGCAGACGCTTAACGACTGAGCCACCCGGGAGCTCCCTACTAGAGGATATTTTAAACATGTTAAACATAGAATAATACTTAGAATTTATAAGTACCAGTGGCCCAGGTTCAGCAGTTAACTCACTTATGTCCGACTCATGCATGCCATGACTGTCTTCTTACACTTAGCACCCTCAGCCGAGCTCTTTCTGAAGTGTTTCATGGATTTCTAAGAGAAGGATATTTTAAGACATTATTACCATTATTGCTCCTTGAAAGTGGGTAATAATTCCTTATTATCAAATATCTAGTCTGTATCCACATTTTCCTAATTGTCTCATAAATCTGTTTTTACTGATGGATTGTTTGAATGGGGATCCATGTGAGGTTCCTATGTTGTATTTGGTCGAAATGTTTAAGTCTTTTTAAATGCCCTTTCTGTTTTTTCTTCTTGGAAATTTCTTGTCAAAGAAACTAGGTCTTTGGGGTGTCTGGGTGGTGCAGTCAGTTAAGCGGCTCACTCTTGGTTTCAGCTCAGGTCCTGATCTCAGGATCATGAGATCAAGCCCCCAGTCGGGCTCTAGGCTCAGCGGACGGTCTGCTTGAGACTCTCTCCCTCTCCTCCCCCACTCAGTAAATAAATCTTTAAAAAAAAAAAACTAGGTCTTCTGAAGTTTCTGACCATCTGGATTTTACTGATTACATTCCTGTGGTGTCTTTTACATGTTACTCTTTTCCCTCTGTTTCCATTAAGTTGATGATATGATCTCCAGGCTTGATCAATTCAGGGTCAGTTTTGGGGTGGGGGCAAAATCCTTCTGCGATGGTGTTGGCCATAAGCAAGTGCACTATTTGTCTTTCTCTCCTGCATTGCTGTTGCCTTAGATCATTTTTCCACTAGGCAGTTTTCTAATTTTGTAGTTCCTTAGCTGGAGTCTGTAAAAATAAACTTTTTCTCGTCAACTATATGCTTATCCTGAGGTATAGTTGATATAGGAAAGGCAGATTAAATGTTTCTTTTATTTACTAAATACTTGGAATAATGGGTGGGTTTTTCAACATCCTCCAAAGGTGACCAATGCATTTTTCAGCATCATTATGAATCTATGAATTTAAACATACTTGATGTGGTTTAGTCCATTGAGGTTTTTATTTGTACTGATGCACAAATTCTCCCATGTTTGGTCTTTTAAAATAGGCTCTTGAGTCCTTCTGACACAATCACAATAGTCTGTGATGACTGTCTTACTTTCTGGCATGAAAAGATGCTCCAGGGCCATGTTTCCTGCTCCAGATGTGAGTTCCTCATTTCTCTAAGGCCGGAGTTTACAAACCTCCTCAGTACAGGGCCAAATAGTAAATGTTTTAGGCCGTACAGTCTGTCACAGCTCTGCCATTGTGGTACGAAAGTATCCATAGATGATAATGTACATGAGGGAGCGCAACTATCCCAGTAAAACTGTGGTCACCAAGATTTGCATATCATTTAGTTTTCATGTGTCGTGAAGTATTATATATATTTTTTGATGACCTAAAAATTTAAGAACGATTTCTAGTTTGCAAGCCATACAACAAATAGGGAGCCATAGTTCACCAATCCCTGCCCTAGGAAAACTGGTCCAGGCGCTAGGGGTGCTCAAACATCCAGCAAGTCATTGTTTCTAGACCTTTTCGGTGCCACACAGTGGGGAAATACACATTTATTTATTTATTTTTTAAGATTTTATTTATTTATTTGACAGAGGGAGAGAGAGAAACAGGCTCCCCGCTGGGCTGAGAACCTGCTGAGGGGCTCGATCCCAGGACCCTGGGATCATGACGTGAGCTGAAGGCAGATGCTTAACCAACTAAGCCACCCAGGTGCCCCCATACACATTTTATTTTTTTTTAAAAAAGATTTTATTTATTTGTTAGAGACAGAAATAGTGATAGAGAACATGAGTGGGGAAGAGAGGAAGAAACAGGCTCCCCGCTGAGCAGGGAGCCCAATGCGGGGCTTGATCCCAGACCCCGGGGTCATGGCCCGAGCTGAAGGCAGATGCTCGCCCGACTGAGCCACCCAGGTGCCCCAATACACATTTATTTTAAAGAGAAAATTTTTCATGAGTTCATACCGACATTTCAGTTCACATATAAGGCTACAGGATTTACTTATTCAGTGTTCTTTTTATAACTTAGTACAGTCTGGTGTGGAACCCTCTTCCCACACCTTGCTGAATTCAGGAAGTGGTGTGTGTGTGTCTCCCAGGCTGGGGGAAGCCCAGGCCTGTGTTGAGTCTGGACCCAGGCAGTTCCCTGACAAGAACTGAATATGCCTTTTAGCCCTCTCGTCAGCCTTGGGCTCCCTGCATGGGGGGGCGGGTAGCAGGACTGGCGGGGCCTTCTGTGGACTCGGGCTTCTTTGAGACTCTGTGTGCAGGCATTGTGCCCTGGCAGTGCCAAGGCCCCATGCAGCAGCACCTTCTCTTTAGAGGGAGGATTGTCCTTAACCACTCAGAATTCATCTTACTGGAAAACCTGACTTCCCGCTATGAGGTGCCTTGTGTCCTGGACCTCAAGATGGGTACCCGCCAGCACGGTGACGATGCTTCAGAGGAGAAGGCAGCCAACCAGATCCGCAAGTGCCAGCAGAGCACATCTGCAGTCATCGGTGTCCGTGTGTGTGGCATGCAGGTGAGGGAGACGCTGGTGTACAGTGTGGGCTGGCCAGGGCGTCCAGTAGCTGCCACTCCTGACCCCTGGCATAGTCCTCTTTTCCCAAGATCCAGCATGACTGAGGGAGTCTCTGGCGCTCTGGGTAGGAAAGCACGCATGCTTGGGTGAACGCTCTGGGGCTGACACGGGTTGACTGAGTCCAGAGCCTCTGGGCAGGAGTGGGAGTAAAAGCCGGAAGGTTAGGCCCTCTCCACCGATCCATATACTAATCAGGGGTCCGTGGACAGAACCAGGTCAGAGGGCCGCATCCTGAGTGGTGGTTGATCGGAGAGGATAGTGTCTTGTGTGACTGGCATACTTAACAGGTTTAAAGGATCTGACCCAGGGCTGTCCTATTGCTGCTGTTCCCCAGGTTCAGGCTTTGAGACGGCTGCCAGTACCTAACCTGCTGGTCTCCCTCCCACAGGTGTACCAGGCGGGCAGTGGGCAGCTTATGTTCATGAACAAGTACCATGGACGGAAGCTGTCGGTCCAGGGCTTCAAGGAGGCACTTTTCCAGTTTTTCCACAACGGTCGGTACCTGCGCCGTGAGCTCCTGGGCCCGGTGCTTAAGAAGCTGACTGAGCTCAAGGCCATTTTGGAGCGACAGGAGTCCTACCGCTTCTACTCAAGCTCTCTACTGGTCATCTATGATGGCAAGGAATGGCCTGAGGTGGCCCTGGACTCAGATGCTGAGGACTTGGAGGACCTGTCAGAGGAGTCAGCTGATGAGTCTGCTGGTGCCTATGCCTACAAGCCCATCGGCACCAGCTCAGTGGACGTGCGCATGATCGACTTTGCACACACCACCTGCAGGCTGTATGGCGAGGACAGCGTGGTACATGAGGGCCAGGATGCTGGCTATATCTTTGGGCTCCAGAGCCTGATAGACATTGTCACAGAGATAAGTGAGGAAAGCGGGGAGTGAGCCTGCTGGCTGCACCAGCACTCAAAAGAGACTCTGTGTCCCAGGCACAGCTGTGCTGCGTCGGGGAGGAGGCCAGTATGGCCAGGCCGTTGGCCCCTGCAGCCTGGAGCTGATGTGCAGAGGCCTCTGTGAGTCCCAGCCTGAGCCAGCCCCAACCGCGTTCGGAGTCTTTTATTTATTTTAACTATTTCTTCAACATTCCACATTTGATGATGCAGATACCTCTTTCTTCCCTGAGTGTAAATGTTCTAATACAAACCTTTTTGTTAATTGTACACAGTGCTGCTGTCGTTCTTACTAGGCGCGGGCAGCCAGCCCCCTTCCCAACCCTCAGAAGCCTCACACATGCTGTCTCCTCCCCCCACCCTAGCCCAGGAATATTCTCCTTGCCACTGCCCCCACCTCATAGACCTAAAGTCACCACTGCTTCTTGGCTTGGCCCTTAGGTCTCTTTGGGGTCTTTGCTGGCCTAGTATCCTAGCACCCTCCAAGCAGAGAACTACTTGACTTCTTGATACAGGTCTTCCCTCTCCTCCGTGCAGCTTAAGACAAAGTTGGGCAGCATGTGTGCCAGACTTTGGATCCAGCTCCTGCACTGTGATGTCAGGCGTCCTAGAGCCAAACTGGGGCCTTGAGGAGCTGCCAGGCTCTGATCTGCTGGCAGCCATGGGCTCCACAATAAAAGGTCCTAGGAGGTGGGGGGTCCCAGTGAGAAAGGGTGTTCCTCTTAACCACACATGTCACCACTGCTACCCACCACTATGCCCGTCTCATCTATCCAGCTCCAGCCAAGGCAGCCCCTAAGAGCTACTTCTTTGCTAGGAGGGTTCTGGGAGGTGTGGCAGGAGGTCTTGAACGGCAGAACCAGGCACCAGGGAGAAGGGCACAGACCCAAAGCCAAGAAGGTAGGGTCTTGATGTCCAGTTCTAGCAGCCCCACACCGCCCCGAAACTCCCAGCACCTCCTCTCCAAGGCTCGCTATGCCTATGTGCACTACGTCCCAAAACACCCAACTGCATACACTGGCCTGTTTGTGCCCACACCCCCTGCACCCTGGGCCCAGGCTTCCAGTGGGGAATGTGGCTGGACCAGTCCCTGGACAGGAACAGAAGGACCCTTAGGGCCTCTCCCCTGGGTCCCTCCCTCTCTCAGGACATCAAGGACAGGTGAGGGCTGACTGGACAGGTGTGCAGGGTCAAACACGCTCTTCAGGCCACATAGCACGCCCCCTCCCCACCCTCACCAGCTCTCCTGTCTTGCTCAGAAATAAGACAATTTGGAGTTGTAAGTCCTACAAAGACAAGAGAGCAATGTGACAGCGACTGGGAGTGTGATGACCTTAGGCTGTGAGGGAGGGAAGTGAGTCCCAGGCAGAGGAAACCATATGCAAAGACCCACATTAGAGGAGTAGAGAGGAGGTGGGTGGGCAGCGAGGACAGGAGGACTTTGGACTGGGGAATGGCTAACCTGGTTTCGGTGCGCGCGGCTGGAGTAGGGACCCCGTGGAAAGGGGTCATGCGGCCTGCAGACACCAGGGAGACCGGCCCCCGCGGGCGCCTCCCAGTGTTGGATCAGCGAGATGCAACAATGGGACTACGCTACCGTTAGTAGGTCAGGACCCAGTCTCCCGGCGTGGCGGGGACGCTCGAGACTAGAGCGCAGGACAGTCTCGGCCGTTGGGCTGCGGGCGGAGCGCTCCTTCGGGAGATCGCACGGGTCGCAGCACCCGGGCTTGACTGGAGGGCCAGGCGGGAGAAGCTGGGGTGGGTTCCCCGGGCGGGTATGGAGCGAGGGGTCGTAGGCTCCGATTCTGAAGGGGTCCGTAGCCCACCGACGGCGGACTCGAGCCCCGCCGCGCCGCGCCGCTTGGAACCGCCAGGGGGCGCCGCGACCCGCGCGGGGGCCGCCCCCTCCCGAGGCGGGGCTGCGGCGGGCAGGCGGGTGCGCGCACGCGTCGTGTGTCACGGGGCGGGGCGGGGCGGGGCGATCGCGGTGTTCCCGGCCTGGCGTCCTGGTTCCGCAGCTCCCCGGCGCCTCCACTGCCCCGGCGCGGCCCGGCCCGGCCCCATGTATCGTGCGCTCTACGCGTTCCGCTCGGCGGAGCCCAACGCGCTGGCGTTCGCCGCGGGCGAGACCTTCCTGGTGCTGGAGCGCAGCAGCGCGCACTGGTGGCTGGCGGCGCGGGCGCGCAGTGGCGAGACGGGCTACGTGCCGCCCGCCTACCTGCGCCGCCTGCAGGTGAGTGTTCCCCTCCCCGGCCCGGCCTCCGCGGTCCCTAGACTGGGCCCCATCACAGGCTCTCGGTATCGACCCCGCATGCCCCAGCCCCTCCGGGACCTCCCGCAGATAGGCAGTCTGACCCTGAGACCCCAGACTCACGAGGACTGGGACCCCAAGAGCCCGCATCCCCACAAAAGGCCAGGCCCTTGGCAGCCAACTCTGAGGACACCAGACCTGCAAGCCTAACTCAGGGCCTGAGACTCCTTGGCATCCCAGACCCATTAAGACCCAATATCTGAAGCTCCATCTGAGTAGCATTCAAGACTCAGTCCTGAGATTCCACTACCGCCGAATTCTGATCAGTTCCCCAGATCCCTGAGACCGCAGACCCATAATCGGTCCTTTCCCTGGATCGCCCGGATCCCACACTCTTGCCTCCCACCCTCAGACCCCCAACTGGAGCCACTGCCTCCACCACTGAGACCCGGGCCACCCTGGACACCACCTGTTTCCCCAGCCATCCTCTGTGTCCTCACTCCCCCCATGAGACCCCGAAGCCCCTAGATGACCCAGCAAACCTTGAGGCCTCAGTGTCTTTCACCCTCCTGTCCTCAGCCACCCCCTAAGCTCTTCTTCAGACCAGCCCCGACCCTCTTGGAACCAAAGATCTCAGCCCCTGTTGGCACTCCCCGGCACTACTCTCCCCACCTCCCCCCACTCCCATCACAAGCTTCAGGCCCTGACTTTTCGGACTTAATTTTCTCTGAAATTGAAAAGCCCCATCCCTTCTTGTCCACAGCCTGGGGTGGGGGCCTCTCCCGTTGTGAGGAAGTGAGACCTCTTCATGGCTTCCTCTGGTCTGACTATGGCCCTATTTCCTTCCAGTGGAGGCTGCATCTCCAGTTCCTGTTTCCCCAAGAATAGTCCTGCAGTGGGGGCTGGGGTGCAGTGGCTCCAGCTGGTCTCTTCTGACCTCCGGGGAGAGGGGGGCCTGGAGCCTCCAGGCCTGGCCTGTGCCAGACACCCCCCCCTCCCCATCCTAGTCGTGCGTCTTTGGGAAACATCCTGTCCCGGCCCAGTTCAGGACAGAAATAACAGGATAAATTTGGAGATGTCATCTGGTCTTAGCGTAGGGGATGGGCCCTGGGCCTTGGACCCTCAGCTTACTCCCTTCTAGGAGTGCCTGGGGTGTGACTGGGGCCCTGGACACTGGGGCTGCTGGCTCTGGAGTGAGCGTGTCAGACCCAGCCTCTCTGGGGTTGGGGGCTTGTTGGAAGCCTCTTCTTCAGGGGCCCGTGAGGATCCTTTCCTGGGCTAGTGGGGCTTGGTGCTTGGGGAGGGCGGAGAGGCTACTGTCCTCTTGTAGTCTCTTTCTGTGTATCTCCCGGTCTCTGCCCCCCAACTCTGTGTCTGCCATTCCGACTCTCCCCCTTTCTCTGTCTCCGGCTCTCAATTTCTTTCTGCGTTGTCTCCCTCTGCCTGTCTTCCCTCTCCCTCTTTTCCCTCTCCCTCCCTCCCTCCCTCCCTCCCTCCCCCCCCTTCTCTCTCTTTCTTGTTTTCCATGGGTATGTATTTGTTTTTCTGTCCCCCTTTCTGTCTGCTGTCTCCCTGCATTCTGGCGTACCCCGTGCTACCTGGAGGGCTTTGCTGACCTCTGTATCCATCTGTCTGTCCCTATCGGGGACGCTTCTTCGACCCCGCTTGGAGTGACGTCACCTCAGTCCTGAGACTTCTGTGTAGCCTGATGAACCATCATGGACAGGGGAGGGCTGGAGGTGGATGGCCCCACGGCTCCCACCCCCCACCCTTCCCACCACGCCAGGCTGGCTGGGTTGATTAGACCCCGGAGTTGCTGTGTCTGGCAGCACGGAATCTGGGACAGGGGCCAGGCCCCTCTCTTATGTCCGTCCTTTGCCACAAACACAGAACTGCTGCTTCCCAGGGCCAGTCTGGAGGATTCCTGGAATAACTAGGGGGAATGAGGGCTAGAAGCAGGGGTGGGAAGAGGGGGTCCCTTTGGCCCATCCTCAGCTGGTCCCTCAGGCCCATCCCCGGGGTCTGCAGAAGGCTCTGCGAGGACAGGGCTATTCTGGAGTGTGACCTTGGTTTGGAGAAGGATCAGCAAGACCCAGAGTGATTTGTTAAGGGTTCCAGACACTAGGGGCTCCCTGCTTGGCATGTCAGCCTGGGCTCTGAGCCAAGCCTGGGGATAGACCAGGTATGTGCTCCTGGTCTCAAGCTGGGGGTCCCTGGGCTGTGTTTTTGCTCTAGACCCCTGGTGTCCAGAGACAGCTGAGAGCCTCACTGTGGGGCCTGACTGGGACCCCAATATGTAAAGCAGCAGCATGGGGCCACCCCGTGCCCCAGCTCCCTGAGTAACACAGTTTGAGAACCTTACTTCATAGCGTAGTTCAGCTTTCTACACTCATGTCTGGCATTCCGGGCTTTAGCTGTAACGGTCCTCGGTCTGCCCTGGGCTCCATCCTAGGCTGGATCTGAGCTCACGCTCCCGAGGCCCCCAGGTCTAACTGTGCACCCTTACCCTCGCCCAGGGCCTGGAGCAGGATGTCCTCCAAGCCATTGACCGGGCCATTGAGGCGGTGCACAATGCAGCCATGCGGGATGGTGGCAAGTACAGCCTGGAGCAGCGTGGGGTCCTTCAGTGAGTGTGGGGGAGGGGAGGAGGAGGGCACCCTCCACCTTCCTGCCCCAGTGAGCACAGTCGGGTGGGGGTCCAGTGAGGACTGGGGAGGTCTGGAAGGCAGAGTTCGGGCTAGGGCAGAGTGAGGTGGAGCATGAGGGAGGTGGGTGGAGCTTGGGCTGTGAGCACCCCCCCCCCCCCCAGCATCCCACAAGGAGCCTGTGAGGACTTCGGGAGTTTTAAGGTCACTCGCCCAGTAATCTCCCTGTCCCTCCATCAGGAAGCTGATCCACCACCGGAAAGAGACTCTGTCCCGCAGAGGCCCCTCAGTCCCCAGTCCCGCAGCTATGACCGCGTCCACCAGTGACCATCATTTGGACGCTGCTGCCGCCAGGCAGCCCAATGGGATGTGTCGAGCTGGGTTCGAGCGGCAGCACAGCCTGCCCAGTTCCGAGTATCTCGGGGCAGACAGAGGCCTCTACCAGGTATGTGGGGAGGATGCCCTGGGGAAGGGAGGTGGGTGGAGCTTAAGGCTGGGTCCAGAGGCTCCAAGAGTCCACTCGGGTCAGTGATGCAGAGCCGTAGCCTTGCCCCTGGCAAGAGCCCAGGGCCCTAGCCAGGCCGGTACCCCAGCTGGCAGCCTGTCCTCCCAGATCCCACCTCAGCCTCGCCGAGCAGCTCCCGACACGCCACCCCCACCTGTGAAGCGCCGAGACCGGGAGGCCCTGATGGCCCCAGGAAGTGGTGAGAAGGCAGGGTTGGGGCAGTTTGGGGCGGGGGGCACCCTCTGCTTGGCACGGCTGCTCTGCCTGTGTCAGAAAGTTAGGGGCTCTGGGCTTGGCGGGGCGGGTCTGGCAGGGAAACCAGGCCCTGTCCTGGGAGGGGCGCAGCTCAGGGCCTGGAGGGGTAAGGGACCCAGGGGGCTGTCCCAGCACAGCATCCACTCTCTGCCCACAGGCGGCCGCAACACCACGCCCTCCGGGGGCAGTTCTGTGTCCAGTGGCTCCTCAGTCAGCAGCACCTCCCTTGACACGCTCTGTACCGGCTCTAGCTCGTCTGAGCTGGGTCCCAGCTGCTCACCCACGCCCCCGCCCGTGCCCCGCCGAGGCACCCATACCACTGTGTCCCAAGCTCAGCCCCCTCCCTCCAAAGTGCCAGCCCCCGAGCCCCCTACAGAGGAGGTGGCGGTTGATACAACCTCAGCCTCTGATGAGCTGGAGGCCCTGGGTGCACTGAGCCTGGGGACCACAGAGGAGAAGGTGGTGGCTGAGACTGCTGTGCCCAGGACCATCGGGGCAGAGCTGATGGAGCTCGTGCGGAGAAACACCGGCCTGAGCCACGAGCTATGCCGTGTGGCCATTGGCGTCGTGGTGGGTCACATCCAGGCTTCTGTACCGGCCAGCTCGCCTGTCATGGAGCAGGTCCTCCTCTCGCTGGTAGAGGGCAAGGTGAGGGTGGGCGACGGGGCCAGGGGGCCTCCCCATCCTTGGGCCGCCCCGCTTCCCCTGCCCCATTCCCACCCTCACACTTGCATCCAGCCTTGCCTTGACAGTAGCTCGGCCTTCGTTGTGGTGGGTGCTGGGGATGTTTGAGCTGATCCCTGGAGGAGAAAGGGAGGAAGAGCATTCCAGGTAGAGGCTTAGCCTGGGCAAGGGCCATAAGGCAGGCCCACGCTTGGCTCGTAGAGGGAAGCGGAACAAGGCCGGCATGGCTCTATCACGGGGAGTGAGGGAACAGGTGGTGTGGGAGGAGGTGCGACTCGGGGCAGGTGACAGATGAGACCAGATGTGAGTGGCCCAGAGTCTTCTCTGGCTGCCGGGGAGGAGTGGATACGGCATGAGAGAGGGCAGTGGCTTGCTGGCCTTGGCAGTGGAGAGGAGTGGGTGCTTCAGGAGCTGTGGCGGAGGTCTCAGTGCTGACGCAGGTGTGAGTCAGGTGCGTGGGCATCGTGGGGTGGGTGGGATGCTTTGCCAGGGTTGGGGCACTGGTCAGGAAGCAGGATTGGGGGGCAGTGAACCATCTCCATATGGGGACCAGATGGGCCCAGGGTCCCTCCTTAGGGCCCCAGGACCCAGCAGCCGTGGGGTGGGGGTGGGGCGGCGGGTGGAGCAGCAGGTCAACGTGCTTGTTGTCTGTGCTGGGCACGGCGGGTGCTTGTCAGGCGGGAAGTACTCGGGAGCCGGGAGGCGGGGCGATGACAAGGCCTGGTGGCACGTTGTGTGGATTCGGAGGGTAGGATCTCAGTCACATTTAGGCAGTGGCAGAGTCGGTGGCCTTCCTCGCAGAAGGTGTTTATGCAGGGCTGGGATGAGAGGCGGGTTGTTGGAAGGCACCCCACAGATGTGTCTCGTGCAGAATCTGGTCCCAGCAGGTTGTCAAGACGGGGCAGTAGAGTTACTTGCAGAGGGGGTGTGGAACTGGGCTGGTGCCCTTGGGAGCCTCGGTGTTGAGGTGTGGGCCGTGGGAACAGGTCTTTAGTGGGAGCTTGAGGCGGGGCAGAGGGGAGAAAGAAAGAGAACCGGGGCCTGGTCCTGTCACAGGTTCTGGGAGGCCACAAACGAGGAACCCCTCTGAGAGGTGAGGCTGGGGACCCTTGCCTTATGTTGGCCCGGAGCTAATGCCCGTGACATCCTCAGGGTCTGGGTTGACTTCCAAGCCTTGGGGGCTTCCTGGCGATGGGGACGGGCAAGGAGTGTGCTGAGCCATGCCTCCCCCCAGGACCTGAGCACTGCCCTGCCCTCAGGGCAGGTCTGCCATGACCAGCAGCGGCTGGAGGTGATCTTTGCAGACCTGGCTCGGCGGAAGGATGATGCCCAGCAGCGCAGTTGGGCCCTGTATGAGGACGAGGGTGTCATCCGCTGCTACCTGGAGGAGCTGCTGCACATTCTGGTGCGGGGTGGGGGCCCACGGGTGTCCCACCCCTACCCCCACCCTGGGCCACCCCCGTCCAGTGCTCAGGAGTCTCTCCTGCGGGTACTCAGCACGCTCGTGTGTGGCCGCGCGGCTCACACGGAGTGAGTCTGTCACGCTTCCTCCTCCCCACAGACTGACGCAGACCCGGAGGTTTGCAAGAAAATGTGCAAGAGAAACGAGTTCGAGTCTGTCCTGGCCTTGGTGGCCTACTACCAAATGGTGTGTGTGAGGCCGCGGGGCGGGGGTGGGGAGCCCCCCCCGCCCCCCGGCAGAGGGGGGCGGTTCCGGGCGCTGAGCGCGGGGTCTCCCGCCAGGAGCACCGGGCGTCGCTGCGGCTGCTGCTGCTCAGGTGCTTCGGCGCCATGTGCGGCCTGGACGCGCTCGTCATCTCCACGCTCGTGTCGTCCGTGCTGCCCGTGGAGCTGGCCCGGGACATGCAGACAGACACGCAGGGTGAGGCGGGGCGGGGCCTCCTGCCGTGCGGGGGTGGGGGGGGCGTTCCCACCACCCGCTGGGGCCCTCACCGTGTGCCTTGCCCTCCAGATCACCAGAAGCTCTGCTACTCGGCCCTCATCCTGGCCATGGTCTTCTCCATGGGGGAGGCGGTGCCCTACGCACACTACGGTGAGCGCGCCGGGAGCCCGAGGGCCCGGGGACCCACCGCCCGGGGTGACAGGGACCCAAGGGGCTGCGTGGGGAGGGCGCAGAGGCGGGGAGGCCTCAGGTCCTGTGCACCCCCCTCCCAGAGCACCTGGGCACGCCCTTCGCCCAGTTCCTGCTGAGCATCGTGGAGGACGGGCTGCCCCTGGACACCACAGAGCAGCTGCCAGATCTGTGCATGAACCTGCTTCTAGCGCTCAACCTGCACCTGCCAGGTGGGGGTGGGGCCCGGCGGGAGCGGGGCTGACTCACAGCCAGGGGGCGCTCCCCGCTTGGTGCCCGTGCGCTGGTCTACACCCGTGTCCGTCCTCAGCCCCTGACCAGAACGTCGTCATGAGCGCCCTGAGCAAACACTCCAACGTCAAGATCTTCTCCGAGAAGCTGCTGTTGCTTCTGAACAGAGGGGGTGAGGGCCCGGGAACCTGTGTGGTTGCCACTGCCCTGTCGTTTGGCTCCGTGGCCCCCGACACTCCCTGCGGCGCCCCTGGGCCCCCCACAACCATCGCCCTGACCCCTCCTCCCCCTGCCTCCTAGACGACCCCGTGCGCATCTTCAAACACGAGCCGCAGCCGCCGCATTCCATCCTCAAGTTCCTGCAGGACGTGTTCGCCAGCCCCGCCACAGCCGCGATCTTCTACCACACAGACATGATGGCGCTCATCGACATCACTGTGCGCCACATTGCGGACCTGTCACCCGGAGACAAGGTGCCCAGACGTGGCTGCGGCAGGGGTGGGAGCTGTGCAGAAGCTGCAACAAAATGCCACTGAATGGAGACTGGGGGCAGGGTGCAGCTGGAGCCAGGCCGGTGTGGGGGCTGCTCAGAAACCGTGGCAGGTGTGCCCTGACCACAGGAGCCCCGGTGAGCCAATGTGGGCCAGGCTGCCTGGACAGAGCTGGGGTGGAGGAAGCTGAGCGGTCAGGCAGGAGGAGGTGGCATTTCCACAAAGCCTCAGAGGCTGCGGCGGGAGCTCGTGATCTCAGAGGAGGGGATGTGGCCTGACTGACACCCCAAATGGAGTGCAGACTAGGTGAGAGCCCAGGGGAGGCGGGAGGCCTGCAAGGAAGCAGCCGCGGCTGTCACGGCGGCCCGGGTGGGCAGTGAGAGGCCATGGCCGTGGGCAGTGAGGTCAGGTTTGCGTGTATCGGCGGTGAGTCCCGGGGCTTGCCCTGGACTTCTGTCAGGCAACCAGGTGGATGAAGAGTGATTGCTGAGGCAGGGAAGCATTCGGGGTGGGGGGTGGGGGCAGGAGATAGGGTCGTGTTCTGATGTGTCAAGACTGAGAAGATAGCTGCCAGTCATCCAGGTACAGAGCCCGTCGGGGAGCAGTGGAGCTGAGTTGGGACTAGAGAGACACAGTGTGGAGTTGCCTGTGCACACGTGTGACGGGGAAGCCTGCTTCGGTGCTACCGCCGAGGGCGGGAGGTGGGACAGGTCAGAGGGAAGCTCATACCTTGGCTCGGGGCACAGTGAGGACAGGTAGGAACCCAGGGGAAAACCACGAGAACAGGAGCCCAAAGCGGGGTTTGGAGGAGGTGGGAGATGAGCTGTTTCCACAGTTAGGAGCCTGAGTAGGACGAAGGCTGCGAATTGGCCGTTGGAATTGCCCCCCAGAGGCCAGAGGTGACTGACAAGCCGTATCTGCAGAGTGGAGGGAAGAGGGTCCGAATGGAGCGTGCAAGAGAGAATTTGAACTTGGAGGGGAGTGAGGGGGGCATTGGAAGCCATAAACAGAGACAACTGCTATGAGTCTGTCTATGAAGGGAGCAGAAGAGAGGGGGGCCCCTGGAGGGAGATGTGGGGGTCAGGAAGGGTTTTAAAGGTAGAAGTTGCTGGTGCCGGTCTCTGGGCCAGAGGCAATGATCAGTATAAACATCAAGAAATGGCTGACGTGTCCAGGACAGTGGGCCAGTGCAGGAGTGAGGTAGATCGGGCAGTGGGGGGAGCCTCCCCCCCCATGGGAGCCAGGGCAGCTCATTCTGGCAGGGACAGGTGAGATGTGGGTCCTGGGAGGGGAGGACAAGAGCTGTCTGAAAGATCGCTTGTTTTTTTCCATGGAGCAGAAGGCCGGCTGTCCAGGCACTTTGGATTTGGAAAACCGGCAGAAGGAGGTGGGCAGTGATCCTTAAGGGTGCGTGAATGTAGCAGAGGAGAGAGGCAGGAGTCCAGGGCAGCGGTGTACGTCCCTCTGAGGTTTGTGGTAGGGAAGGAAGTTCGGTCCTGCGTGCGGCCTTGGGGCTGCCCACTGCTTAGACGCTGGGAGCTGATTTGCAGGCGCGGTCTGACCAGGGTTGGGGGTCACAGGATGCTGCCTGAAGAAGGTATTGACTCCTCGAAGCACAGGTAGAGAGGGAGGGGAGAGATGGTGACAGGGATGGTGAGGGGGGCAGACAGAGGGAAAGTGCTGGGGTCGGGTCAGTGGATTGGGTGTCTCAATGAGGAAAAAGGAACAGCTGGGGTGTCAGACTCAAGGGACTCTTGAAGCTTTTTCAGCCTAAAGGTGCTGGGGTGGGGGATATTGGCGCTGGACTGGGGGCATGTGTGGAAGGTAGGATGGTGGCCAGGGCCTAGGGGTGGGTATCAGAGAGGACATATGTGTTTCTGGCCTGTGCGTTTAGATGGACAGCCGAGCTCTTTAGTAAGAAAAAAAAAAAACATGAGAAAGCCTTCAGTCTGGGGAAGACGGGGAAGGTCATGGGTCTGATGGTGCACATGTGTGGCGGAGGTCTCTTTGAGGCATGTGGGAGATGAGAAGTGGGTAGTTGAAACTCTCATCTGGAGCTCCCTGGAGAGGTCTGGGCCAGAGGTGTGAGTGTGGGTCATTACCTGAAGCTGTGAGTGTGAGTGAGATCTTCCAGGGTGAGAGAAAGCAGGGGGCCTCTGACCAGACAGCGGCCCCGTGAGGGCCCAGCAGTAAAGATGGGCAGGGCAAGACCTGGCTGCTTCCCCTTGCCACCTCTCTGAGCCAGGACTCCCGTGGGCTGGCCCTGTTCTGGGACTGCCTATGCCTGGGACGATCCATTCATTTCACTTACTCAGCGGCTCTCAACGGCCAGCTCTGGGCCAGGCACATGGTGGGTGCTGAGGGGGCGGGGGGATGCAGCCCTGATCTTCAGTACTGTGAGCTGGCCCACAGCCCAGGGGCACATGTGGCGGCCTGTTCCTGTTGGGTAGCAGTGGCAGTGCCTCGCCAGGGTCCCTGAGCTCAGCCACTCCTCCCACAGCTGCGCATGGAGTACCTGTCCCTGATGCGCGCAGTGATCCGCTCCACACCCTACCTGCAGCACCGCCACCGGCTCCCCGACCTGCAGGCCACCCTGCGGCGCATCCTGAATGAAGAGGAGGCCTCGCCCCAGGGCCAGATGGACCGCATGATTGTCCGAGAGATGTGCAAGGAATTCCCCGTGCTAGGCGAGGACCCCAGCTAGCGCCTCCCTTCCCTCCCTTCCCTGCAGCCCTGGTCGGGGTGCAGGGGACGCGGAGGCGTGGCCCTCAGAATGTTTTGCACAGATGGGGTGGGGGAGGTGGTGGAAGGGACCTGAGCAGGGCTACCTCCCCAGGAGTAGAGCCGATGCGAGGGGCCAAGTGTAGGATTGGGGACCACGCTCTGGGAGCTCCACTGGGGCAGAGGGCCTGTGTGAGCTGAAGCCCCTCCATCTCCCGGTAGGCTTCCTCTTCAGCATGCCCCCTCCCCTCAGATCAGATGCACACTCAGAGTCCTGCTGCTGCTCCAGGCTGGGCCAGAGCACCCCATCCCTGTCCTGCCTAGTCTGGGTCCTGGGCCTCAGCAAGCCATGTCCTTGGGGTCAGGGGAGGCGCCACCCGCCAGCTCTGTTCTTTGCCTTAGCTTCGCAGTAAGTGCTGCTCATGTGCCCCCCCCCCCCCCGTGGGGGTCGCTTTCCCTTGCTCCCACCCCCAGAGGTCTTGGCCAAGCTGCTGCTTCGAGCGCAGCATCTTAGAGACGGGCCATCCATTCTGGAGCGCCACAGAATAGGGTGATGGCACTGAGAAAGCCAATGACAGAGTCTATTTTCTCCGTAAAAACAGACTGAAAAGCCATGTGTATTTTCCTGTGTGCTGCAGCTCACCTTCGGAAATAAATCACAGGCATCTGGAAACGGGCTGTGTGATCAGCAACCCCGCCTGATCCTGGGTTGGGGTAGAAGAGGATGGGCCGGGGCGCTGGGGCCTCAGGACCTTGTCGCTTGCTTGCTCTGACCTCTCCAGAGTGAGGAGGGGATGGTCCCTAACGGGCCTGTCCATCAAGGTCCCTTGAGCCCTGTTCCAGCCTCTCTGCCCGAGTTCCCATTTCTCCTGGGCCACCGCTAAGCCAGTGAGTGCCCCGCTGCCTGTTGGCAGGTGACTGCCCTTGCAGACCTCACTTCTCCCGTGTTGAAACCCTATTCTTCGTATCTGTTCTCCAGTGAGGCGGGCCCCACCACAGCCCCTGCCTCCCTGCACGCGCAGGCCCTGCCCGGCTTGGTCCCCTTCCTCGTTTGTCGGTGGGTCCAACAAGATCACCTCATTTTGCAGCCTCAGAGATTTGGTCATTACAGTAGGGCAAAAAGAGTATCTCAGCAGGCGTGGGGTTCAGTTTGCTCTCCCGTTGGCGGACAGTCGGGGACCATCTGGGAAAAACTTCATTTTCCTTGCGGGCTCCCAAGTTAACGAAGGCTTGCACCATAAATGGGGGAGGGTCCGAAGCCCACAGGCAGACCCCGGTCAGAAGTAGTTTTCATTAGTCCCCTCCGTTTTTCACCCAGGACGATCCTTCACGACACATCCACACATCCAGAATTATTGACACCGTGTCGTCCAGTCATGACTTTTCCTTTCTCACTGGGGTGCTGAAGGCCAAGGGCTGTTCTGCTATTTTGCCAACAGGACCATAATGCCAACAGACCAAAATGTTCTGTTTTTCCAACAGGACCATAATGCAGCAAGAAGCACAAAAGAGGCCAGGGCGGGGGGTCGGGGGAGTCCCCCGGACACACTGGTCCTCGGGAAGCTGAGGCAGGAACATTTGGCAGGGAACTCACGGAAGCAAAGCAAAGCCAGGAGGCTGATGGGGAAATGTCCTTCCTTAACTCTTGATTCTTGGGTTAGGCACACGGGCTCCCCAGCTGGACCTGAAGATGGGCTGACAAAATGTTCCCCCCCCCCCCCTGCAGTAGAACCATGGGGCACAACCTGGTCACTGCTCTTCACCCTGGGGGCGTTCTGCCTTTCCTTTCACATCTGGAGTCGATGACATGGCCTTCGAGTCACGCCTCCTTCCTCACTGGAGAGCTGAAAGCAGAGAACCATGATGCTCCTCCTGAGCTAGTGGAATTCTGTGAAAAGTGCAGGTCCCTGAGGAAGCTGAGGCAGGACCATTCGACAGCCTCCGTGCTTTGCTCTGTTGCCTATCGTGACACACACACATGCTGGAAGGGCAGGGCTGTGCTGGGCCCTCTGTCCCAGTGCTGGTACCCATGGTGAGCGAAGTATAACCCTGTGGCAGGGGGGGCAGAAGCCCCGGCCAGTTTCTGCAGTTGTCCAAGGAGCCCTGGTGTGTGTTTGTAAGGGACGCAAGAGCCCTTGTTGACTGAGCTAAGTACTGGCCTCTGGCAGCAAACGTGCTCTGAGAGGATCCAGAATTCTGAGACCCCCCTCAGCAAACATCTCGGTGGTGCTCTCAGAACACAGAATTACAACCATAAGGGGAAATGATGAGCCAGAGAATTCCTCAGCAAGGGATGGATCTTTGCAAGAACACCCATTGGCTGCTTGGAAGGATGGTAAGTGTGGGATACGGTGAGCAGGAGGGCAGAGACAGACAACTAGGCCACTCAAATGGGAGTGTAGGGGGGTGGGGTGGCGAGGGGGAAAAAAGATTCTGAGGGGCATTGGGGAAGGGGGTTGGGCTGAGCTCTGGGGTAGAAGCGGGTACGTAAAGGTGGTGGCTCCTAACCTGTGGGACGAGCACCAGGGACCATAGGCTAAAGTATGAAGAGCTTCTGTGTAGTCTTCTAAGAGCTGTGTTCTTTCCTATTCAGATGTCAAAACTATCTGGAATTGATTACCTGGGTAGTATGAAGTAGGGTTCTCATCTAACTTCATCTACACCCATGTCTAACTGAGTCCGCACCATTTTTTGAAAAACCCGTCTTTTCCTCATGTTGCCTCTTAAGAGCCACCCTCGTCAAAATTCAAGTCTCCACACATCTTCAGGCCCGTGTCTGGATTAGGTTCCAGCAGTCTATTCCTGCTCTGGCAGCATAGTCTTGGTTTCTATAGCAGAGGAAGCTGTCCTCCTACTTTGGTTTTCAAGACTGTCTTCGATATTCCTGGCCCTCATTTTAGAACCTAGTTTATCAGTTTACACACACACACGCGCGCACGCACACACACACACACCCCTTACTGGGATTTTATTGGAATTGCATTGAATCCATATGTCAATGCCAATTTTAGAAGAAATGGCATCTTTACAATATTGAAACTTCCGATCTTTGAACATAGCTTTTCACTCCATTTATGTATTTCTTTCAATAACGTTTGTGTGTGTGTGTATAAAAGTCATTGCATAACTTTCATTAGCTTTATTCCTGGCATTTTGTTACTTGATGCTCTTGTAAATGGCATATTTTTAAAATTTGTATTTTCTAACTGTTGCTGACATATAGAAATTACAACTGATTTTTATTTTTATTTATTTTAAAGATTTTAAGTAATCTCTACACCCAACGTGGGGCTCAAACTCACAACCTCAAGACCAAGAGTTGCATGCTACACCAACTGAGCCAGCCAGGTGCCCTGCAACTGATTTTTACATATTGACCTTCTGTTCAAGAACTTTGCTAAGCTTACTCTAATAACTTATCTATAGGTTCTTTTAAATTTTTTACATACACTGTCCTATTGCCTGTGCATAAGTTTTATTTTTTCCTTTCCAATCCTCATACTTTATCATTTTTCCTGCCTTAACAGCACTAGTTATGCTCTCTGATATAATATTGAGACTTGTGGTCATGAATGTAAAATGTTTTCTCTAGTAATGTTCTGCTGCTCCAGAGGTGAGGAATACACAAATAGTCTATTTTAAGTGGGGTTAGATTTTAGCCATGTTTGTCTAAGAAAAGCAGAACAGATGAGTTGTTATAACACTTGATTCTATAAGGTCAATGGTAAAGGTAAGGAACTGAGGAGGTGAGGAATGATGGATTGGAGATCTCAATAAGATCAAAGAACTGTTGGATAATTAGCTGGATGGGTTGCCCAGGTCTTCTGGCTTGCTCTTCCAGCAAGGTACCTGACTGGGAGGAAGGAGGGGGCAAATACAGCGTAGAAGGAAAAGGCAGGAAGCCAGAGGACAACCAAGATGTCCTAGAGAGCAGTTTCTGCCAAGGCTTTGCCCTCTGGTCTCCTGGACTGCTCTCCATTTATCCCACAGCAGCCTCAAACCCAGGTTTCTGAGCCCCGGGTGGACCCTCTACCTTAGAGCTGAAAAGACAAGACAGAGGATGAATCGTTAAGGATCTTGCTATGTTCCTAGGAGGTAGGGGCAGGTCTGGAGTTGAAGGGAGAAACTGTCACCAATACTTGGTTTCCGTCTTTACAGGTCACATTAGAAGCTGCCACTGGGGGTGGGGCATAGAGGTGAGTGCACACGCGGAGTGGGAGGCCTCCACAGTACAACAGCCAGAGAGGACAGCAGTGGAGGCAGGAACAGCAGAGAGCGACACGGATAGCCACGGCAGTCACACCGCGAGTCAGGAGTATCGTCTAGGTCTTGCTCTCCATAGGACCCGCTGAAGCCACTGCTAGCCCTAGTGAAGCCAGCAGAGTTTGATTTCCCTCGGCCGGTGTTTCCTTTACGCCTCTGCACATTTGCCCACTTAGCCTCCAAGACCTAGGATGGCTCCTCCTTCCCTCACAGCTGTAGGCGTCCTTTTGGTTATTCGAGGCTCTGCTCAGGCATTTTCTCTAGCGGGAAGCCGTCCCAGATCGCTAAGTTGGCTGAGGCACTTCCTCCGGGACCCTAGCACCCTTCCCCCTAGCGTTGCGCCTGCCTCCCTCCTTTGTTGGTGTAAAGTTTTGCGCCCTGCACTCGCTAGATTTGCGGACCCGGAGGGCGAATGTGCAACCAAAACCTCGTCCCCGACCTCGCTCCTCCAGCCCCTACACCGGCTGGGCCCTCATCCAACCGAGTTCCGCCTTCAGCGGTGCAGCAGATGCTCCACCCTCACGCCCAGCGGACCCAGACTGCACACCCGGCGCGAAGCTCCGACCTTAGTGGATCCTCAGATTCTGGAACCCACCGGCCGGCTCTCAGTGGGTAGATAGGGCGCTCGGGAGGTGGATCCCACGGGAACCCCACCTCCCGGAAGCGAAGAAGTCAAGAGGCTAAAGAACGTGCCGTCTGATTGGTTGGTGATGATGTCATAGGTACCGTCGGAGCGTGCCGGAGGCCTTAGCCAGGAGTTTTCCGTTAGTTCCTAGCAGGATCCGCGCCCCTTGGAGCGTCCTGGGATCCAGCCCTAAACCCGTCCTCGGTCCTGGGACGCCCACGCCCTTCACACAGGACGCTGCAGGGCGTTGCCGCTGCTGCCTTTGCCCGCGGGACGGTAGAAAGCCAACAGGATTATCTCTCCCGGCCATCCTGGAAACCACAGAACCCTCCCCTCAGACAATGAGTCCGCCGTCGGGGGCGGAGCCCCCCATTGTGCCAATAGTTCTCCCCCAACCCCGTGTCGTCTTCTGTGACGTCGATTCCGCGGTGTCTGCCCATTGGCCAGCTGGGACCGATTGGCGCCCGGAGTTGCTCAGCGCTGGGAGAACTGTATTGAATCGTGGAAGGAGGGTTGAGCTTCCGCTAGTCCCTTCAAGGGGTTAAGGGACGCGGTCGTGGCGGGCGAGGGGCGGGGATCCGAGGAAGCCCTGGCTGCAGCCCTGTGGCAACGTCGGGCTCCACGTGGCATCCCAGAGCACTCGAGACCCGCAGCTTGGAGGAGGGTGTAGCCTCCAGTGGAGGGGTCCCCAGCGCGGGAGACTGCTGGGATCCAGCAAGGCAGGGAAGAGTTTGGTCTTTACTCACGCCTTGGGCGGGTCACCCAGTCCCTGCTCTGCAGAGACGCTCCAAACAGGCAGATGGTTCCGACATGTTTCATGAGTTAAAACTCACTGATCGAACAGTTCAAGCTATTAACTTTGGTTCTGGCGTCCCAGGTCCCCATCCAGTCAACGTCCCTTCTACCCCCAGGATTCCACATGGTACCCCTGCCAAAAGTCAGGATAACGCTCTCTGCAAGTCATGGGCACCAAATTTTCAGGCCAAAATCCGGGACAGGGTTCGGAACTAGTGCTCAGGAAGGGGGACAAGAGACCGGCAAGCAGAAGAAAGGATGGGAGATGAAGCTGGGACCGCGCCTAGAAGAAAGAAGGTGGATGAGGGCGGTGGCTCAAAGCAAGGAGGGTGGATCCAGGGGCGGTGAACCTCCTAGCTCTGTTCAGCACCGCGGGCAGCAGTTATGCTTTGCCCTCAACAAAGATGGCGACAACAGCTTCAATAGTCAGAGTCCGCATGCGTAACGGGCTGTACCACCGGATTTGGAGCTTCGGGGCGGAGGTGGAATGAACCATCGCTGAGGCCGGGAGCCATGTTGGAGCGGCGGGAGGCGGCAGCAGCGTCGGGGATGCTGTGGTGGGGGCGGCAAAAGCCGGGGCCGCACGCCAAAGGGGTTCTGGCCGCGGAGTAGATGGTGCCCAGAGGGCGGAGGCGGCGCGGAGCGACAGGCCGAGAGGCGGGGGACCGGGGCGGCGGCAGGGGCCCGGGAGGGGGCCCGAGCGGCGGGGCGGGCCCCAGGCCCGGACCTGGGCGAGGGGCGGTGGAGGCCGTGTGGGGAGGCGGGGGGTGATGGCGAGGCGGCCGCCGTGGTGGAGTCTCAGGGGGCCGACGACCCCACTACTCCTGCTCCTTCTCCTCCTCTCTTTGTTCCCTCTCAGCCGGGAGGAGCTGGGGGTCGACGGGGGCCAAGGCTGGGACCCAGGGGTAGCTGCCGCTACGGGGCCAGGGGCGCGGACCGGTGGCAGAGCCGTAGCTCTTTGTCCCGAGACGCCCGGGGTCCAGGAGGATGGAGAGCCTGGTCTGGGAGTCAGGGAGCCTATCTTCGTGGGGCTCCGAGGGGGAAGGCAAAGCGCCCAGAGTGGTCGAGGGGCCCCTGAGCAGCCGGACGCGGGGCTGGAGGCGAAATATGGGGTCCAGGCATTAGACAGCCGCGGGCGAGAAACAGGACAGGGACCAGGGTCTCTGCTATGCTGGCGCGCAGAGGTCTCCTCTTGCGGGCAGACAGGACCCTTGCGAAGAAATAATCTGTCTCCAGAGGCTCTGTCCCCAGGGGTCCCGAGCCTGGAGAACAGCTCGCCCTTCCCTTCCGACCTTCTGGTACGGCCCCGTGGTTACAAGCCGGTGTCCTCCCAGAGAAATGCTGGGAGAGGCAACCCCCCAAAAATGGGAACCATGCGCTGCTGCGGAGAATTGTGGGCGCCGAGGCGCAGGGGTCAGGGCGAGAGAACTGCGACATCTCGAGCGGAGAGGACAGCTCCCCAGCCGGACTGTTCCTCCAGGGCTGTGGAATCTGGCCCTGGGCTGGATTCAGCACCGCGCACAGAGAGGACAGCTCCCGCGTCTGGTTCAGCACCGCGCGAGTCTCGGACAGCTCCCGAGCCGACGCCCGAGCGCATGCGCTCGCGTGGTCTCTTCCGCCGTCGCTTCCCCCGGCAGCGCCCCGGGCCGCGCCGCCCGGGGGTCCCGGCTCAGCCGAGAGTCTGGAGAATACCCCCAGCAAGCAGGGTCCGCCCCCGTCGCGCCACGAACCGCCACCCGCAGTTTCCGCAGTACAACTATCAGGCGCTAGTGCCCGAGAACGAGGCGGCGGGCACCGCGGTGCTACGCGTAGTGGCGCAGGACCCGGACGCAGGCGAGGCCGGGCGCCTAGTTTACTCGCTGGCTGCGCTCATGAACAGCCGCTCGCTGGAGCTGTTCAGCATTGACCCACTGAGCGGCCTCATCCGCACAGAGGCTGCTCTGGACCGCGAGAGCATGGAGCGGCACTACCTGCGCGTGACGGCGCAGGACCACGGCTCGCCGCGCCTCTCGGCCACCACCATGGTGGCCGTTACAGTGGCCGACCGCAACGACCACGCGCCGGTGTTTGAGCAGGCGCAATACCGGGAGACGCTTCGCGAGAACGTGGAGGAGGGCTACCCCATTCTTCAGTTGCGTGCCACAGACAGCGACGCGCCCCCCAACGCCAATCTGCGTTACCGCTTCGTGGGGCCGCCAGCTGCGCGCGCCGCTGCCTCCGCCGCCTTCGAGATTGATCCGCGGTCTGGCCTCATAAGCACCAGCGGTCGCGTGGACCGCGAGCACATGGAAAGCTACGAGCTGGTGGTGGAGGCCAGCGACCAGGGCCAAGAGCCCGGGCCGCGCTCTGCAACTGTGCGTGTGCACATCACCGTGCTGGATGAGAATGACAACGCGCCCCAATTCAGCGAGAAGCGCTACGTGGCGCAGGTGCGCGAGGATGTGCGCCCCCACACGGTGGTACTACGCGTCACAGCCACGGACCGGGACAAGGATGCCAATGGACTGGTGCACTACAACATTATCAGCGGCAACAGTCGTGGCCATTTCGCAATTGACAGCCTCACGGGCGAGATCCAGGTGGTGGCACCTCTGGACTTTGAGGCAGAGCGAGAGTATGCCTTGCGCATCCGGGCGCAGGATGCAGGCCGGCCACCACTGTCCAACAACACAGGCCTGGCCAGCATCCAGGTAGTGGACATCAATGACCATACTCCTATCTTTGTCAGCACACCCTTCCAGGTCTCTGTACTGGAAAACGCACCCCTGGGCCATTCAGTCATCCACATTCAGGCAGTGGATGCAGACCATGGAGAGAATGCCAGATTGGAGTACTCCCTAACTGGTGTGGCACCTGATATGCCCTTTGTGATAAACAGTGCCACTGGCTGGGTCTCTGTGAGTGGTCCCCTGGACCGTGAGTCTGTGGAGCATTATTTCTTTGGTGTGGAGGCCCGAGACCATGGCACACCCCCACTCTCAGCCTCAGCCAGTGTCACGGTAACTGTGCTAGATGTTAATGACAATCGGCCTGAGTTTACGATGAAGGAGTACCACCTACGGCTGAATGAGGATGCAGCTGTGGGCACCACTGTGGTCAGTGTGACCGCTGTAGATCGTGATGCCAACAGTGCCATCAGCTACCAGATCACAGGCGGCAACACCCGGAATCGCTTTGCCATCAGCACCCAGGGGGGTGTAGGTCTGGTGACACTGGCTCTGCCGCTGGACTACAAGCAGGAACGCTACTTCAAGCTGGTGCTAACCGCTTCTGACCGTGCCCTTCATGATCACTGCTATGTGCACATCAACATCACAGATGCCAACACTCACCGGCCTGTCTTTCAAAGTGCCCACTACTCCGTGAGCGTGAATGAGGATCGGCCAGTGGGTAGCACTGTGGTGGTCATCAGTGCCTCTGATGATGATGTGGGTGAGAATGCTCGTATCACCTATCTCCTGGAGGACAACCTGCCCCAGTTCCGAATTGATGCAGACTCGGGGGCCATTACACTACAGGCTCCACTGGACTATGAGGACCAGGTGACCTACACACTGGCTATCACTGCTCGGGACAATGGCATCCCACAGAAGGCAGACACCACTTATGTGGAGGTGATGGTCAATGATGTGAATGATAATGCTCCACAGTTTGTGGCTTCCCACTACACGGGGTTGGTATCTGAGGATGCCCCACCTTTCACCAGTGTCCTGCAGATCTCAGCCACTGACCGGGATGCTCATGCCAATGGCCGGGTCCAATACACTTTCCAGAATGGGGAAGATGGGGATGGAGATTTTACTATTGAGCCTACCTCTGGTATTGTCCGCACAGTGAGGCGGCTGGATCGGGAGGCAGTGCCAGTATATGAACTTACTGCCTACGCAGTGGACCGAGGTGTGCCCCCACTGCGGACTCCAGTCAGCATCCAGGTGACAGTGCAGGATGTAAATGACAATGCACCTGTCTTCCCAGCTGAGGAGTTTGAGGTGCGAGTGAAGGAGAACAGCATTGTGGGCTCCGTGGTGGCTCAGATCACTGCAGTAGACCCTGATGAAGGCCCAAATGCCCATATAATGTACCAGATTGTGGAGGGGAACATCCCTGAGCTGTTCCAAATGGACATCTTCTCTGGAGAGTTGACTGCACTCATTGACCTGGACTATGAGGCTCGCCAGGAATATGTGATTGTGGTACAGGCCACATCGGCCCCTCTGGTCAGTCGGGCCACTGTGCACGTCCGCCTGGTTGACCAGAATGACAACAGCCCTGTGCTCAACAACTTCCAGATCCTCTTCAACAACTATGTATCCAACCGCTCAGACACCTTCCCCTCAGGCGTTATTGGACGCATCCCAGCTTATGACCCTGATGTCTCTGACCACCTTTTCTACTCTTTTGAGCGGGGCAATGAGCTGCAGCTGCTGGTGGTCAACCAGACCAGTGGGGAGCTTCGACTCAGCCGCAAGCTAGACAACAACCGCCCACTGGTGGCTTCCATGTTGGTGACTGTCACAGGTAAGGGGTGGGGGGCAGGCAAGTGACCCAGTGACCTCAACCTGTCAGGGCCACAGGGGCTCCACAGGGCACCTCAGACCAAAGAAGGATTTCCAAGCCTTCCAAGAATCCCTTAAGTGCTGGGTTCCTGCACCCCACAGGATCTGCCATAGACTTCACAGGTTCACATAGTCTCTGCTTAGGGTCTTGGGTAGACTCCACAGAACCCCAAAGATTCTAGGGCATCGAGCAGGCCCCATAAAGACCATATGAACTGTCTACTACACTAGACATAGTGCCCCCACTCCCAAAAGGCTGCACGTCCTGGGTTAATGCTCTGGAGGTCACAGGAAAAGCAAGCTTGGGCCATTCAGCCCATACCACACCCTTGTTCAGATGAAGCATCACTTTGGGTCCGATCTGACCTTCATCTGTACAGGGGAGGTAGGCCAAGAGTTTAGTGGTCAAGAACAGCAGCTTGCTCTGGCAGCTTCAGACAAAGAGTGGGCCCACATTGGCCTGGCTGCTCTCTAAGGGGCTGACTGCAGCCCTGCCCTTCGGGAGTATGTCCAGAGGCCCACCTGCCTCTTTCCTACCTCTACAGCCCCAGACTTTCACAAACACTCCCTCATAGGACGGTGCAGGTGGGAGAGGCTCTTGCAATTCTGCCTACTGCTCCCGAGGTTGGGAACTAGACTTCAATTGGTGTTCATTCCCTGCTTCTGGAGCATGGACTCCTGGCTCTGCCAAAGAAGGCACAGCCTTCATTTTATCCCCCAGTTCACTCAACAACCAATCCTTATTTAGCATTCAATGTGTACTAGGACCTGGGGACAAAGTATATAAGCAACTCATCCTCATTTTGAGAGGTGGCCACTGAGGTCACAGGACCCAGGTCTGGGGTGATGGGCAGCTTTCTGACCCAAGAATGCTGAGGAGGGGATGGGTGGTCATGGTCCAAGACCTTCCTGGAGAGAGGGAGCTTTCTGAGCCAGGGTTCTGTGGGATGGGGTTGAGTGGCCACAGGGCCAGGGCCCCTTTTAGTGCCATGGGAAAGCAGTTTGCTGACCAGAGATAGGGGATGGGTAATCCTTGATCTAGAACCCCATTTGTTTCTTTGAGGGGATATTTTGCTGGTTATGCAAAGCTGAGGGAGTAGGGGTGAGTGGTCAGTGGCCCTGGCAGCTCTTTAAGTTCTGAGTGAGGGTTTCTTTCTGACCATAATAACCTGGGGGAGTGGTTACTGACCACTTAGGGACCTTCTTGTGTGCTGTTGGATGAATGACTTACTGACCCATGGCTGGCTCAGATCTCTGCTGGTGTTGGAGGGAGGGGAGAGGAAGCAGCAACTTTGTACCTTGATGCTGGGGGAGCTGGTGGTCACAAGCCCCAGACCCCCTGTGTCCTGGCAAGGTCAGCCTGCTGACTCCGGTGCTGGGGGTCTGGGCATTCATTTACCCCAGCCCTCTGACTCCCGGGGTAGGGGCAGCCGATGACTCCAGACTGACCTCTGTCCCTACCCCCACCCGCAGATGGGCTGCACAGCGTGACGGCTCAGTGTGTGCTGCGCGTAGTCATCATCACGGAGGAGTTGCTGGCCAACAGCCTGACCGTGCGCCTCGAGAACATGTGGCAGGAGCGCTTCCTGTCACCATTGCTGGGCCACTTCCTGGAAGGCGTGGCCGCGGTACTTGCTACACCCGCCGAGGACGTCTTCATCTTCAACATCCAGAACGACACGGACGTGGGGGGCAACGTGCTCAATGTGAGCTTCTCGGCGCTGGCGCCACGCGGGGCCGGGGCGAGCGCTACGGGTCCCTGGTTCAGCTCCGAGGAGCTGCAAGAGCAGTTATACGTGCGCCGCGCCGCCCTTGCGGCCCGCTCGCTCCTGGACGTGCTGCCCTTCGACGACAACGTGTGCCTGCGCGAGCCCTGTGAGAACTACATGAAGTGCGTGTCCGTGCTGCGCTTCGACTCGTCCGCGCCCTTCCTGGCCTCGGCCTCCACGCTCTTCCGACCCATCCAGCCCATTGCAGGCCTGCGCTGCCGCTGCCCTCCCGGCTTCACGGGAGACTTCTGCGAGACGGAGCTGGACCTCTGCTATTCCAACCCGTGCCGGAACGGCGGCGCCTGCGCGCGGCGCGAGGGCGGCTACACCTGCGTGTGCCGCCCGCGCTTCACAGGTGGGCAGGCTGCGGGGCTGGAGGCGCCTCGGGCAGAGCGCGGGGGCGGAACTACAGTGCGAGTGAGGATGCGGCGTCAGTCTTGATCCTACCGGGGTCAAGTGGGGCGCGGTTAGGCTGGAGGCGGTAGAGCCCGGCCCTGCGGGAGCATAAGGCTCAAAAGGAATAGAGAGGGAGAGGCCTTGGCAGGACTGAGGCTGTAAAGGGGGCGTGGCCGTGGAAGGGCGGGCGGGCTCTGGGGGCGTGGCCGGGGCCTCTGGGAGCGTTAGGTGGGGCCAGACTGACAGGAGGCCTGCCCACAGGGAGCTCGCCCTTTCAGAGGGCTGGGAGCCTTTGGAGGGGCGGGGCCCACTGGAGTCCGCGCGGGCGGGGCGGTGACCTCCGGCCGCGGTTTGACCCGTAGGAGAAGACTGCGAGCTGGACACGGAGGCCGGACGCTGCGTCCCCGGCGTCTGCCGCAACGGGGGTACCTGTGCCGACGGGCCCGACGGCGGCTTCCGCTGCCAGTGCCCGGCGGGCGGCGCCTTCGAGGGCCCGCGCTGCGAGGTGGCGGCGCGCTCCTTCCCTCCCAGTTCGTTCGTCATGTTCCGCGGCCTGAGGCAGCGCTTCCACCTCACGCTGTCCCTCTCGTAGGTGCCCGCCCCGTATCTCTACGCGCCTCCACGCCGTCCCTACCCCCTCCATGACCCTGACTCAGATTCCCGGCTGCCCCCTCCTGATGTCCCACCGGACACCGCCCCTCCCGGGATGCCCCACCTGGGTGTCTCTCGGAGCGTCACTGTCCCTGACGTCACGGCATCCTTTCTCATCGCTTCCTGCCCCATCCTAGCCTGGGCGGGCGCCCCGTGAAACTTCTTGTCGCAGGGATGGTGGTGTGAGGTGTCCCGCTCATGACGCTCCCTGTCCACCCCACCCAGGTTCGCAACGGTGCAGCCAAGTGGGCTGCTCTTCTACAACGGGCGCCTGAACGAGAAGCACGACTTCCTGGCCCTGGAGCTCGTGGCCGGGCAAGTGCGGCTTACATATTCCACGGGTGGGTGCTCCCGTGGATGTGTATGCGGGCGAGTGTACATGTGTGGGTGAGATGGCTGGGGGGTATAAGCCTCAAGTCCCCTCACGTTTGCCTCACTGTACCCCTAAACACCTTCCATGCCAAACAGACACCAGTGAGGCTCTGAGCCTCCTAGCCCTTCCCTTGGGGAAAGTCCATATCTCCGTGATGTGTGTGCTTCTCCTATCTGTCCAGAGGCACTCTGGTCCAGCCAGTGTGGTCACCAGTGGATGGGACTGATCTGATATACTCAGGACCGTATGCTACATCCTGGGAGTAGCTGCGTTTAATATGACTGGGGGTGGGGAGGGAGAGGCAACTAGGCAGCTCCAGACAACATTCCACGTGTATCCTCCCTGCAGGTGAATCCAACACAGTGGTCAGCCCTACAGTTCCAGGGGGACTGAGTGATGGACAGTGGCACACAGTGCATCTGAGATACTACAACAAGGTGGGCACCACCCTTGGCATGGGAGCATGAGGGGAGCTGGGAGGCCAGGTTCTGCCCCTCAGGGGTCACCCTGGGGGTCCTGTTGAGTGGTGTGCCTGGGTCTCTAGCCCCGGACAGATGCCCTGGGGGGTGCTCAGGGCCCCTCCAAGGACAAGGTGGCTGTGCTGAGCCTGGATGACTGCGACGTGGCCGTGGCTCTACAGTTTGGTGCTGAGATTGGCAATTACTCGTGTGCGGCTGCTGGCGAGCAAACAAGCTCCAAGAAGTGAGACCCCCGCCCCTGGTCCCCGTGCCTTCTGCCTGCCAAAGCCCACCCCAACCCTTCACATATCCCACTCCCCACTTCAGCCTGCCAGACCTCCACATCCTTTTCCAAATCACCGTTGCTCTCTCCCCACGAGGACACTGAGACCCCATCTCACCCTAGCTCCATCCCTGTATTCTACCCCAGACTCCGCATTCCCACACATGGTCCCCAGGCCCCCAGTCCCCAGTCTCCACTCTCCCTGCTTCTTTTTAATGCCCTACATCCCCAGTTGGTGCCCCAGACTCTTCACCAACCACCCAAATGCCTCACTCTTTCATCCTAGCCCTCGATCCGTCTTTCACTTTTCCCCAGACCATCTGTCCACCATGAGCTCTCCTTTGCACCCCCACAACTGAAGTTAGGTCCCAACTTCTTCCCTAGCCTGGCCTTACCCTCCCCCCTAAATCACCTTTACCCTCTGAGTCCTACCCCCCCCCACACACACTTCCTGTGGCCCTCAGGAGCAACCCTACCCTGGCCCCCGTCCCAACAATGATGCGGACCCCTGATCCCCAGGTCCCTGGACCTGACGGGCCCTCTGCTCCTGGGGGGTGTCCCCAACCTCCCCGAGAACTTCCCCGTGTCACACAAGGAGTTCGTTGGCTGCATGCGGGACCTGTACATTGATGGCCGCCGAGTGGACATGGCAGCCTTTGTCGCGAACAACGGCACCACAGCAGGTAGGCCGTGTCCCCATATTAGAGAGGGGGGTGGAGGGCTCCACGGAGTGATTCCAAATCGGACCTCATCTTTGTTTCCTTTGAGGGCAAGCACCGTGCCATAGCCTAGCCTTTAGGGCCCGCCTCCTTCCAACTCCACCCCGAGAGAACGCAGGGCGAAAATCGTGGCCACTTTTGGCCCCTCTGGACCCCTGTGTCCTGTCTAGCACTCGTGCCCCCTGTCCCCCATGTTCTCACCTCCTCCGTGTACCTTCCTCTCCCAGGCTGCCAGGCCAAGCTGCACTTTTGTGACTCGGGCCCCTGTAAGAACAGCGGCTTCTGCTCAGAACGCTGGGGCGGCTTCAGCTGCGACTGCCCCGTGGGCTTCGGTGGCAAAGACTGTAGGCTCAGTGAGTGGGCAGCACGGGGCAAGAGGGGCCTGCAGGGTAAGGTCTGTTCCTGAGGTGGGGCCTGTCATCCTGCTGTTTTTATCCCCTCAGCCATGGCCCATCCCCATCATTTCCGAGGCAATGGCACCCTGAGCTGGGACTTTGGAAATGACATGGCCGTGTCTGTGCCGTGGTACCTGGGGCTGGCATTTCGGACACGGGCGACGCAGGGGGTCCTGATGCAAGTGCAGGCTGGGCCACACAGCACGCTCCTCTGTCAGGTGTGTCTGTCCTCCTGGCCCCTCCTTAGACCCTCAACTCTCAACTTCAAATGCCACCAACTGCACTCCTTTGAGTCTGAGCCTGGTCATACCACATGCTCCTACCAGGTGTACTGATCATACTTAACCCTGCTCTGGATCTTAGCCTTTGACCTTCTTTCCCACCATGATATCCTCTGCAGGCGCGGGGCCCCAGCATATCTCTTTTGTGCTAACTGCACTGATCCCCGACCCCTGGCCTGACGTCTGCCCCCTTAACTTCCCTCTCAGCAACATAATGTCCCTGGGCACAACGCCCTGTGTGCCAGATACAGCCTTGGCCATGCAGTGCTGACGTCTGAGTCCCCGGACCTCACCTCCTGATACTCCCAGCCCCAGCCCAACTTGGGGCCCTGACCCCAGGGCTGTGCTTCTCTATCTGCAGCTGGATCGGGGGTTGCTGTCCGTGACGGTGACCAGGGGCTCGGGCCGTGCTGCCCACCTCCTCCTGGATCAGGTGACTGTCAGTGATGGCCGGTGGCACGATCTACGGCTGGAATTGCAGGAGGAGCCAGGGGGCCGGCGGGGCCACCATGTCCTCATGGTCTCATTGGACTTTAGCCTCTTTCAGGTCTGATTGCTGATTCTGCGGTAGTCCTTTCTCAGTCTCCCAACCAGACTCACCTCGTTTGACAAACCCCCTGCAGTTCATTTCCTCCCAGTTGCCTCCACTGCACCCCACTCTCCCTGCAGTGCCCTCCTCATACCCTTGCTGTGAGCCCACCCTGCCAGCCGGGCCGCTCCACTGCCCAGGCCTGCTCATGTCAGAGAGGCTATCCAGATTTCTGGTCTGGTCTTCGGGTACCTCTGCAGCCTGTACATTCCAAACTCTTGGGAACCCCCTCTGGTCCCTGCCCTGACCTCCCTAGCTCAAAGCCATGAAAATTCAGGGTCTATTTGGGTCCAGGAGAGAGGCCTACCTGGGCCCAGTTCTTGACCGAAACCTTGCTATTATCCATCCCCCATGCTCCAGCGGGTCCTCCATACTTGGGGGCAGCTTATTCCCAGACCGTTCCCCTGGTCCAGAGGGACAGAGGATGGTCATGCAGGGCTAGGACAAGGTCAAGACCGACTCTGAGGTAGGGCAGGGATCCATCAGGTGCCCCCACACCCCCATTGCTGACTGTCCCCCTCCCCCAGGACACCATGGCAGTGGGGAGTGAACTGCAGGGTCTGAAGGTAAAGCGACTCCATGTGGGAGGCCTGCCCCCCAGCAGTGAAGAGGAGGTTCCTCAGGGCCTGGTTGGCTGTATCCAGGTGGGGGTCAGCATGGGTACATGCTATGGGCCATTAGGGTGAGTGGTCAGAGGTTAGGAGTGCCTTGGGACCTGAAAAACTGCATTCACGTAGGGGTTGGCTCGGGGAAGGGATGTGACACAGAGCTATCAGAGACGGGTCAGGCCTTTCTGTGCTGTTGGAGGTGAGGGTCTAGCTTAGTTATCAAGGGTCATTAGAGAGCTCTGTCAGGGACAGCATGATTAGGGGTCCCATGGGGGGCCTGAACTGGGGATGTTGGGGTCAGGGTCTGGGTCTTTTGGGGGGGCCTGGGGGAGACTGCATGTCAGGGGTCATCAGATCAGGTGGCTGGCTCTATAGGGACCAGGGGGCTTTGGCCTGGGTCTCACGCCTTGCTGGCTCTGTCCGCAGGGGGTATGGCTCGGTTCCACGCCTTCGGGATCCCCAGCCCTGCTTCCACCCAGCCGCCGAGTGAACGTGGAACCTGGTTGTGTCGTGACCAATGCCTGTGCATCTGGCCCCTGCCCACCCCATGCTGACTGCCGAGACCTCTGGCAGACCTTTTCTTGCACCTGCTGGCCAGGTGTGATTTGGGGGTAGGGCAGAGTGATCTGGGCAGGAACCAGGGGCTCATGGTGAAGACTGGGGGATCTGGAGAGCCTGGAGGAGGCAGGCACTGGAAGAACGGGTGCCTGCTTCCTCCCATGCTGTGGCCAAGTGTCCTGAGCCTGTCCTGTCCTAACCTGCAGGTTACTATGGCCCAGGGTGTGTGGATGCCTGCCTCTTGAATCCCTGTCAGAACCAGGGGTCATGCCGCCATCTCCCAGGAGCCCCCCATGGCTATACCTGCGATTGTGTGGGTGGCTATTTTGGGCACCACTGTGAGCACAGGTGAGGGGCTGGAGGCTGAGATGATGGAAGGACCTGGTGGGGGGCAGGGAGGGTCACCGAGACGTAGAGGCATCTCACTTGGCTGTCTCCCCCCAGGATGGACCAGCAGTGTCCACGAGGCTGGTGGGGGAGCCCAAGCTGTGGCCCCTGCAACTGTGACGTTCACAAGGGCTTTGACCCCAACTGTAATAAGACAAATGGGCAGTGTCACTGCAAGGTATGCCTGGGCCCGATCCCTGACATTTGAACTCTTCTCCAGCCATGGTTTGTGATTCTTATCCAGCTTGCTAATCTCTGCCACCGGACCCAGGCCCTGACCTCTTACCCTGTCCCATCACCTAACTGCCACCTCTAGTCCTTGACAACCTGATACCCCCCCCCTTACGTTTCATTTGGAGTCCAATCTTCCTTCCGGCCTGTGAGTACTGTTCTCTTGACCCTTTGCCCCTGATTCCACTCATTCCCCAGGCCTGAGAGCCCGATCTTAAGCCCTGATCTCTGACCTCAGGCCCCTGATCCATTCTCAAACAGGAGTTCCACTACAGACCACGGGGCAGTGACTCATGTCTCCCATGTGACTGCTACCCTGTGGGCTCCACCTCTCGTTCATGTGCGCCCCACAGTGGGCAGTGCCCCTGTCGCCCAGGAGCCCTCGGCCGCCAGTGCAACAGCTGTGACAGTCCTTTCGCAGAGGTGACAGCCAGTGGCTGCCGAGGTGAGCAGGCTCCGTGCAGTTCCACATCGAGAGGGCTGGCTCTGGCTGCCACCAAGTCGCCCAGCCTGCTGGGCTCCCTAGATAGGGGCTCTGGGAGGTTTTTCCTAAAGGAGACCATTGACACCTAGGACCCCCACATTTGCCCCACGTACTTCAGTGACTTGTCACAGAATCTGATAGGCTGCTCCCGTAATAAGGTCAGCCCAGGAGTAGTGGGTGGTGGGTCTGGTGTGGGTGGTAGAGGAGCCATGGGTATGGCTGTCACTGGCCCCAGCCTCTGGCCATCTGTTTCAGTGCCTCCTCTCTCCCTAGTGCTCTATGACGCCTGCCCCAAGTCCCTGAGATCTGGTGTGTGGTGGCCCCAGACCAAGTTTGGCATGTTGGCCTCAGTGCCCTGTCCTCGGGGGGCCCTGGGTAAGTACCTGGGGGGAGAGGGGCATCACTGAGGGTGGGAGTAGGCCTATCCTCTGACTGCTGGAGCTACTTCTTTTCCTGGGTTGGGTGGCCCCGCTCCTGCAAAGAAGTGGGAGTCGGGGAGGGGTCCATGTGGGCTCCTCACTACCTCCTAGGGGCTCTGGGCCCCTCCCCACGCCCTCATTGAGCCTCCATCTGTTTCTCTTGGCTTCTGGGCAGGATTGCGGGGTGCAGGTAAGGGGTACGTGTTTGCGCAGGTGTGCTGCTGCCCCCCCTCACCGCCAGAGCTTTTGCAGACCCCTCCTACTGCCTGAAATTCCTGCAGACCCATCCCCTGTTGCCTGAGGTCTCTGAAAGCTACTCTCAGCTGCTTGAAGTCCCCGGAGGCCCCTTCCTACTCTCTGAGGATGCTGGGGGCCCTTTTCTGAGGCCTGAGGTCCTCAGAGGCCCCTCCCCACTGCCTGAGGACCCTGCAGACCCCTCCCCACTTCCTGAGATCCCTGTAGACCCCTCCTCAGTTTCTGGGGTCTTCAGGCCTTTTCCTACTGTCTAAGGTCACGAAAGAATCCTCCCCTCTGTTTGAGGACCCTCTGGACTCCTCCCTGCTGCCTGAGGGCCCCTCCCCACTGCCTGAGGTCCCCGCAGAACCCTCCCCGCTGCTTGAGGTCTCCACAGTGGCTGGACGGAGACCATCTGTGTGTGCATGCTCATGTGTGTGTGTTTCTGTGCCTGTGCATGTGTCTGTGAGTCTGTCTTGTGGGGGGGGGCTTCTGTGTTCAAGTTAGAGTCCCTCTTGCTGGTGGCTATAAGCTCTCTTAAGGCCCATGTCAGTTCTTATTCAACCCCCATCCTGATCACAGAGACAAGGGAGAAACGGCAGCAGAGCCCACCACGGGGGCAGTTAAAACTGGTGTGAGAACTTTCACCCCACCCTCACTTTGGTCACACACTGCCCCTGGAAAAGCTGGTCTGTGTCAGCATGTCTGCATGTGTGTACACGAGAGAGCGTGTGTGTCCGTGTGTCTGTCCTGATTCACACATCTGTGTGTGTGTACTTGCCCTGAGCCACATGTCTGTGAACCTGGCCTGGGTGTGTGTGTTTGTGTGTGTGTGAAACAGAGAGAGACAGAGACAGAGAACGCCCTTGTGCTCAGCTTTATGTAACCAGTGGTTCAGAATGGCCCACAGACCCTTCAAGAATTAACTGATGGGCAGGTGGGACCTGCCTGGGCTGGGGGCTGGGGCTGCAGGGTCCAGGGGTCTAGCCACAGCTGTCGACTATTCTGGTCTCTGCCTCAGAGCTCTCCCTGGGTTAGGGGAGGGTGCTGTGCTCCCTCCTCAGTGAAGGGGTCCAGGCCCCAGGTCTGACCAGGGGTCATCTGGTCCTAGGTGCTGCCGTACGGCTGTGTGGTGAGGACCAGGGTTGGCTGGAGCCTGACCTCTTCAACTGTACCTCCCCTGCCTTTCGAGAACTCAATCTGCTGGTGAGACTGCCCAGACCTGGCCCTGCACTCAAGACCTGTGCTGGCCCCGGCCTGGTCTCGGCCTCCCCAGGCCTGTGCTTGGCCCTAGGCCTCATGCCCCAGCCCTTTGACCTCCTGAGCTTTTCCTGGTTGCCTTTTAATCTGGCCAAACCCTTCTTCCGGTGAAGTTTTTGAGAAAGGCCTAAGGGACCAGAGAGCGACCATCCCCATCTTTGTCCTGGCAGCTGGATGGCCTAGAGCTGAATAAGACAGTCCTGGATACAGTGGAGGCCAAGAAGCTGGCTCAGAGGCTGCGGGAGGTGACTGGCCACACTGACCACTACTTTAGCCAGGATGTCCGGGTCACTGCCCGACTGCTGGCCCACCTGCTGGCCTTCGAGAGCCACCAGCAGGGCTTCGGGCTGACAGCCACACAGGATGCCCACTTCAATGAGGTGGGGCTGCGCCCTGTGCTCACCATCCCCTGGACCCCTGCTCAGGTCCCTCCTGACCCTGGGGAATTGAAAGCGCTGGGCTCTCCCTCTTCCCTTGTCCTCTCCAGACCCACTCCCTTGCCTGCTGGGGCCTGTCTGAGTGCCCAGCCAGACCCCTCAGGCCGGCCCTGTCCCCTCACATGTCCTCACATGGCTGAGCCCGCTCTCATCTCCCTCCTCCCAGAATCTGCTATGGGCTGGCTCCGCACTGCTTGCTCCCGAGACTGGAGACCTGTGGGCAGCCCTGGGGCAGCGGGCCCCTGGGGGCTCCCCAGGCAGTGCCGGGCTGGTGCAGCATCTGGAAGAGTATGCAGCCACCCTCGCCAGGAATATGGAGCTCACATACCTGAATCCCGTGGGGCTGGTGACGCCCAACATCAGTATGTGGCGGGTAGCCTGGCGGGGATGGGGGCGGTGGGGGCCGGAAGGGGGCTGTGAAGGGGCAAGGACCTGGAGATCTGAGGGGCTGGGGATATGGATATCAACATCAGCGGCAGGAGGCTGTGCCACCTCCCTCAGCGCTTTGCAGGGACAGGCTCTGTGCTGGTAGCAGTGAAGTGATGGGTTGTGGGATGTGGGTACAGAATGGGGAGAGGAGAGTGTGGGCCTTCAGCATGGGGAGGAGATCCTTGTTGGGTCTCACCCGTCTTCCTCCTGGGCAGTGCTCAGCATTGACCGCATGGAGCACCCCAGTCCCACCCGGGGGACTCGTCGCTACCCTCGTTACCATAGCAACCTTTTCCGGGGCCAGGATGCCTGGGATCCTCACACACACGTCCTGCTGCCTTCCCAGTCCCCACGGCCATCCCCACCTGAAGGTGAGAGCCCTTGGGTGACCCCTGGCCCAGGTCCTGTTTCCCTGCCCACCCTCGTTTGCCAGATACTGAGTCGCCCTCCCCCTGGTTCCCCCCTTGCCAGACCTGCCCCGTGTCAGACCCCTGCGTGAGACCCTCCCACGTCAACCACCCACACCACTCTCACCTCGCCAGATTCTCTCCCTCACCCCTGATGATCTCTCCCAGGCCTTGATATTCAGGATCCTGCCCTGGGGATGAAGGGGACATGGGCTTCTGTTCTCCCCATCTCCCCGTTCTGGACCTTCAGGGAAGAGATTCCCACGCTTGATGCTGCATTGGGTCGGTTCAGAGCTGGGTTTGTGGGTGCGTGGGGTCAGAGGTCACTGACGGTGGTTCCTCTCCCTCCCCTGGCAGCTCTGTCCACAAGCAGCAGCAGCATGGAAAACTCCACCACTTCAAGTGCGGCCCCTCCTCCAGCCCCCCCAGAGCCCGAGCCAGAGCCTGGGATCTCCATTGTCATCCTCCTCGTTTACCGCACCTTGGGGGGGCTGCTCCCTGCCCAGTTCCAGGCCGAGCGCCGGGGTGCCAGGTACCACGGGGAGGACATTACTTCTAGGCCCCTCACCCCTGAGCTTCCTGCAAGCTTCTACCCAGCCTAGCACCCCTTTCTCGGTGGGCAAATGAACAGGCTCACCATCATCCCGAGACAGCTCCTGGGCACAGCCCCCGGGAGCCTCGTCCGTGCAGGCTTCCTTGTGACTCATGTCCTGTGGGGTCATGCATGGTTGAGCCACAGGTGGGGGCGGTCACATAAAGGAGGGGTATAGGAGCCAGGTACAGACAGGCAAATTGGCTGACAGAGACTGGCAAACTGGCTGACGGATGGAGGTCAGAGGGGGCTGGCAGGGAGGGCCGTTTGAGGCAAACAGTCTGGAGCTGCCAAGGCCTCAGACCCCAGTGTGGGCAGTGGGTCTGAAGTCCCTTGGCTGCAGAGAACCTGCCGCTTGTGCAGAACCATGGCAGCCCAGCTAGGCCATTGGACTCAGGGTCTTGAAGCAGCCCAGAAATAGCTTCTGCTCTGGGGCACCCCGGACTCTCGGTCAGCCATGCTGATGGCATGAAGACCGTGAGGTAGGTGGTCAGAGCTTGGGGAGGTCAGCAGTGTCCGAGCTCAGGTGGGGTGTCTCCTCAGGCTCCCCCAGAACCCTGTTATGAACTCCCCGGTGGTCAGTGTGGCTGTGTTCCACCGACGCAACTTCCTAAGGGGTGTCCTGGAGTCCCCAATCAGCCTGGAGTTCCGCCTGCTACAGACAGCGAATCGGAGCAAGGCGATCTGCGTGCAGTGGGACCCACCTGGCCCGTGAGGACCTCCGCTCCAGAAACCCTTGGTCCCCTATTGGCCCCTGCAGTGCCCCGCCTGCCCCTGGGGCCCCCACCAATGTCCCTGTGCACCCAGGCCCACGAAGAATGCTGCTCCCCAGCTTCAGCCCCACCCCCACTGTCTGTCACAGCTCCCCGCCCCCCCCCCCGCCCCGCCTGGCCAGGGGACAGCGCCCTGAGGGGATAGTAGGTCTAACTGCCCTGTGGCTGCAGGGCGGACCAGCACGGCATGTGGACAGCACGGGACTGCGAGCTGGTGCACAGGAACGGGTCTCACGCCCGATGTCGCTGCAGCCGGACGGGCACCTTTGGGGTCCTTATGGATGCCTCCCCCCGTGAGGTGGGATTGTGTTCAGAGTCCTGAGGACGTGGGCAGGCCAAAGGGCCGGGGTGCCCAACACCCCAGCGACTGTCCCTGTCCCCACAGCGGCTGGAGGGTGACCTGGAGCTGCTGGCGGTATTCACGCACGTGGTCATGGCAGTGTCCGTGGCTGCACTGCTTCTGACCGCAGCTGTCCTATTGAGCCTGCGCAGCCTCAAGTCCAACGTGCGTGGGATCCATGCCAACGTGGCGGCTGCCCTGGGCTTGGCGGAGCTACTTTTCCTGCTGGGAATCCACAGGACCCACAACCAGGTGCAGGGTCAGGGCCAGGGGACCTGTGTCTTCATGACCTCCCCTGGCCCACGAAGTCCTGGAGCCAAAGCTCAGGGTCAGAGGTCAGGGAGGCTCCAGTGGGGGCCTGGGTTCGGGGCAGGATGCCGGGGTAAGGTGCTGTGGGTTAGGGGTCAGAGGCGGGGTGAGGCGGGAGTGGTGCTGACGCCCCCTACCCCTGCCTTCAGCTGGTGTGCACTGCGGTCGCCATCCTCCTGCACTACTTCTTCCTCAGCACCTTCGCGTGGCTCCTTGTGCAGGGCCTACACCTCTACCGCATGCAGGTGGAACCGCGCAACGTGGACCGCGGCGCCATGCGCTTCTACCACGCCCTGGGCTGGGGAGTCCCTGCTGTGCTGCTGGGTGAGGGCTCTGCACCCCTGACTCCTGTCACCCGGCCCGCCCCTCGTCCTGATCATTACCCTAACCTCAGTCCCCCATGCCCGTGTGCTCAGGGAGGAACCTGCTCCATCCCCACCCGCCCCCCCCCCCAGCTTCCCCCCCCCCTCCCCCCGGGCACGAGAGGGGCAACTGTTCTAGAACACACCCCTTCCGTCCTACAGGCCTTGCCGTTGGCCTGGATCCCGAGGGCTACGGGAACCCTGACTTCTGCTGGATCTCCATCCATGAGCCCCTCATCTGGAGCTTCGCAGGCCCTGTCATCCTGGTCATCATGGTGAGTGTGCTGTGCTTGAGGTCGCCTGTGCGCGCTGCGGCAGGCGTGGTGGTGTCTGTGGAGGGACGCCCGGCGGCAGCCCACAGCCTTACAGGGCTCCGCCCCAACTTCTGTTCTCCGCTCCCCTGGCACAGAGATGGGCGGCATCGGGTCAGAAACTCAGCTGCCTCTCTCTCTCTGTGAACCTCCTTCTCCATTTCTCAGTCCCTCCCTGGTTCCCTACCTGGGACTTCCTCTGTGTCTAAGGGCCTCTCTGTTTCTGATTTCCTGACTGTGTGCGTGTGCACCCGTGCGCGTGTGTGTTTCTCCCTGGTTCTGCCTCTCTCTGTGTGTCTCGGTCTCTCTTTGTCCCTGTCTCTCTCTTTCTCTCACTGTCTCTGTCTCTCTCTGCCCCACCCCTGCTCCACATGTCTGGCCGCGGGCCCAGATGAACGGGACCATGCTTCTCCTCGCTGCCCGCACATCCTGCTCTACGGGGCAGAGGGAGGCCAAGAAGACCTCCATGTTGTGAGTTGGCTGGCTGGGGAAAGTGGGGGGTTCTTGGAACGGCAGTCCTCTCCTGGGCAGGCTGGACTCCAGATTCTGGGTACGGGGATGCAGTCCTACCTGCCCTGGCCTGTGGTCCCTCTCTGGCCCCACACGTGCTTCTGCCTGCTGTCTCTGCAGAGGCTCCCGTGGCCTGGGTGGCTCACTTTGCCCCCTACCCCCTGTCTTCCACATTTCTCTCACAGCCCCACCCCCGCATCCCCTCATGGCTCCCTAAGTATCCTCCTGGTTCGTTCGGTGACCTCCCGTCTCCCCTCGTGTCCTCCTGAGACCACCATGTTCCTGTGTGATTTCCTGTCCTTCTTTGTCCCCTACGTGTCCCATACATGAGCCCCGCGTGACACTTGCGTGTCCCCTGTGTCCTCCTGTGTCCTGCAGCAGGAGCCTTCGCAGCTGTTTTCTGCTGCTTCTCCTGGTCAGTGCCTCCTGGCTCTTTGGCCTCCTGGCGGTCAACCACAGTGTCCTGACCTTCCACTACCTCCACGCCACGCTCTGCGGCCTCCAGGTAGCTGGCACCCCGCCCCGCCCTGGGCCAGGTGGGGCTTCGGCCCAGTGGCCCCAACCCAGGCCCTCGCCCCCAGGTCTAGGGCTGACTCCTGCTGGCTGACTGATGACGGGTGGGCTGCTCATCCTGGGTTGACCTTCCCCAGCACTACGGCTCCTGGCCCCTTGCTGGTCCACACTGACCTCCACCGACTTAGTGCCCTTCTGACCCCTCACTGCCTCCAACACTCTCCCTGACTCCCTTCCTGGGTTGGCTCCAGGCTCCTCACTCCCTCACATGAACTTGCAATACCTGACCCGCCCCTTGCTGACCCACAGTGACTTCTCCTAGCCCTGACTCACCCCCCTGGTGGCCCTCCTCTGACCTGTGACACATTTCTGATCTCTCACTGACTTCCGCTAACCCCTCGTTGACCCCACACTGACCCTTGCGGGCACAGGGCCTGGTAGTTCTGCTGCTCTTCTGTGTCCTGAATGCAGATGCTCGGGCGGCCTGGACGCCGGCCTGTCTGGGCAGGAAGGCAGCGCCCGAGGAAGCGAGGCCGGCGCCTGGCACGGTGAGGCGCCCTTGGGGCTGGGGGGTCAGGGCGGGGGCCCTGGGAGGCCAGGGGCCAGAGGCCTCTGCGGAGCTGGCTCACACGCATGTCTGTGCCCACTTCCTGCAGGGGCACGGGGCTTACAACAACACCGCCCTCTTTGAAGAGAGTGGCCTCATCCGCATCACCCTGGGTGCCTCCACTGTCTCCTCAGTGAGCAGTGCCCGCTCGGGCCGGACCCAGGACCAAGACAGCCAGCGGGGCCGTGGCTACCTCAGGTGAGCCGAGCAGCCGTCTCGGGATGGGGAAGGGGACATACAGCTCAGACCAGTCCCACTTGACCAGAGGTTGGCATCACGGGTCCGGGGATGGTGGCTCTGCCCATCTTGGCACCTGGGCCCAGATGCTTCTTGCCACACACCCAGGGGTGCCTTCAGAGCCATTCCAGAGCAGTTGGCCTGGGTGCTCACAGACACCCCAGCCTCAAAGCACCCCATTACATCACTCTTTGATGATGGGGTTGGGGCGCTCCTGCATTTCCAGGGACAATGTCCTGGTTCGACATGGCTCAGCTGCTGACCACACTGACCACAGCCTCCAGGCTCACGCTGGCCCCACTGACCTGGACGTGGCCATGTTCCATCGAGATGCTGGTGGAGGTAGGTGCCTGGGCTGGGGGTGGGAGGAGGCGGAGGATCTCTCCCCCATTTCTCTTTCTTGAGAGCAGCAGCGCAGCAGCTGACTGTGGTGGGGCGAGCTCCCCCCAGGTCTCTGCCCCAGGAGGCACCTGGTTCTCCTGCCATTCTGCACTGACCCCCACTCCAGGCTCTACCTAGGTCCTCAGCCCCAGCTCCCTGCTGTAGCCACTCCAGGACCTCCAGCTCCAGGCTCTTTGCTGACCCCCAAGTTCCGTGGCTCCCTGAGCCACTGATGTGCCTTCCCTCTTCTGACCTTCCCAACTCCAGCCCCAGACTCTGACTCCGACAGTGACCTGTCCTTGGAGGAGGAGAGAAGTCTGTCCATCCCATCCTCAGAGAGCGAGGACAATGGCCGGACCCGGGGGCGTTTCCAGCGTCCACTCCGCCGCGCAGCCCAGAGTGAGAGGCTCCTCACTCACCCCAAAGGTGAGGGGATATTCTGACCCCATGGGTGACCAAGAGACACCCCCTATTCCACCTGGGTGTGACCTAGGGACACTGATATCCCCTGAGGATTCCTGGGACTGACCTACTGGGAATGTGGGGTCCTCGCTGGGCGCCCACACACCTCACCCCATCCAGCCTCCTAGCGGTTCTGCTGGCTGGAGGCCCGGGAACAGCCTGGGCAGCAAGGTCAAAGTCAGGGATGTTACGGGGTGACATGTCACTCCTCCGGCCCCTTTTCTTCCCTGAGGGTTAGGGTTCAGCCTCGTTAGTTCTTCCGGGTTCTTCTTGGCCCCTCAGCCACCAAGTTCCCCCACCCCTAGTATCTGTCTACCTCCAGGGTGGCAGGCTCACCAGTAATCCTCTCCATGGTTCCATTGATTTCTAAGAGACACCCACCCGCTGATTCCTACCTGTGCTTCAGTCAGAACAGCCAGGGTTTCAGGAGTCATTAGGATCAGGTTTGGGGGAGAGGGGGCAGTCACTGAGTCTGGATCATAGGGCTCATGAAACAGTGGGGTCAACTCAGAGGCTCCTGTAAGCTGCTCTGGCTCCACAGATGTGGATGGCAATGACCTCCTATCCTACTGGCCAGCCCTGGGAGAATGCGAGGCCACTCCCTGTGCTCTGCAGACCTGGGGCTCCGAAAGGCGCCTGGGGCTGGACACCAGCAAGGACGCAGCCAACAACAACCAGCCAGATCTGGCCCTGACCAGTGGAGATGAAACCTCCCTGGGCAGGGCCCAGCGTCAGAGGAAAGGTATGATCCCTGACTTTGACCTGTACTTCATGGACCCCAGGGACTGCTTTCATCCCAACCCAGGGGATTCCTGCTCCTTTGACCCTGGCCCGCATTGCCAAATCCTGGGGCTGTCCCTCCTCTGATCTCAAGGGCAGGGGGAGTTGCCCCTACTCCTGCACCATGGGGACAGACCCTGTCCTGACCGAGGATTACTGCCTCCCAGCTCTGAGCCCCGTCCTGCTGCCAGTGTGGAATCCCTAGGAGCTGCCTCTGCCCCTCCGCAAGGGGTTTCTGCCGCCAGCCCCATGTCACAGGGATCGCAGGGGCAGCTACCGCCCTAGACCCAGGGAGTGTCTGCCCCTGCCCCCACCCCATACAGAGCCTAGCTCCCATGTGTTCCCCACACAGGCATCCTAAAGAACCGACTGCAGTACCCACTGGTGCCACAGACCCGAGGTGCCCCTGAGCTGTCCTGGCGCCGTGCAGCCACCTTGGGCCACCGTGCCGTGCCAGCTGCCTCCTATGGTCGCATCTATGCCGGAGGGGCCACAGGCAGCCTTTCGCAGCCAGCCAGCCGCTACTCTTCTCGAGAACAGCTGGACCTGCTCCTCCGGCGGCAACTGAGCCGTGAGCGACTGGAGGAGGCCCCTGCCCCTATTCTACATCCCCTGAGTCGGCCGGGGTCCCAGGAACGCCTGGACGCCGCGCCAGGTCGCCTGGAGCCCAGGGATCGGGGCAGTACCCTCCCACGGAGGCAGCCACCCAGGGACTACCCTGGCACCAGGGCCGGCCGCTTCGGGTCACGAGATGCTCTGGACCTAGGGGCGCCCTGCGAGTGGTTGCACACACTGCCCCTGCCCCATGGTGCCCAGGACCTTGACCCACAGCCCCCGCCTCTGCCCCTGTCTCCCCAGCGGCAACTCTCAAGGGACCCCCTCTTGCCATCCCGGCCCCTGGATTCCCTGTCCAGGAGATCGAACTCAGGGGAGCAGCTGGACCACGTGCCTAGCCGCCACCCCTCACGAGAAGGCCTCGGGCCAGCCCCACAGCTGCTCAGAGTTAGGGAGGACCCAGCCAGTGGCCCTAGCCATGGCCCCTCCACAGAGCAGCTGGACATTCTTTCTTCTATCCTGGCCTCCTTCAACTCCTCAGCTCTCTCCTCCTCTGTGCAGTCCTCCAGCACGCCCTCGGGCCCTCACACCACTGCCACGCCTTCTGCCACAGCCTCTGCGCTTGGGCCCTCCACACCACGCTCTGCCACGTCCCACAGCATCTCGGAGCTGTCTCCAGACTCAGAGTAAGCAGGGTTTGGCCGCCTGTCCACACCCGCATCAGCTTAAGGCAACCTCCTGTGTATCCTGCCCTGTGTTTGGCCACAGAATGGGGGTGTGGGTTGGCAGTGTGGGCTACCCGAGGGGGCCCCACAGGCAGGGAATGGTGGTGTGATTAGCAGGGACTTGCCAGGTGTCTGATTGGTGCCAGCCACCCTCCCCTGCACCTCCCGGGCTAGGGAAGAGAGATACGTGCCTTCCAAAGGGCTTGAGCTAGTGGAGAGGGCGAGAGCAGGATCCAAGGCCCGGAAGGAGGAGGTAACGTGGTTTGGAAAGGGGTGGGGGGTGGGGGCAGAGAGGAGGAATCATGGCTTGGGAGGCTTTGCTTAGGAGGTGGTAAGGGATAAGGAGGGGCCAGAAGTAGTGCCAGGATATGGGCATCTCATATGTCAGGCTGAAGAGCTAACTTTGAAAGTAAATCATTTCCCTGACTTATTTATTTAGTCACTGTTAAGTTCCTCATGCCTGTGGGCACTGCGAGGTGGAGCACGTAGGAACTGAGCTGGTACCTGGTGCATCTCAGGGGCCATGTGTAGCGTAGGGAGCTGCAGACTACCTGGGAAGCAGCTGGATACACAGGAGTCAGAGAGGGAGTGGGGGAGGAACCAGGGATTGCCAGGCTTTGGAAGCCAAGAGAAGAGTCGAGTTTCAAGAAGGAGGAACGGCTCTGTCAGGCTCTGTGGAGGTCTGCAGGTTAAAAGGAGTCTTTGGGGGAAAGGGACGCCAGGAGTGGGGCAGGAGACCAGTAGAACCCAAGCAGAGTCCGGGGAGGAGAAAGGAAGGGGCAGGGAACTTAGGGCCTTGTGCCGGGGACTCTGGGAGGGTGCTGGACGCAGGGCCGAGGGAGAGCTATGAGTATTGCCTGGGCCCAGCTGCAGCCTAGCCTTGGGGTCTAGCTGGTGGGGCGGGGGAGGGGTCCTGGGGGACGGTGCAGGGGTTCGGGCTCTGGAGTCACACTTGACCTCCCCGAGTCTCTGTTTCCATATTTGTAAAATGTGTCTGTAGTAACAGATGAGGTGTGGAGATTTTTTGAGGCGAAATCTGTCAAGGGCTAATGAATGTAGTGTCTACACAGCAGGTGCTCGCTGAGTGCCTAGAGAGAGGACAGGTGGTGACCAAGGGGCCTTGCTGATGAGTCTCAGGGTGCAGAAGGGGTGAAGGGGTCTGAGATCCCCGGAAGCGGTGTAAGGGGGCTGGGGACTGAAAGGAAAAGGTGATGGGGTTGGGGGGGGAGATGGTGGGGGCGCAGGCTGTGGGGGAGCTGAGAGCCCCCTGACTGAATTCTCTCAGCAACAACCTCTGACTGCCGCACTCAACTCTGCAGAGTTCCCAGAAGCGAGGGGCACTCCTGAGGGGCAGACTCCCAGACTAGGAACGGCTGAGGGCCGTGGAGGATTTGAGCTAACAGAAGAGACTCCAGGAATCAGGGGCTGATCCCAAGGCAGCCTCCCACCCACCCCCCAGCTCTCCTGTTGCTGCAGTGCTGAGGCTCCTCGCTCTGTCCGTGAGCATGTGAGCATGTGCGTAACAGGTGCAGGGGGAGGGAACTGAAAGGAGGACTTTTATACGTTTTGTACCTTTGTAACCAGAGAGATATGCTTATGTTATTTTTCAGCTTTTCTGTCTCCCGGGGTTCTGAGGCTGGGCTGGAAGGGGAAGGGGACAGAGGGTAAGAGGTGCAGTGTTTGGCCCCATTTGGGTCCCTGGCAAACGATATGCTCTTTCCTCTCATCTTCCTGGGGTAGATTCAGAGAGGAGGGGCAAATAGCCCCTGCCCATTGATCTGAATATTGTTAGGGCCCAAAGTACAGAATTGATCTTTGTGCTTTCTCGGATGCCCCAAGGGCCAAACTTCAGGGACTGGGGGTTGTCTTGGAAACAGGGGTCCTCTGACTTCCTCACGGGGCTTGCTCATGCTGCCCCTCCCCGTGGATGTGTGTGTTTCTTATGCGGAGTCCCTGCCACTTACTGCCTTATGTCCTAGGACTGATGCTGTGGGGCGCTGGTGGAGCAGCACGCCATGTTTACAGAGCAAGGCTTCCCTTTCTCCCACGCGGTGGGGCTCAGGCCTCTATGCAGACATTCCTGCAGAGGGTGGACTAGGGGGTCATTTGCCAGCCCCTGCTAAGAGCAAACATTGTCTGTGGTGCCATCTGATTCCCTGACACTGCCCTGTGCTAGAATTTCTTCCTAGGGGTAGGCAGGGGAGCAAGCGGGAGCAGAAGTAAGAGAGTTGAAGACACAGAATGTAGGTGCCACTGCCTCCCATGTTTACAGGACCCTCCCTGGCCCTGGGCACCTGGGCTGCGGTAACTAGTTCCATCCTATTTCATTCCCTTCTAAAGGGAGAAATGACTGTTAGGACCCTGTTCACAAACCTCTTTTATTACTTTGTCTGACGTCCAGAACTGGGGACTTTAGATTTTGTTACTTTGTTTACAGGTCAAGATTTAAAACATTCTAAAACTGTGTTTACAACTTAAAACCTTGAACTTTTATACTTTGTTTACAGTTGAAAAAGTGGTCCCCCCCCCCTTTGTTTACAAGTGAAAGATTGAGAAGGCAGGAGAGGGGCTGGAAGACCCTGGACCTGGCCATCTTGGGAGGTTTCTAGCTCCTAACTCTCCCAGGCCAAAGGTCAGTCCTGAGCCCCCTGCTGAACAGCAGACCCAGAAGGCCTCCAGAGTAGGCATCCTCTTATGGCTAGGAACAATGGGTTGTGCAGGGTTGTAGGGGGTCTGTGCAGACACCCCCCTTCCCCACACAAACTCTTGGGAGGCAATTTCCAAGGAGATTAAAAATTCTACTTTGCTGACTGGTGCCAAATCCTGCCAGCCAGGACTCCAGCTCTCCTTACCCAGAATGACCCCAGCCCTTGAAGGGTTGAGGGGCCTGCTCTGGGAGAAGGGGGGTGTCCTTGCTATGTCCTAGGTTCTATAGATGCCCCTCTCTGGGGGTCCCCTGCTCCAGCCCAGTGGCCCCTTTCCCTGTCTGTGTAAATTGTTCCGTGAAGCCGCGCTCTGTTTTGGGAATAAACTTCTATAGAAAACGGTTATTGCCTCTTTCTGTTTGGGAGTGGGAGTGGGGTGGGTAGGGTAGGAGGGTGGTTATGATTCAGACCAGGCTGACTTTTGGGAGAAATCTGAGCACTGCCCCTCCCCCCTCAATATTCAGCTATTTTTAGCCCATTTTATCTGACATTTGGACCAAGTTCCCATCTCTTTCACCCTGAGTTCTGGCCTGGTGCTTTGTGATCTGGGGCCTGAAGTATAAGCACAGGTCCTGGGAGTAAGGCGCCAGGGAAATCCCTTCTCTCCTCAAGGTGTCAGCATGATGACTTGGTCTTCAGGGCCTGCAACTCTAACCTGGCATTTGCCCTGGCCAGGGCTCCAACCAACCTTAGGAACTGCCCTTGCCAACCCCTCAGCCCGTTAACAGCACTGACCACTAGCCTCTCGGACTTGCAGCTGGCCAGGACATCGTGTTCCTTCCCTGCTCAGGCAGAAGCCTTTGGGCGAGATGCCAGGCTGTGCCCTGTAGGGGAGGGAAACCTCGCAGCCTCATTTCAGGTCTGGATGTCCAGAGTTGAAGGGAGGCCTTGAGCACCTTCGGTGTCAGACACTGGTCTTAAGGGGAAAGCCTGAAGGCGCCGCCCTTAGTGGGAGGCAAAAGAGGCCCCATAGACCGGATACCCCAAGGAAAGCTAAGGCTCTGGTTACCAGCAGCGCCCCCAGGCAGCCCATTTGGGGGGTTTCCCTCCCCATCCCGCGGGGACCCTCCGAGAGAAGCCAGAACTTGGTATCCGCCCTGTCGTACTCAGGTACCCCGGCCACGGCCGTAGCCGAGCGGGGATCCTTAGTCCCAGTTGTCAAGTTCCAGGCCGCAGGGGAGGAAGGGGTTAAATCTTCCGCCCCGGGGGCTCGCCCCGCCTAAAGAGCGTCCCTTAGGCCCCGCCCGAGCACGCTGATTGGTCCAAGCCTGCCCCGTCCTGTCCAGGGATTGGCCCCTTGGAGCCCGCCGTAGGTCCCTGTCTCCCCTCCCGAACGGTAGTGGCCTCCCGCAGGAGCTTTATCCGCCGCCGCCGCCACCTGGCAGGCAGCCCACTGGCCATGGGGTTGTCTGAAGCTTCGGGGTGAGTGCTGGGCACGGTTCCGGTTCTCCGCGTCCGTGTCCGCGAGCTGCCGCGTGGCCCCGGTGCAGGCGCCAGCTTGGGTTAGCTCGGAAGGGGTACCGCTAAGTCCGGAGCAGCCATCCTCCCCCTGCGACGCCTTGGTTTGCAGCTTTGCCGATTTTCTGCAGGCGGTTGCCCGCTGAAGCGAGGGATGGGGCGGGAGCCCGCGCGACCCCCGCCCCTGAGGGCTGTGCGGGAAGCCACTCGAGCGCCGCCCGCGGGCTAGCCTCGGGCCGCGGGAGGCGGCTGAGTGTGGAGGAGCCCCGGCCCAGGAGGTGAGCCGCTGGGTGCGTTGGGGCCGGGAGGTCGCCGCAAGGAGTCCATAGCGGTGGCCTGAGCCCACCCAGCTGTACCACTGACCGGGAATGAGGGGTCCGGCTGGAAGGACCGAGGTGCCCTCCCCGGCGAAGGGGCCAAGGATCTAGGCCCCGCCCTCCAAGCACGCGTCCTGGGGAGTTGGGGAGACCTTTAACAAGACCTGAGTGACTCACGGAGGAGGGGCAAGGGGGCTCAAAGATCTCTGTGAGACCGCGGTGCCAAGAGTCTCTGAGGATCTATCTGCCTTGCACCTACTCCACTCCCTTCTCTGACCAGGACATCCAGGTTAGAGGTTCTTCCCAGGCGAGTTCCTACCCCTCGGGAGATCCTACCCCTAGGTCAGAGCCCACAGATCAGAACTTTCCTGAAAACTTTCCCAGCAGGGGAGAGTTTCCCTTCAGGGAAGACTCCTGCGCTGAGATCTATTCCCAGGTGAGAGCTTTCAACCATTTCAGGTGGGAGCCTACGCCAGCCAGGTAAGATCTTCCCTTAGGTGAGAGCACCCTCCAGATGAGAACTTCCCTGGTTTTCCTGGCGGGTGAAAACTTTCCCCACTGGCAAAGCTTCCCTCCCAGTATGGGCTTCCTCGAATAAGAACTCCCTCCCCGCAGATAACCTATTCCCAAGGGAGGTCCCCTCTTCCCCGCCCTCCTCCCCGGGGAGCCCTGATCCTTAGTCCCAGTTGTAAAGTTCCAGGCCGCAAGGGAGGAAGGGGTTAAATCCCCCCCGCGGGGCCGGGGGGGGGGGGGCGGTTAGCCTCTTGGTGGGAGCCTCTGGGTGGATAAGAGATTCTCTGAATACAGAACCTGCCTGGCTGGTGCAAACTTTCCTGTCAGGTGAGAGCTTTCCCTCTGGGAGAAAGAGCACCTGGTAGCAGGAGCTCTGGAGGGGAAATCTTCCCACTTCAGGTGGGAGCTTGCCTTTCCAGGTGAGACCCCTTTCTCCAGGTGAGAGCCATTCCCTGGCTTTCCCAGATTAAGCCTGAGTTTGTCCACACCCTGGATCCCCAGGCTGGAGGCCCAGGGGCAATCTTAGCCCCAATACTTTCCTTCCCTTAGAGGGGAGCCACTCTAAAGAGGAACCTGCCTGAAGGACTGGACCCCTGATTGCTGGGTCCCTTCCTTGTGCGAGTTCTCAGCCATCCAGCACTGAGCTCATGGGGCAGCCGGATGAGGACTCAGAGACGGGACAGGGATTGTCCAGGGGAGGGGCTGGGTGGACAGTCAGCCTGGGACGGGGACTGATAGAACACTCAACAGGTGGGCAGCTATACCTGGGTTGGAGGTATGGATTATATTCATCTTGCCATCTCTTCATAGGGGACTTTGGCCCAGCGAGAGTCTTTTCCCAGCCAAAGTTCAGGGATTTCCCCTGGCTGGGCATGGGTCCAGCTCTCAGCTACCTAGATCTTAAGGCCTAGAAAAGTCAAGTGGGTGACTCTGATCCCAGGTGGAAGCATGGGGGAGGTTGGGCCAGGGGTACACTCACTGTGACTCTGATTTCGCCACCCCAGACAGAGGGACACACAGGCACTGTTGCCTGTGACACAGGCCATGGAGCTGAGGAAGCGAGACTACCATGTGGAGCGGCCACTGATGAACCAGGAACAGTTGGAGGAGCTGGGGTGCTGGACCTCAGCAACCAGGACCCACCAGTGGCGAACCTGGTTTCAGTAAGGCAGAGGGTGGGGGTCTGGGGGCGCTGGCAGGACTTAGGTAGACCCTGTGACCAATGCCTACCGTTATGTCCCCAGGTGCTCCCGTGCTCGGGCCCGAGCCCTTCTGTTCCAGCACCTCCCAGTTTTGGCCTGGCTACCCCGGTATCGCTTGCGTGACTGGCTCCTGGGCGACTTGTTGGCTGGCCTGAGTGTGGCCATTATGCAGCTACCACAGGGTGAGCCATACCTGACCCGGAGGCTGTACCCTCAGTCCTTGGGGGGTGATCTGCAATCCTTCAAGGCCCCAGCGCAGAAGCCCTGTGGTCTTGTGCACCCTCTCTAATCGGAAGCTATGAGCGCTGCCCCCTGGAACTATGGCCCATGACCTAGGGTCGGGATTCCCTCATCCTTTCCAAGGCCCTGGCCTCCAAGCCTCCGTTGCTACCGTTCTACTTCCAGGCCTAGCCTATGCCCTCCTGGCTGGACTGCCCCCCGTGTTTGGCCTCTACAGCTCTTTCTATCCTGTCTTTATCTACTTCCTGTTCGGCACTTCCCGGCACATCTCCGTGGGTGAGTGGAGCCAGGCTCAGTCTTGCAAGAGGACAAGAACAACCCTTCCCCCATGGAGGACAGGGCAAGGGAGGGCCGAGCAGGGCAAGGGAACTTAGAGAAGGGGACAGCATTGGTGCTGGGTCCAAGGTCATTTCCAGGCAGGACTAGGCCTCTGACTGTGGGGCCAGAGATTCAGGATAGCTCCAGGCCCTGGCTCCAGGAAGATGTGGGTGAGGCAACTTGAAGGGCCCAGAACTTGGCAGAGTCCCGACCAGCCTGGGGCAGGCCGTGCCCCCTTGCCCCATCTCACCTTCTACAAGGGGTGTGATTCTCAGCCGATGGACATGGGTGGGCAGGGTAGGTGAGGCGGGGCCAGCATTTCCGGCCGCCCTCAAGAGTCCCTGAGTTCAGGGTTCACACGTGACCACCAGCACTGCCTCTATATGCCTGATGTAGTCTGAAGATACTTGTCTAGAACCAGCTATCTCCTGACCCTTCCCCTTAAGGGCAGGGCTCCTGGGTAGGGTGGTGTCCTCTCCCCTGCAGACCCGCCCTGACCTACCTCTGCAGGTACCTTTGCTGTCATGTCTGTGATGGTGGGCAGTGTGACAGAATCCCTGGCCCCGGATGAGAACTTCCTGCAGGGTGTGAACTCCACCGTCGACGAGGTGGCCAGAGATGGTGTGCGGGTGCAGCTGGCCTCCACGCTCAGCGTCCTGGTCGGCCTCTTCCAGGTGCGGAGCAGGCAGGAGGATGTGCCCCCCACCCCGCCGCTGCCAGTTCCCCCGAGTGTCTGCCCATCACCGCCCTCCTCCTCCCCCTGGCTGCTCCCTCATGCCCCTTGGATTCCACCCGCGCCGGGCTCTGCTCTAGCCACCCTGACGACCCTGACCCTCGTGTCCCCTGACTGCCCCTGGCCACCCCACAGGTGGGACTGGGCCTGGTCCGCTTCGGCTTTGTGGTCACCTACTTGTCAGAGCCCCTGGTCCGCGCCTATACCACGGCCGCGTCTGTGCAGGTCTTCGTCTCGCAGCTCAAGTATGTGTTTGGCCTCCAGCTGAGCAGCCACTCGGGGCCGCTGTCCCTCATCTATGTGAGTGAGGGCGGGAGGAGGGACGGGCGGGGTGCGCCCCACAACCTTGAGTGCTGCCCGTGACCCTGCCTCCCCTCAGACAGTGCTGGAGGTCTGCTCGAAGCTGCCCTGGAGTGTGATGAACACGGTGGGCACCATGGTCACTGCGTTGGTGGCAGGGGTGGTGCTGGTGCTGGTGAAACTGCTCAATGACAAGCTGCGCCGATATCTGCCCATGCCGATCCCTGGGGAGCTGCTAACGGTTCGGAATCTGCGGGGCCGGGGGGGGGGGAGGGCAGGGAAGGGTACATCCCTGCCGGCGGGCACCCCCCAGGATTTAAAGACCAGCTGGAGTGGGCACCAGGGAGAGTTCCTTGGGGAGGGGGTGTGACCACAGCAGGAAGGTCCCATGTTGGTGCCTTCCAGACCCTGATAGCATCTCCACTTTCCCCAAAGGGTGGTGTATTTTACCTTGTTGCCCACTTCTCCCCACCCCCCCGAAGGCTTTGCTTCAGGCCACCCTCTTCACCCCCACAGTGGTTTCTCCAGCCCCTTGATGATGCCAGCACTGCTCCCCTGACTCTGTCCTCTCTCCCCAGCTCATCGGGGCCACAGGCATCTCCTACGGTGTGGGCCTAAAGGCCAGATTTGGGGTGGATGTCGTGGGCGACATCCCTGCAGGGTGAGCTCTGGCGCCTGTCTGGTCAGGGAGGGCTGGGGGGCCAGGGCCAGCTCCCTCCTTTGGCCTCACAGATGCCCCTCACAGGCTGGTGCCCCCAGCGGCCCCCAGCCCCCAGCTCTTCGCCAGCCTGGTGGGTTATGCCTTCACCATCGCTGTGGTTGGTTTTGCCATTGCCATCTCACTGGGGAAGATCTTCGCCCTGAGGCACGGCTACCGGGTGGACAGCAACCAGGTCTGGGGGTGGGATACGGGGGTAGCTGGGTATACAGAGACCCCCAGGGCCTGGGGGCGGGGGGTGTGTGTGTGTGGAGTGTCGGGTGGGACATAGGGAAACAGCAAACAGATGTGCTGGGGCATGCAGCGGACTGAGGGTGGGAGAGCAAGGCATTTGGGACAGCAGCAGCCAAGTCTGGGGGCTGGTGAGTGTGGATGGAGGTTGGGGACACCTAGGCCTGGGCATAGTGGCCCAGGCACCAGGCACTACATACCTGCACTTTTTCTCCACCAGGAGCTGGTGGCTCTCGGCCTCAGTAACCTCATTGGGGGCATCTTCCAGTGCTTCCCCGTGAGCTGCTCCATGTCCCGCAGTCTGGTACAGGAGAGTGCCGGGGGCAACACACAGGTGGGCTTTGGGCGTGGGTGTGCATCCGCACGCACGCACACACACACACACACACACACACACACACTCACACTCACACACTGCTTTGGCTGGGCCATCCCCCTCCGCTCCTCCCTCCACCCCGCTCCTCCCTCCACCCCGCTCCTCCCTCCACCCCGCTCCTCCCTCCACCCCGCTCCTCCCTCCACCCCGCTCTTCCCTCCACCCCTCTTTCCCCACCCCCCACAGGTGGCCGGAGCTGTCTCCTCCCTCTTCATCCTCATTATTATCGTCAAACTTGGGGAGCTCTTCAGAGACCTGCCCAAGGTGAGTGGCCACATCCACCCAGCCAGGCTTGAGGGACTTGGCCAGGCCAGAGGCTCAGGTCAGTCAGGTCCTAGGTGAGGGGCAGGAATACAAGGTCACGCATGAACTGTTTTTGAAGGTTGAGCTCTTTAGGGTGAGATTTGGAGTCAAGGGTCAGGGATTAGAACCCTTCAGAGTCAGATCCAAGTTGTTTGGCTCAGGGTGGCCACTAGCGTCATGCGGGGTGATGCCAGCATCAGTCTGGCTCCTGCCCCGGTGGTCAGGCTTGTCAGCATCTGGGCACCTGGCAGCAGCCCCTGCTGACGTGCCCTCCCCTCACCCAGGCAGTCCTGGCAGCTGCCATTATCGTGAACTTGAAGGGCATGTTGAAGCAGTTCGCCGACATACGTTCCCTCTGGAAGTCGAATCGAATGGATCTGGTGAGAGGCCTGGGAGCCCAAGGGTGGGCCTGGGGGGCCCCTGTCCTGCTGCCCCCCGTCTTGCTGCTGAACCCCCACGGCCTTTCTCCTGACCTCCCGGGCTCCTGAGTTCTTAGTCTCGCTCATCCCTCCTTTCTCCCTGATGCCCCCAGGGCCCCTGCTCTGCTCCCCTGGCAGGTCAGCACTCTGGGCGGAGTGTCATTTTTCTCCCACTCCCCTAGCCACGTTGCCCTTCCACTTTTAGCTCATCTGGCTGGTGACCTTTGTGGCCACCATCCTGCTGAACCTGGACATCGGCCTGGCAGTCTCAGTCGTCTTCTCCCTGCTGCTCGTGGTGGTCCGCACGCAGCTGTGAGTCTCCCCTTTTGGTGCCCCCATCCCAGCTGGTGAGGGGGTGAGGGCCACACTGGCTCCCTCCAGCTTTCCCACATCTCGGGGGTAACCCTAGGCTCCCTGGTACCCCCTCACTACCCCCTCCTCACACACTCTCCTTCACAGGCCCCGCTACTCTGTCTTGGGGCAGGTGCCAGACACGGACATTTACCAAGATGTGGTCGAGTACTCAGAGGTGGGTGGCAGGGGCTGGGCAGGAGGAAGGCCTGGTGGGGTGGGACAGGGGCGGGATGGGCGTTTGTTAGTCCCTTCTACACCCAGCGAAGACCCTGGGGGCTGAGGGTGCTTTGGTCCTGGGAACTTCAAGGGAGGAATGTGGGTCTGGGACTCAAAAGCTACGAAAGGACAGAGGAGCAGTGGACAGAGAGGGACTGAGGAGCCTGGAGAGGGGTCTGTCTTGGAGCCAGCAGCACAAGCCTTATCCTGCCGAGCAGCCTTGGTGCAGGAATGCTGGTGGGGCAGGAGCCCGGGGCACGAGGATGTAGGGGAGGCTGTTTCCTGATCTGATCAGTGGAGTTCCCACATCTCAATGGTTCATTTACCTCCTGAAAAGCTTCATGCCTAATAGTGGGGTTCTGGAATAAAACAAGCCCGTTCCTGCTGACGTGGAGCCTTGGCGTCTGAGTACAGTATAATCAGGCAGAGTAAGGGGAGGACGGGAGGGGAGCAGCTCAGCCGGATGGAGAGGGAGGTGGGGGGCACATGGTGCAGACCCAAGTGCTGAGCAGCGCCACACTTCCTGGTCTGTGCCGCGGACGGAGTGGGAGCTGGGGAGGGTCTCTCTGTGCAGGAAACAGACCACAGGGTGGGGGGTGGAGGCCCACGAGGAGGCCTAATACCCTGGCCTGGGTATTGGCAGAAGGGAGGGGAGGTGGGGAGGGAGGGTGCAGGATGCCCTGGAGGAAGCTTTGACAGGCCTGACTGAGGGCCTGGGTGGCAAGGTTGGGGGGATGAGGAGTTGGGGTGATATGACCAAGCTTGTGGCCCAAGGTCTCGGGAGGACAGGGGCGCAGGCTGGGCCCATGCTGGCCGGCGAGCAGAGGCTTGGTGATGGGGGGCCCTGGGCCACACAGGGGGAGGAAAGCAGGAGAACACAATACAACCAGGAGAGTGGAGGGCTCAGCCACCCCAACCTGACCCATCCCCAGGCCAGGGAGGTCCCAGGTGTGAAGGTCTTCCGCTCCTCAGCCACCATGTTCTTCGCTAATGCTGAGCTCTACAGCGATGCGCTGAAGCAGAGGGTGAGTCCGGGGGTCCCCGGGGTGAGTGTCAGAGGCTCCCTCACCTCCCCAGAGCGTCCACATCCCCTTCCCTGACATTTGCCTCCAGTGCGGTGTGGACGTTGACCACCTCATCTCCCAGAAGAAGAAGCGGCTCAGGAAGCAGGAGCTAAAGCTGAAGCGACTGCAGAAGAGTCTCCAGAAACAGGCAGGGGCCCCTTCAAGCCAGGGATTCCTGCCCCCTGTCCTGCTGCTGAACCCACATGCTCTTTCTCCTGGCCTGAGTTCTTGGCCTCACTCGTCCCTCCTTCCTCCCTGATGCCCGCCCCCCGCCCCCGACCCTGCTGGGCCCCTGCTTTGCTCTCCCGGCAGGTCAGCGCTCTGGGCAGAGTTTCGTTTTTCTCCCACCTCCCCCCAAGCCAGTGACAGCATGGACCACCATGGTCCTCTTCCATTTTTGGCTGCTCCTGGAGCTGGTGAAAACCCCACCACCTCCAGCCTGGCAGCCCTGGGTCCTAAGCTTTACTTCCTGGCCTGCCTAGCTGCCCAAAGCCTGGGGGTGATACCCGACTTGCCTGGTTGGCTGTCCTATGACAGCTGGGAGAGCTCTGTCTTGTCCCCCTTCTCTCCCGGCCTAGACTACTGCCTCCGAGGGCACATCTGTTTCCATCGAAGTCAACACCAGCGTCAGAGACATGGAGAGCAACAACGTGGAGGCCGCCAAGACCAGGGTGAGGCTGGAGGTGGGAGAGGGGGCAGCCATGAGCTGCAGAGATGTGAGTGGTCCATGCATGTCCTGCAAGGAAAGCCGTGGGTTCGAGCTGGTCGTGCCAGCGGTGGGGGGTGGGGGGTGGGGGGGTGATGGATCCGATGCCCTCTGGAGAGAGGCCTAGTGATCCGCCATAGGTTCTGCTGTGGCTCTCTGGCCTGCCATCCAAAGACGTTGAATTTGTAGAGTCCACAAGATTCATGGGTAGAGAGAAGGGATTGGGGGTATGGGGGAAAATATGGGATCAAAAGGGACGCCAAGCTCAACTAGAGACCCAGGCAGGGCGCCAAGCTGTCTGTGTGTGCTCACGTGTCCCTGGGCCCCCTACCCGCCCCACCCTGGCTGGCTGAGGATGGGACGCCATCACCCAGCACCCCACCTTCTTAAGCGCCCCTAGGCCTGAGCCCGGGAGATAACAGAGCAGTACACGCACATCTCTGTGTGCTCCCTGAGTCTGGGCTTCCTCTCCTGTGCACCCCCATGTGTCTCTCCCGTCTTTACGTGCAAGAGGCTCCTCCATGTCCGGGTTTTCATGTGTCCCCTGCATGTCCGATGTATGCGGGTGTTTGCATGCATGCTCCCACATCTGACCCGGTGCGGCCCTTGCCTGTCCGTGTGTGTTCTTTGCCATCACCCCTCCTGGACACCTTTTTCCCAGCAGGCGAGCACAGGGAATGAGCTAGAGGATACAGCAGCCGGCGGTCAGGAAGACGCTAAGGCCCCAAATGGGTCCACACTGAAGGCCCTGGGCCTGCCTCAGCCACACTTCCACAGCCTTGTCCTGGACCTGGGCGCCCTCTCCTTCGTGGACACTGTGTGCATCAAGAACCTGAAGAACGTAAGGGGCTGGGGCACCCCTGAGAAGAGCCCTGGGAGAGGACAAGTCCCCCTAAGGCTCCTCACCCCATAACTAGACCCAAGAGCCCCTCTGAGCTCCCTCTCAAAACTCCCTCCCCCACAACCTGCCTGAGTCCTTCCTCAGAGCCCTTGAGCCTCCCTCTGAGCCTGGCCCCCTTTTCTGTTGCAGATTTTCCGTGACTTCCGAGAGATCGAGGTGGAGGTCTATATGGCCGCCTGCCACAGTGCGTTGGGGGGCACAGCATGAGTGGTCTGGGAGGGGAGTGGGGCTCTTTCAGCCAAGGAGTCTCTGCCAAGCAGCACAAGGAAAAGTCTTTCTCTGGGACCGGAGGTCAGAGGTGTCTTGGGAGGCAGGGGTCAAGGGTCAGGAGAGACTGGAGGTTTTGCTGTCACCTCAGGGGGTAGAGGTCATGCGCGAAATGGGTCAGGGTGTTCTGGTGACTGAGGTTGGGGGTTGGGGTTCCTGGTGGTTCTGCGAGCCAGGGGAGACCCATTCCTTGCCCACAGCTCCTGTGGTCGCCCAGCTTGAGGCCGGGCACTTCTTCGATGCTTCGATCACTAAGCAGCATCTCTTTGCCTCTGTCCACGATGCTGTCCTCTTTGCTCTCCAACACCCGAGGTCCGACCCCGCCAGCCCTGTTTTGGTGAGCTGGCCTCTGGCTCACAGAGCTCTTTTTGTTTGTCTACTGCTTGTCCCTGTCCTGACCCCTACCTCCAGAAAGTCCACCCTTCCTGAATGGCTCTGCCCCAGCGGACCCACTGCCTTCCCTTCCCACCTTCAGCTAAAGCTGCTCCCAGGAGCAGGGGTTGCTGTCCGGGGGGAAAGGGTTGATATGTGTTTTTGGAAACTAACTGGAGCCTCCCCTCCTCTGCCTACTCAGATGACCAAACTCTGACCATGCCGCCGCCCTGCCTGAGACTGCTCACCTCTGCAGGTTGTGACCAGGCCCTTGTGAGAAACTCCCGGCCCCTGGGCTGCCTCCAGATGTCACCCAGGAGTCCCCTCCATACACACACACACATACACACACATAACTCAGGGATGGATGTCCTGGGTCTCCCAAGTTCAGTGCTATAGGCCTGGGCCTGGGATGGAACACTGGAGACAGATTGGCTGGGTTGGGGGAAGATGCATGTTTTTAGCCCCAGAAATAAAGACCTGTTTGCCTGCCACCAGGCTTGCTGTGCCTTGGCGTGGGTTTGGTGGGGTGGGCAGTGATCCACAGCCCTGACTCCTGACTCTTCTTATGCCCCAAAGTGGGGGGCTGAAGTCAGAAGCTGTGGCGGAAGATTTGAGGGGGGCAGAGTCCGGTGAGTGAATAGAGAGCCAGCGGGAGAGTTATGGGGCCCAGGCCGGGGTGGGGGCACCCCAGGTTCAAGCTCCCCAGCCACGCGTAACCCTCGACGCCTGTGTCTTCAGCTGGAAGACCGTGGAATCAGACCTGCTTCTCAGGAATGGTCCCAGTGAGTGCAGCCCCTGGAGGGTATAGAGTAAACACCTGAGCAACCAGATGGGGGAGCATGGTGTTCACAGGCGCTGCTGGTCTGTGTCGAGAAGAGAAGTAAGAATGCCTAGGGTTGACTTGCTTGGGAAAAAGCCTGTTCATATCATTAGGTCACTTGGGCTGTGCAGGTCACTGCCAAGAAGCATATGCTTGATTTCTACCTTAAAAGGTCAGCATCTGGGTGTGTTGCCCAGTGGGCAGCAGTAGGCCTTCCTTCAGGCCAGCTGATGCTCTGAGTGAGTGGGGGTGGGGGGCTAGAATCTTTCTGGGTCTCCTCGGCAGTACAGTGGGAATGGCAACCTTACCCACTTCGTGGGTTGCTCCGTGAGTATTAAACGAGGCAGTGCCAAGGAATGCTTATAACAATGCCAGGCTCAGGGCACCTGGGTGGCTCAGTCGGTGAAGCGGCTGCCTTCGGCTCAGGTCATGATCCTAGAGTCCCGGGATCGAGTCCCGGATCGGGCTCCCTGCTCAGCAGGGAGTCTGCTTCTCCCTCTGACCCTCCCCCCTCTCATGCTCCCTCTCTCTCTCTCTCTCTCTCTCTCTCATTCTTTCTCTCAAATAAATAAATAAATAAAATATTAAAAAAAAAACACAATGCCGGGCTCCTGTTACCTGCTCGGAACACATGAGCTCTGCCGTCCACCAGGTACAGACCAGGTGCCCCCCTCTGTGCTGGGCAAGTGGACAGAGGCTGTCCTGCCCTTCAAGTCACCGAGGTGCCCCTTGTCCAGCTCAGTGTTTATCGTGTTTGGCGGCGGCATCCTGCTCTGTGTTCATGAATCATCGGCCCCACCCCTCCCCCCCCAACCACAGCCCAGGAAGTCAGGGCTTTTTAATCTACTCTGACACGCCATGTCCCTGCATCAGAAACAGTGCCTGGTGTGTGGTGTGCTTGGGAAATAGTGGGTGAGTGAAGCTTATGTGCCGGAGCGGAGGCCAGACCTCAGATAAGAAATTGCAGATCATTAGAACTGCTTTGAAGAAAACAAAACGGGGTCACACGAGAGGAGGGACTGCGTTGCCCAACAGGGGCATGGGAGAGAAGCTAAGGGAGCAGGTCACACAAGCCGTGAGAAGCAGAGCGGAGGACTGTGTCCTGCCGTAGGAAACAGCAGTTGTGTTCGGGAACACCAGGCAGGCGTGCACGAGGCCAAAGGGAGGCCACGGCACGCAGGACCTCCTGGGCCAGGGCGAGCCTTTAGGCTTTATTCAGAGCGCTTGGGGGCCCCACACTTGTGAGGGTTCACCCTGCCGTAATTTGGACTGGGGTAGGCTGGGTTTTGGGGACCAGCAAGCGACTCTATGCTGGACAACAGCCTTAGGAGCTGTGAGGTGTTAAAATTTTAGGGATTGAATGTTATGGGAGGAGGAGGAGGTAGGGGGAAGGTATTCCTTCAGTCTTGGACTGGCTAGGAGATTGGCACCCAGGCCTCAAGCCTGCCATCCCCCTCGGCCCTGGGGGCTTCCCCACCCTGCTGTGTTTTCTGGCCAGGCTGCCCCTCATGAAAGGCCATGGACCCAGCTGGAACCTGCTGCCTGCCGCTGGGGGAGGGGTGTTTGCCCGTTGCCAGGCACCCGGGTTCTATCCGGGCATTTGGTGCCACCATGCTGCTCGCACCGTCCTTCCTGCTCCTGCTGCCCCTGCTGGCCCTGCCAGCTCCCTCCCACGCCTGGTCTCGGCCCCTGTGGTACCAGGTGGGGCTGGACCTACAGCCCTGGGGCTGCCAGCCCAACAGCCTGGAAGGTTGTGGGGGCAGCCTGGGCTGTCCTGGCCACTGGATGGGCCTGGGGATGAACCGCATCTACCCTGTAGCCGGGGTCACGATCACCACGACCATGATGCTGATGTTGGGCCGAGCGGTGCTGCAGCGGCGGCGCTCCCAGGCTTCTAAGTCTGAGGTGAGCGTAGAACTGCTCCGCCTGCCGCAGCCTCCTCCTCCGCTGCTCACACCCTGTGTTCCTACATCTGTCCCCACCCATCAGCCCCTGACCATTGCCTGTGGCCAGTACTCTGTCCCCATCTGTCCACCCTTTCACTATCCCTAGTCCTCATCCAGCCCCGTGGCCCCCGTGACCACCCTAGCCCACAACAGACCCTCGGTGACCCTCCATCCCCAACTCCCTTGCTGTGCCCTTCTCCCTGGCCTCCTTGCTGCCCCTCACCACACCCCCATTCCGTCCCTCTGCTCTTACTCCTGCCTCTCGGACCTATCCTCAGCATCCACAGGTGACCACTAACCTCCCTGGACCCTGGAAATGGCGGACCCCAATCTCAGACCACGCCCTGCTCCTTGGTGTCCTGCACATGCTGGATTCCCTCCTGGTCCATATTGAGGGCCACCTGCAGCGTATATCCGCCCAACAGGAGACCCAAATAAAGGGGACTCCCGCCCAGAGTGGGTGACCCAATATATGCCTCTCTGCCTGGTGGCCAGTCGGAGTGGGGATGGCCCGAGACTCTGGGCCAGGCTCAGGCCTGTGTGTGTGTCTTCTCCAGGCCTGCCTGGACCCTGTGTCCTCTTTCTTCCTCTGTAGCCGGCAGACTTGAGGCCTCCGTGCCCAGTGGTGGGTGGGCAGATGGGACTTGCTCACACTGCTCCCTTGCCCCTACCCCTCTTCCCTAAGGTCTCACCCCCAAACGTACCTGTTCCTCGGGGGCCCCAGTGTGGTGGGACAAGACTTGACCATCAGAGCAGATGTGGGTAGTCCATGGAGGTGACAATGGCTGAGTCAGTGAGGGCTCCCAGTTGGTGATGTAGGGGGTCGGGGGGGTGGTGTGGAGGGTGAGCCCTGGCCTCCTTCATCTTTGTGGCAGCCCCAAACATGCTCTGGCATCTAAGTGGCCCCTGCCCTAAGACCTCTGGAAGTGGAGTGAGGGCTGAACTTCACCCCCTCTTCCCTTCCTTCTACTGCAGACAACCCAGGTTGAGCGAGTACTGAGGCCTATGCAAGTTTAAGGTCTGTTTTAGAAAAAGAATGTTCTATTCAAAAATAGAAACAGATGCATTCACATCAGGAAAGAAACGAGAGATTACAAATGTTAAAGAGTTGACCCTACAATGCAAAATCCAGACCAATAATGTGCTTGTGGTGATGTCCTGACACGTTTCTGTCATGCGTGTTCTTCTGAACCCCCTGGCTTCTGACTCTGACAACCTCTATGTAGGATGACAGGTTTGTCATATGGGGGACATACTCTATAGAGAAAATTGAAAAATACCTCAGTCTTCCTTCTAACATGGTTGATTGACATTTGTGTTTTAATTTTTGATAGTTTAGGAGATTCCTCTCCTAACCTGTTACTGATGATATCCCATCAATGGTCTGGATGGTTTTCAAATTCAGAAAACTGTCAGCTTGCCTTCACATAGAAGCTGTGGAATTTGGAAGAATTTCTCAAAGATGGGCTCGTGGCTCCACAGATATTTCAAAATTTGTTTTCCTTCCATGGCCCACAATTTTTCTAGCACTGGGCACTGTGGGGGCAGGTTCTAAATGCAATACGATCCTGTATTTCTGTCCTGACCAGGAGCTCTGACCTGGCAGGAGGTTCCTGGAGGACTCCTGTACCAGGATAGGAACAATAAGTTAACCACACACAGGAGTGGAGCAAACCACATTGGGTCCCTCTAAACCCAAACCAAGTGTGTCCCTGAGGTAGACTTGGAGCTGTGCCACCCAGGTCCCCCTGCAGGGAAGCCTGCTACTGCCAGCCACCGAGAAGGCAGCCGGCAGATGCCTACCTCAGCTGCAGAAGGGCCTCATCACAGCTGGTTTTTGCCCTTGGCCCAACCTTTTCCCACCCTCCCACAGATACCGACCTTGACTCCCTGGTAAACATCCTAATCTCACTCTTGGAGTCTGCTCTCCAGAGAACCCGACCTGGAAGAATTCCCAACCCACCTTCCTCTTGGCTGAACCCCCAAACTGTTATAACCTCTTCAATGTCTCCTATAAGAGGAGAGGTAGTGTGGAGGGGTTGACTGGGAAAGGACAGAGGTTCTAACTGAATGCAGTTAGAATATCTTCATTTTGCGAGTGTAAAAAAAAAAAAAAAAGACTTGGGGTGCCTGCGTGGCTCAGTTGGTTAAGTGTTTGCCTTCGGCTCAGGTCATGATCTCGGGGTCCTGGGATCGAGCCCCACATCGGGCTCCCTGCTCAGCAGAGGGTCTGCTTCTCCCTCTCCCTCTGACCCTCCTCCGGCTTGTGCTCTCTCTCTCTCTGTCTCAAATAAATAAATAAAATCTTAAAAAAAAAAAAAAGACTTGCCCTTATGGACACACTACTGGGGGTCTTCCCAAGACCCGGAAGAGAAAGGCATTGAAGCTTAGGATTCATCAGCCTCTCGCGAGGCCCACTTCTACATTCTCCAAGGTTCAGTGAGCACCCACTGCTTGCAGGTTCCATTGCGGATACCAGGATCCATTGAGGTACAGAACAGAAAGGGCTCCCCCCTTACCCATTCACAAATGGGAGGGTAGGGTAGTAGTGGTGGTGGTGAAACCAACTAAAAAAAAGCAATTCCTCTGCAGAGGGGTATGCTGGCCTAGTCAGAGTGGAGCAGACATGGACTGACTGTGGGCACCTGAAGAAAGAGTGAGGTGACTAGAGTAGGGGGCAGTGCTCCAGTCAGAATGATAAGCCTAGTGGAGAGGGTGGGGATGGACCTTGGCCTTGTCCAGGAACTAGAAGATGGTCAGAATTCCAGTGCAAAAGGAACTCTGAGGAGTAAGAAGGAGCAGGCTGGCGAGGCAAAGGGGTTGGTACTTCTTAGTGAGGGTGTTGTGGACAAAATAATGGCCCCTCAAGATGGCCATGGAATCTGTGGATATGTTACAGTACATGGCAAAAAGAACTTGGTGGATGGAATTAAGGTTAAAGACCTTAAGGAAGAGAGATTATTCTGGATTATTTTGCTGGGCCTAATGTAATCACGTGAGCCCTTAAAAGTGATGAAGAGGGCAGATGAGTCGGTCAGATTTAAATTGTGAGAGGTACTTGATCCTCTGTTTCTGGCTTTGAAGATCCCTTCCTTTGGAAGGTCCCCTCCACCATCCAAAAATCTGAGGAATTCAGGTGACCTCTGGAAGCTGGGAATGACCCTCTGGATATAGCCAACAAGAAAAACAGGAACCTCAGACCTACAACCACTCGGATCTAAATTCTGCCAACAACCCAAACGATCAAGGACACAAATTCTCTCCTAGAACCTCCAGGAAACACAGCCCTGCTGATGCCTTGATTTTAGCTCAATGAGATCCAGGTTGGACTTTGAGCCTACAAAATGGTGAGGTAATAAATTTGTGCTCTGAGTCATTGAGTTCCAAGTAATTTGTTATGACCACAATAGAAAGCTAATACCAATGTTGGTATCAAGAGCAAAGTACTACTGTAACAAATTCTAAAAATGTGGAAATGGCTTTGGAATTGAGCAGTGAGCAAAAGCTGGAAGAATGTCAAAGAACATAATGGAAAAAGCCCAAACTGCCTTCAACTGTTAGCAGAAATCTTGACTTTAAAAATGCTGCCAAAAAAAAAAAAAAAAAAAAAATGCTGCCTGTGAGGACTCAGAAGGAAACGAGGAACATATTCTTGGAGACCAGGAGGAAGTAGGATGCTATGTAGCTGTAGAGAGCTTAGTGGAATTGTGTCCAGGAGTTGGGTGGGAAGCAGAACTTGTAAGCGATGAACTTGGACATTAAGTAGCAGAGCTTTCCAAGTAAAATGTTGAAAACAGAGCCTCAGCTCTTGTTAGTTATGGAAAAATGCAAGAGGAGGGAGGAAGTTTGAGATAAAAAGGGTTAAAACAGAACCAGGATATAGATATTGGAAATTCTTGGCCAACTGTCCAAAAAAACACTTTCCCCCAAATTACTGGCATTGATACAATTCTAATCAAACCAGGTTTTTCTTTTAGGTTGACAAAGTACCGTTTTTATAAATAGTTTAGAACAGGGTGTGACATCAAAAAAAGATGACAGAGTAGGGCTCTCCAGGAATCCTTCCTGCCACCAAAATAACTATTGAGCTAGCAGAGACCGTAGCAGGTTTTTGGAACTCTGAAGTCTAGTTGAACACTTGCAGCATCCAAGGGAGAGTTTAATGAAGAATTCAATTCAATGAATTTCCTTGTTTCAACCCCCACAGGCTGAGGCAGCTTCCCAGCTGCAGGGGATTTAAGTAGATCTCACTCTCCCCACCCCCACCCCACCTTCCTTTCGGGAGCAGGACATCTAAGGAAATCTTTGTGAGGTCACTGGCTGGCCAAAGTGATAACAGAATAGAAACTTCAGTTACTGCACACAACAAGGAATATACACTTTGTAAAAATAGTATGGAAAGATCATAAACAGATGGCTCCACCTCTCAACAAGCCGAAATCAGGATTCCCTGAAGAGTGAGAGAATTCAATTTCCAGAATTGCCACATGTCATACTCAGAATGTCCAGTTCTCAACAAAATATTATGAAACATGCTAAAAAATGGGAAAATATGGCCTGTTCACAGAGGAAAAAAAAAAAAAAGGAACTTGACAGAAAACATCCCTGAGTAAGCCCCGGCAATGGAATTATTAGTGAGAGGAAACCATGGACAAAGAGCTAAAGGAAATCAGAAAAATAATGTCTGAATAAAATTAGAATATCAATAAAGAGAAAATTTTAAATGGATCCAAGAGTGCTGCAGCTGAAGACTACAATAATGGAAATGGAGAATTAGAAGGGTTCAACAACACACTGGAGCAGGCAGAAGAAAGGATCAGTGAACTTGAAAGTAAGGCAAATGAAATTATCAAGTCTGAGGATCAGAAAGAAAAATGACGAAAAAATGTGCAGATCCCATAGAACACCATCAAGCAGAACAATATATGCATTGTGGGAGTTCTGAACAGAGAAGAAAGAGAGAAAGGGGCAGGAAAAAACATTTGAATAAATAATGGTCAACTCCTCCCCCCAAATCTGATGAAAAACATGAGTACACACATCCAAAAAGGTTGGTTTGGTGGTTTGAGACTTAGCATAAATGACTCCACTTTGGGCCTCTTGTTTTTAACAATAAATATTGTATGATCCCACTTATACAATATATTTAAAATAGTCAAGTTTATAGAGAGAGAAGGTAGAATTGAGATTACCAGGGGCTGGAGGAAGGAGGAGATAGTGAATTATTGCTTAATGGGTACAGTTTCTGTTTCGGATGATGACAAAGTTCTGGAAATAGATAGTGGTGATGGTGGCACAGTATTTTGAATGTAATCAATACCACTGAATTATACACTTAATGAGTTAAGATACTAAATTTTACATAAATGTTAGCACTATTTATTTTATTTATTTATTTTTAAAGATTTTATTTGATTTGTGAGAGAGAATGAGAAAGAGAGAGCACATGAGAGAGGGGAGGGTCAGAGGGAGAAGCAGACTCCCTGCTGAGCAGGGAGCCCGATGCGGGACTCGATCCCGGGACTCCAGGATCATGACCTGAGCCGAAGGCAGTCGCTTAACCAACTGAGCCAGATTAAAAAAAAAAAACAAAAAACAAAAACAAAAACAAAAACCATGGGTGCCTGGGTGGCTCAGTCAGTTAAGCGGCCGACTCTTGATTTTGGCTCAGGTGCTGATCTCAGGCTCCTGGGACTGAGCCCTGCATCCAGCTCTGCACTCAGTGGGGAGTCAGGGAGTCTGCTTCAGGATTCTCTCTGTTCCTCTGCCCCTTCCCCTGCTCATGCTCTTGCTCTCTCTCTCTCTCTCCCTCTAAAATAAATAAATCTTTAAAAAAATAAAATTAAGTTAAAAAAACATGAAAAAGGCCCAAAATAATAAACTGGTGAGTATATCAAATAAATACTGAATGAGAAGAGTGAGTGCCAGAGCCTTCTCAGGCAGCCCACACAGACCTGGTTACAGGTTTGAGAATCCCTGGGGTGGGTAATAAAGGAGATATGGATAGAGATGGATAGAGAAAGAAGGTCTGGTCAAGAAATGCTGTGAGAGGGGCACCTGGCTGAGCCAGTCGGTAGAGCATGTGACTCTTGATCTTGGGGTCATGAGTTCAAGCCCCACGTCGGGCATAGAGAGTACTTAATAATAAAAAAAGAAATGCTGTTAGAGAATTCAGTTGTGGGGGAAAGGATATTTTTACTTCACCTCATTCCATATACCAAGTAATTTCCAAAGATCAGTGAATCATCAAAGACTCTTGCCAAGTCATTGCAATGCCTGCTGCTTTTAGTAAACATTTCCTTTTTTGACCAACCTCTTGAAACACATACTTCCCCCGGGCTTCTACAACATCACGCACTTCCTGGTTTTATCACTGTCCTTGCCTTCGCACTCCAAGGTAGCAGTGGGGATAGGGAAAGGGGATGGGAAGACTGGATATAGAAATTATTTGGAATAGAATTTACTAAAGGATTGGGTGTGAATTTTGAGAGATGAGTCAAGACTGGCTCCTAGATTTTTAGTCTGAGCAACTGGGTTAATGGAGGTGTCATTTACTGATGAAGGCAATTGTGGGAGGAATAGGTTTGGAAGGGAGAGTGAAGAGTTCAGTGTTAGCCATGTTTAATTGAGATGTTGGCCCTCCAAGGGAGATGGTGAGTAAATGATGGGAATCCAGGAGCCATTGTATGTACAGACAGCACTGAAGCCATAAGGATGACAAGAGAGAAAATTTTGATCAGGAAGGGAAGAGGTAGCCAGGACTGAGGCCTGGGCTATTACCACTGGGAGGTGAAGAAGAACCACCTGAAGAGCTAAGAAGGAGTGTCCAGGGAGGTGGGACAAGAAGAGCAGAGGGTGGAAACCTGAAGGTGGAGAAGGGATGAGGCTCCAAGGAGGAAGAAGTGGCCAATCACGCTAAAGGAGGCCATTGGATTTAGCAACATGGAGCTCACTGGTTACCATGACAGGTGTGGATTTGGAGAAGTGACGTAAGGACTGGACTGGAGCTGGAGTGGATTTGGGAGAGAATGAGAGGAGAGGAAGTGCATGCAGTGACCTCTTCGGGGAAGTGTGGTGGCCACTGGGGGAGGTTGTGTCACAGGCAAGAGGGGCCTAAGGAGACGTGACAACTAAATGTAATGCGGTATCCTGGATGGAATCCTAGAACAGAAAAAAAAATAGGTAGAAATTAAGGTAATCTGAATAAACTATAGACTTTAGTTAATAATAGTGGACCAACATTGGCTCATTAATCGCAACCAACGTACCTCAATAATGTCGGATGTTAATAAAAGGGGAACTCTACGATCTGCTCAACTCTTCTGTAAATATAAAACTTCTTTAAAGTTTTAAAAAAAGTGGAAAGATGGACTAATTAGACGATTCTATTTCCTTTTTATTTTTCACGTCTAAATCATAATATAATTTTAGACCACAAAATACTAATAAACACACACTTAAGCATCTTCTGTCTGCTTTTTATATTTTAAGAATGACTTTTTTTTGAAAGATCACATAGAAGTACAATAAATCACATATAAATCATGTAAAAGCAGAGTTCAGAGGTATGCTCTTTCAAAAGTAACATTTGTTTTGTAAAAATTAAAAATTCTGTATTAACACAGAAATGTAAATATGGTAACATCCTTCTCCTTCCCTTCAATCCATTTTCCAGAAGTCACTCGGCTGGAAGTTTCAAGTGAGTTCCTCCGGATTTTTTTCCAATGGGGTCTATTAGAAAAGCCACATCGTTTTGTTTTGTTTGTGTATGTTTTGTGTTCCAAACAAGGAATCCTATTTCCCAAACCCCAGACTGAGTTTTCTTTGTTCTACAGTGTGCAGTGCGCACGGAAGTCGGGAACCCAGAGCAGCGGCACGCTTCTCTCACACGTTCCTCTCCGAAATGTGGCTCACGGTCGATGACTTTGAATTTGAACTCAGTTTCACAGGGCGTATGAGAGCGCACACGCACAGTGCCAGTGTCAACTACGAACAAACGGAATCCATATTCTCTCCACCCAAATAGTCTTTAAACCGTTCCTTTTTCTCAGCAATATCTTGTTAAATCCCTTCGATGTCAACCGTCTCAATCTACTTCACCCTCTTAAAGAGAAAACCGTGATCAGCAGCTACCTCGGAGTCCCAGCATCCCACGCTGGTGCCTAAGCCCCGGGGCTCCCATCCCCGGACACGGAACGGCTGCGCCCCTGGCCCGCGCGGCAGCTCCGTGCACGCAGTAGATTCGGGGCGCCCGCGGTTCGTTAAAAACATCGCGCACTTTGCTTCCCATGGATGAAGGGTAAAGATGGACCGGGCCGAGGACGGAACCGCACTGGCATGGACAGCCAGGTGGGCTGAAGTACGCAGGTACCGGTGGGCTTGCGGACAGAACCACGGACCAGCGGGCGTGGATATTCCTGGTCTCCGCCAGGAGGCGGCAGGGCGCCATGTCTGCGGTAGTGCGCCTGCGCCTCGGACGCCGCCGCGTCCCCTCTACGCTTGCGTGGCGCGACCTAGCGCCCACCGGAGCTAGAAGATGGCGGCTTCCGCAGTTTGCCGGGCGGCCGGGACCGGGACGAGAGTGCTGCTGAGCACCCGCCGCTCGGTGAGGCGACAGCGGAGAGCACAAGGCCGTGGAGCGCGGGGCTTCGGCACGCGGACGGGGAGCGGACTGTTAGCGGCGGAGGGTCGAGATTGGGGAGGTTCTGGGGTCAGGCCGTGCGAAGGTCACGGCGCTGAGCAGGGATGGGAGTCTCGCGGCTGTCCGGGGGGCGGCGATGCGGATCCCACTGCCGGCCTGGGAGCCGAGGAGAGATCCCGCAACCTAGCCCTCAGTCTCGGTCGTCCCTTTTCAGCAGCCGGCCCTGCTGAGGTCGCCTGCCTTGCGGAGCACCGCCACCTTCGCCCAAGCTCTTCAGAGCGTGCCAGAGACACAGGTCAGCGTGCTGGACAACGGGCTGCGAGTGGCCTCCGAGCAGTCCTCCCAGCCTACCTGCACGGTGAGCGGGGGCCCCTCTCGGGAGGCCGCCTCCATATTGCGCCTGGCGTCTTTTATCAGGTCAGGGTGTGACCTTGGGCTCGAGTCCTCTGTGGTTTGGGTCGGACTCCTCACTCACCGCTGGATTGACTCTACTACCTTAATCCCGACCCCAGCTAGGCCTGACTTCTTGGGCCATTCCTCACTGTAACTAACACTCACTTAGCATATGATGCCTGCCAAGCAGGAGGCCAAGTTCTTTGCAGCGTTTTCTTAAGCAGCTCATACGAGAGAAGTGATCCTCTTTTCATTTTACCACGAGGAAAATGGGTTTCAGAGACATGGAGTGCCCAAAGTCATAATGTCCTGGCTAGACCGCTTATGCACTTGCGTGAGGAATGCATTTGAAGATTCCAAAGAAGCAAGATTTTAAAAAACACAAATCCTCAAAATTGACTTAAGGAGAGAAATCTTGGCTAGATATATGAATAGGTGAGAAGATTCTCAAGACGTAATCCTCTTCCCCCCTAAACTCCAGGGCTAAGTGGTTTTATTGGTAAATTCTTTCAGTTTTCCAGGAACAAATAATGTCCTTTGATACAAGTTGTTACTAAACACAGTAAAAGATCACGGGCAACTTCTGTATTACATGGCACTTAATATAAACTGAGCCAAAGCCTGTTAAGAAAGTTTGGGAGAGAATGCTATATTTCATGGACTCTGGAGATGCTCTAGATTGTAAGGGGCACCACTGTGCTTTAGTGCCAGAGATAGAATGCCGTCGATGATAACCAAAAGCTACCATGGGTTGTAAGATTAATTTTTGTTTCTGAGATGTTAGCTGTGAAACAGATACTAGTGGAAGAAGTTTTGATATATGGTATGTATATCAGCGTCTCTTGGGAAAGTAGATGTGAAAATTTAAATCAGCTGTGAGCAAATATTAAATTAAAAGACTAGATCTATGTGACTTGTGTGGGGTGATGTGTGTTACATGGCACACCGGGAAGCTGTTGAGGAAATTACGAGATTCTCTCATTGGGTGTCAAGGAGACACTTGGCAGTGTTAAGTATTCGAGTCTGATTAAAAACTTTTTTTTTTTAATAATTGTGAATGAAGGCTCCTTGCTTAATAAGATAAAATGATCAGTGTCTAAACCTTTGCCTCGTTCCTTAATGGTGAAAGACAAAATCATCAGAACAAAGGCAGGGTATAATTTTTAGAAAGGAGAAAATAAGTTGTTTGCAAAGGATGTGTTACTTGCCTAGAAAAAACAATCAACTGAAAAGTGAGAACAGAATATAGAAGAGTTTCATATGGTAATGGGGTTAGGTGTGTGTGCACAGTTAGAGAGACTTCTTTGGGAACCAGTCCACAAATAGAATGGGAAGGAGAAGTGACACAGTATGTCTTTCAGCCATGCCTGTGCCCACGGCACAGCTGTAGCTCCAAGCACAGGGGTCCTACTGAGACCGTTCTCCCGCACCCTGGGACCGTGACCCCCTGTCTGGGGCTTCTGTTGAGTCATCCAGGGTAGTGTGTAAGTGGGGGCTGGGGTGGTTTGCGTGTTACCTTTGTCGATGGCTTCTTGTCCAGGTCGGGGTGTGGATTGACGTTGGCAGCCGTTACGAGACTGAGAAGAACAATGGGGCAGGTTACTTTTTGGAGCATCTGGCTTTCAAGGTGAGGCTCCTGAAGTCCTGCATCTCCCCTGGGGTCAGGGCTGCCTCTGTCCCTCCTGAGAATGCATGTTAGCAAAGTCAACCTCCTCAATTATGGGCTTCAACTGGGGGGCACTCTCTGGCTGGCTTTTCTGGAAAGAACCACATGGGCTTAGCCTCTCCTGAGTGAGCACCTATCTGATCACCCCTGCATAAGACCCCCAGAGCCAGAAAAAAAATGCAGGGCGCCGCAGGACCCCACTCCTCACCAGAGAGGCCAGTCCTGTGTTGTATGCGTGCATTGGCGTGGAAGTATGAAACACGTTGATCGACACGTGCATTTTAACAAATTCATAGACTTGGGCTGGCCTGCCTCCTTGTGAAATGCTCTCCTCTGGCAGAATACCCAGGCAGCTCTTGTTTGTAGAAGTAAATACTGAGCTTTCTTGAGGGTGGGGACTGCCAACCTGTGTTGGCATGAAGTCTTGAGTTTTTTGAATGAGTGAAAAACTGGAGGAGGAGCTACGGAGGGGTCGGGGTGTGGAGCAGGAGAGGGTGGGTAGTCTAGCCAGCAGCAGCCACAGAGAGGTGTCCATGAGCACACACACAGTCGTGTAAATGGCATGGGGGTAGAGTAGGTCATGGCAGCATCACCTGCACATTGATGTGAGCTAACCTGAACGTGACTGTCAGCAAGGGGACAGAGAGTGCTGGTATGGCCAGGCTACTATGGGGCTCTGGATTGCACTGCCCGTGCCTTTCTCTCCTGGCCCCTGGCTGTCTCCGTTCTGTCAGCCTATGATACTGTGGCCTGCTCAGCACTTGGTGAGCATGGATTGTAGGCCCTCTATCCCCGTAGTCTTTGCTGAAGGAGGTGCCTGTGGACCAATGATCCTGCCGGGACTTTGGCCTTTGAAGATAGGGGTCCTGAGCTCCCATGTGGCTCCTGATTGATCCTATTGGTACCTGGTTCAAGGGAACAAAGAATCGGCCTGGCAATGCCTTGGAGAAGGAGGTGGAGAGCATGGGAGCCCATCTCAATGCCTATAGCACCCGGGAGCACACAGCTTACTACATCAAGGCACTATCCAAGGACCTGCCAAAAGGTAACGCCTGGAGGAGGGGCAGGGACAAGGGTATAGGACCTCAGAGGTGCAGAGGACAGGCCCCCAGGAGCCCGGCCTGGCTGAAGAATGGGGTTACCCTGACAGCATCCTCTTGTAGTAGGGCAACCAGGCGTGCCAGACCTGGGCGGTTTGTGCCATTACTGGCCTGCAGTGGCCCACCTGGTGCCTACACCTGCCCTTCTTGCATCCAGCTGTGGAGCTCCTGGCCGACATTGTGCAGAACTGCAGCCTAGAAGACTCCCAGATTGAGAAGGAGCGTGATGTGATCCTCCAGGAGCTTCAGGAGAACGATGCGTGTATGCGGGACGTGGTCTTTGACTACCTGCATGCCACGGCGTTCCAGGGCACACCTCTAGCCCAGGCTGTGGAGGGGCCGAGCGGGAATGTCAGGTGAGGGTTGGCTGGGCTCGTGCTGGCCCGTGCTCAAGCCCCATCCACACCAGTTTGTTTTTAGTTGGCCTGTGCCTTTGTATGTTCTTTTTTTTTCTTTTTGTTAAAGATTTTATTTATTAGAGAGCACATGAGAGTGGGGAAGGTCAGAGGGAGAAGCAGACGCCCTACTGAGCAGGGAGCCCGATGCGGGACTCGATCCCGGGACTCCAGGATCATGACCTGAGCCGAAGGCAGTCGCTTAACCAACTGAGCCACCCAGGCACCCATATATGTTCTTAATTTGCACAACTGGAAAGGTTTTCTCTGTTGCCACATGGTTCCTGGGGGTCTTTTTGAATGCCTATGTGGTCTTCACTCGAGTTGCGGGCCTCCTTGTAGGGTATGATTTTATGTGTGTCCTGACAACCTGAGGGAGGGAGCGTTTGGGTTCCTATCTGCATGGCTCTTTGTCCTCTGGTGGGACGAGCTCTGACGCCGCCTCTTGAGAGCCTCACAGTATCAGCTCACAGCCTCCCCGGAGAGGAAGGATTGAGCCTGTCCTGAGTGTAGACGTGAGGTGGGGCCCAGAGGGCTGGGTGGCAGAGATGGGGAAGGGGATTGAGGGGTGTGCTAGGGCTTGCACCCCGGAGAAGCCATGTCTCTCCTTGTCTGTCTCTTCAGCTCTGTTTTGTGGGACCCAGACCACTGGTTTGGGAGAGGCGTTGAGCCATTGGCCGTATGTCTTGCAGGAAGCTATCTCGTGCAGACCTGACCGAGTACCTCAGCAGGCATTACAAGGCCCCTCGCATGGTGCTGGCAGCAGCTGGAGGTGAGTGCTGGGCTCGCCGAAGCTCTGTGGTAATGGCTGGGTGGGCACCAGCCTTGGTTACCGGGGCCCAGGGCTCCTGATTCTGACCATAGGGGATCTTGCACTCCTGGGGACCCTGTTCCTGTACTGTCCTTGAGTAGAGTGATCTCTCTCTCAGGCCCTCTGAGATGGGATGGGATTCCACCCTGCCGCCGCCACTGGTACCCGCCACATAGGGTTGCCGCTCCCCCTCAGTACAGGCCTTTCTCAGCCCCACCTGTCCCTTAAGAGACCCAGTTGGCAGGCTGGTGGGAGATAAAAGCCCTGAGGTTTGTTTCTTGCAGCCTTGCTAGTGAGCAGGCCAGACACTGGGGTGTGACGATGCACATTTGATGACAGACCGGGAATTGCATGGTTGGAGGTTAGGGGGTGCTTTTGAAGCACATGTTGGAAGCAAGAGCTAAAGGATGGGGGGGGCGGGTCAGTGAGGTGGGGGGTGGGGAACCTGAGCAGAGGGACAGGGCTGTGTCGTGGCCCGATGCTTGGCTGCCGCGTGGGGGCCAGAGCATAGGCAGGCAGACCAGGAGGGGCTGTGGCAGGTGTCTGGTGGGAGGTGGCAGGAGCGAGGGTTGGACTCAGGATGGTTTTATAGAAATCTGAAGGACGTCTGGCTGTGGTGGGGAGCGGACAGGAGTGGGGTTGAGGATACTTCTCCAGCTTGTGGCCTTGGCAGCCGGGTGGGTGAAAAGGACTGCTGGGAAGAGCATGGTTGGTGGCCGTGGGGCCTGTGACCCGGGGGACCAAGGGCAGTTTAAGCGAGTGACATGTGAGACTGTGTTGAGACCAGCAGGGTGTGAGCTCAGGGAAGGAAGGAATAAAGGCTGAGGTGCCTGGCAGGCTCTCTGGTTGCCCACAGCCACAGCACCGACCGGTCCAGATGCTGGGGCAGCAGAGACCTCCTCTTGTAAAGGCGAGGATGTGCAGTCCCCCAGGGCCCTGGGGGACTGAGGTCACAACATTATTTGTGAATGTCCCCAGAATTAGTCATGGCCCTGCAGTAGCACCTCTGTGCCCTCTCGTTAGCCTCTCCCCCAGGGCAGCAGCCAGGATCTGCCTGAGGAGGGGGTCAGAGGGAGAAGCAGGGCAGGTGGCCTGGTGCCCAGGGAGCCCCAGGCTTGTCCTCAGCGTGGGGGAGAACGCACCCCCCTGGGGACCCATCCTTATGCCCAGCATGCTGCTGCTTCCCTGGGGCTGAGGGGGTGGATGCTCTTCCACGCTGAGGTGCCTGCCCCGTCCACAAGGCTAGGTCTGTCTGTGGAGGGTTCTCTTCACTCCCCCTGTCCACGTCGTGTCTTCCTTCAGCCGTCTCCCCCCCGAGATGGGACGTGGGGTCCTCCGCCTGTGCGCGGTTCCCCGGACCCTGTGGCCCGGCCGCTAACGGCACCCTGTGTCTCGGCAGGGGTGGAGCACCGGCAGCTGCTCGACCTCGCCCAGAAGCACCTCAGCAGCGTCTCGGAGACGTACTTGGACGACACCGTGCCCACTCTGGCTCCGTGCCGCTTCACGGGCAGCGAGGTGGGCCGCCTTGTGGGCCGGGGTGGTGCTCTCAGCCCGGGCCTCCTGAGGGACCCGGGGGAACAAGGTTGGCTTCGTGACGCCAGAGATGCCTCGGGGTGCGGAACGGGCCCTGTGGCTGCTGCCTCCCAGGCACCCGTGTTCACACGCACATGTGCGCGCTTCACCCCCGCCTCGTACCTCTGCTGTCGTCTGGGTGTGCTGGCTCTCTCAGTCTCGCCGTGTGCTTTTTCAGATCCGTCACCGCGACGATGCTCTGCCCTTGGCCCATGTAGCTATTGCGGTAGAGGGGCCTGGCTGGGCCAGTCCAGACAATGTGGCCCTCCAAGTGGCCAATGCCATCATAGGCCACTACGACTGCACTTACGGTGGCGGCACGGTAAGTGCTGGGCTGAGCACGGGGCCCCGCCTTCGGGGAACAGGGCGGGCCGGGGCCGTGGGCTCCTGCACCATGGGGTTCAGGGTGTGGGCCACAGACAGGAGGGTGGATGCTGACGATCCTTGCCCCCGGCAGCACCTGTCCAGCCCACTGGCTGCCGTCTCCGTGACCAACAAGCTGTGCCACAGTTTCCAGACCTTCAACATCTGCTATGCAGAGACCGGCTTGCTGGGCGCACACTTCGTCTGCGATCGCATGAACATCGACGACATGGTGTTCTTCCTGCAGGGCCAGTGGTGAGTGGCAGCCCAGTACTGCCAGGCTGTGGAGGGGCCCTTGAGTGGGACGGTGACAGCCCCGTCGCTCAGGATGACCACCCCCACCCCCGCCCATTTTAGGATGCGCCTGTGCACCAGTGCCACGGAGAGTGAGGTGCTCCGAGGCAAAAACCTCCTCAGAAACGCCCTGGTGTCTCATCTGGATGGTGAGTCCTGCAGCTCTGTGGGGAGGGCATGGAGCGCATCCTGGCAGGAACAGCCCCAGGATAGCCACGTTACCAGCCAGGATGGAAGAGGAGAACTTTGAAGGCCATGCCATGTCCCCACTGGCACCCCCAGGAGCTTGGTGGGTCAGATCCACGTGGTGGCGGGCCAGGTCGGCAACAGCCCAGTGCTAGAGGAGCAGGTGGTGGAAGTGAGGGCTGGGATCCAGGGTCAGACCACGGTCCCGGTGGCAGCCTGGAGCTGGAGGCTCAGTGAGCACCTGTGCTCTAGGACTGGACTGGGGGGACCTGTAAGCCTCCCCTGACCCTTGTAGGCACCACTCCTGTGTGCGAGGACATCGGACGCAGTCTCCTGACCTATGGCCGGCGCATCCCCCTGGCTGAGTGGGAAAGCCGGATTGCGGTAACGGGGGCCCCTGGGAGAGGTTCAGGCCTGACAGTGCATGGTACAGACTGCTCCCGCGGGCATCCCTGGTGCCCTCGGCAGCGTCACCGACAGGGTTGGCGTAAATGGAGGGCCGGGCAGAGGCACTGAAAGCCGAGGGCATGGGTGGGGCCTGGGGAGGTCTGCGGCAGGGAGGGCCCCCCCGCCTTTCCCCTTTGGCCGAGGGGGCAGCTCCTCGGTCCATGTGGAAGATCTTGATTGGCGGGGTGACGCTGACCGGCTGAGGTGGTCCCGGGAACCTGCCTGTCAGTGTGCTCTCTGCTTCCCCTGCAGGACGTGGATGCCAGCGTGGTGCGTGAGGTCTGCTCCAAGTACTTCTATGACCAGTGTCCAGCAGTGGCTGGATTGGGTGAGTGGCCTAGAGAGCCTGCTCTGTGTTCTTCTCAGGCCTACTCTTGGCCTCCCCTGCTGCCTGTGCTCCCCTCCCCGCCCAGCCTACACTGGCAGCCGCAAACCGAGGCCCCCGAGAGGCTCTGCCCAGTAGCCTGGCTGCCAGGGAGTTCTTGCTCAGAAAACCTGTCCCAGCAGCTCCCTGACTCCCTGCCAAGGTGCCTCCATCAATACCCTACACCCCCCAGGTAACGGACACCTCCGTGTGTGGGGTGGGGCTCCAAGAGCCAGAGCATGAAGTGACAGGCTCGGCACCCCTGGGGGAATGTTCTCTTCCCTTTCTCCACTCAAAGCCTGTCTTGTGCTGCTCTGGGCAGCTCTGAATCGGGTGCGGCGCAGGGCCAGATGTCCCTGTACAGGCCAGGTACCCCACCCTGACGCCCCACCCTATCCCCACAGGCCCCACTGAACAGCTCCCAGACTACAACCGGATCCGTAGTGGCATGTTCTGGCTGCGTTTCTAGGCAGGAAGGCTGGACAGGCAAGAGGCCCGGGCCAAGGTTCACGGTCCCTCCCCACCACAGACATACCACCTCGGCTCTTCAGACCTGTGTGCAGATGCCCTTACCTCCAATAAAGCCCTGTGTCGAGAGCTGTGTTGTCCTTCTCTTGGCATTGCCATGGAGTCCCCTGGGCAGTGGGTGGGGGAGCAGGGACTTCCTCGGTTCTGTTTGCCCCGATCCTTCCGCCTTCCCACAGGCTGATGTATCCTCAGCCAGGGGCAAGTGTGGGGGCTGCAGTATGGAGGCCGGAAGCCTTTGATGCCTGCAGGGAGCTGAAGCCAGATGTTTCCATTTAGCCACGTGGGGGATGCTCCTAGCTAGTCTGTCCCAAGAGTAGGGTGTGGGAACCCATGCTTTTGCCCTGGTAGAGGTCCCAGCCTGGGAACTCTGGTGGCTCAGGAGGGAAACACTTTGCTGTGGGCCCCATGCAATATGCCTTCTGGCAGTTCCTGGCCCCCTGGACAGACCAGGAAGGGCCAAGGACTGTCCCTGAGGAAGCCACCTCCGTATGTTTACTCTGGATTCTGGAAGGAGGGTAGCCTCGGGCATAGTGTTCCCATTTGATTTCTAACTGTTGCCTGGACAGGCAGGGCAGGAATCCTTTGCCTCGATTTGCCGCTGACTCAGGCTCTGAGAATAGCCCTGAGCTCAGCGGGGCCTGAGCCCCCTCCCTTGACTAGATCTGTCCCAGGCAAGCCCTGAGCTGCTGGCCTGATGATCCCCTTCCCATCTACCTGTGGCAGCCAGGACCTGGCGGCGCTCACAGCTGCCTAGTCCCCCTTCAGGTCCTGGCCCCATGAGGCAGGTGGGCAGGTAGACCCCTCTTCTGTCTCCAGCCCTTCTGCAGTCAGGTTCAGTGGGAGCCCAGGCTGGAAGTGAGGGGCCTGATTCTCCTAGGAGGAGTGCTGCTGGCAGTCGGGAGCAGAGTCCCGGGACAAAGGTGGTGGAGGAGCAGGCTCTTGAGAAGTCACCCAGCATCCTAGCTTTGCAGTGGCCCCAGACAACCCTTGAATCACTCCTGCCCCGCCCCAGTGCTTTTCCCTCATCTCTGCTGCCACCAGTTGTCAGGAAATAACTGTCAAGTGCCTTGTAGAACCCAGAGCTGGAGCTCCTAGGTCATCCTCATACTTTGAGAGAACCCGCTAGACAGTGCAGAACCCTTACAGGCCCACCCTGGTGCTTATAGATGCAGCACACTGGGCCCAGGGAGTACCAAATCTTTGCCCTAAGTTTGAGCTCCTGGAAGATGGGGTTGATTTCTAAGCCCAGACATGGTCGTTGAAGGCTCTGGGTGTGCTGGGCACTCCTGGAAGTGATCTGGTTCCAATGGACCTTGCATACCAAGCCAGGGAATTTGATACATACTCTGGAGGCATTTTGAGGGAGGTGCCTCAGAGGTTACTGGGAAGAGAAGTGACTTGGTCAGCCTGAGGTATAGCATGGGGGCTCTGAGGCTGGATCTCTGTGGCACCCCAGGGAGCTGTGCTATGGCAGTGCAGAGTTGGAGCGGGCTGCAGGGGACACAAGCAGGACAACAGCCCCAACAGGGCTGGGGTACCCCAAGGAGGGGTAGGTTGCCGGAGGACGACCTGCCTAGTATGCCACAGTTTTGGTGAGAAATTCGGAGGTGCCCAGGACAGTGGGATGTGTGGGGCTGGAATCCTGAAAAGCCCCACTTAGAGATGTGGTGCCACCTGACAGAGGTAGTGACCGAAGCCAGAGGAGATGCCGGGGGGAGCGTGAGAGGAAGGACAGAGCTCTGGGACCCCAGTCTTCAGGTGGAAGGTGCTGGGCTCTGGAGCTGTGCCCTAACCTGTGTACCTGGAGCCAGGAGCCTCAGAGGGTCACACACCTGCTCGTGGCCTCAGGGGGGCTCCAGTCACACTCTTGGCCACCTGTGCTTGAACCGCCCCGACAGCCTCTCCCAGCACCCTCTGAGGGACCCCCACACAACAGGCAGCCCTTCCTTTCAGGGCCACATCATGGTCCTGCTACTCTCTCAGCAGGGTGTCCAGTCACCCCACAGGCTGGACCTACCGTATGTGGCAGCTCTGCCCTCTGCCCTACAAGAGGAGGTGGGGGGCTTGCAGCCAGGGGCTGCCCTGTAAGGAGATTGTGTCTGGTTCTCTGCTGTTCTCACCTATCAGACAGCTTTAAGGGCTGGGGGTCTTGGGATGTGGCTGAGGAGACCCTGACCTTGGAAAAAGTTCTGGGCTCCGTGGGTCACAGCACTGTATCCTATGATAGTTAGGGGGAGGGATCAGTGATAAAAGGGGCCATTCTGTGGCTTCAGCCATCTGGGCAATAGGAAAACAGGCAGCATGGATGGTCTTCATTGCCTCCAGCTCTGGACATACCAGAGACCGCCCCCCCCCCAGGGGAGATGAAGTGCTGGCTCCATCTCTTCACCACTCAGCCTGTTGACCCAGGAGAGGCCTGGGGCCAGGCATGTTGGAAGGGACTCAGTGGTAGTGGTGAGTGTAGACATAACTTTCTGGGCTCAGAATTATCTAGGACTAGCAGGAAAACAAACAGAACACGGGGCCTGCTGTTCTTGGGAACATCTCTGCCCTGGTGTCACTGCCCTGTGATGAAGACATGCCCATACAAAGGCTCATCTCCTCAGGACAGCGTACGTGACCTGGAGATGTGTTAAAGGGGACTATCTACAGTCACAAAAACCAGTTGAGGGAAATGGGTGGGAAGTCAGAGGCTGCTTAAGGGGAGAGCAGGGGGACAAGGGTAGTTATGAAGGTGGCAGCCACAGGTGGACCCTGAGAGCAGTGAGGAAAGGAGGGAGAGCCCATGGTGACCTCTGGGCCTGGGGGGGTTGGGGGTGGGATGACGGGTGGAAGGGGGTCTTCAGGAAGAATAGAGTGAGGGAGGAAACTCGGGCAGGCCAGAATGAGGATGAGTAGTTAAGGGGACTTGGAGCAGGAGAGGGCCACCAGTGGGGGTGTAGGCAGGAAGGGGTGGATTCCTGAGAGATGAGCTGTCACTGTGGGTGGTCCCACCCTGCACATATGGACAACCCCTCTCCGTGCAGGCACAGCTGGATGGCATCTGCCTGGGACTGGTTCAGGGCATGGCAGGGGGTGCGGGGTACTGGGATGGACGTGTATGCATATGCATGACACATTCTCTCCTCCTGGGCTACCCCTTCCCAAGGTGGGGGTGGTGGTGGTGGTGGTGGGCATTTTTCAGATGGAGTCCAGGGGTGCCTTGGTTCCCCTGGGATGAGCCCAGAACCCCTCATTTGCTGGGGTCTGCTCCAGCTGTCAAGGGGTTTGGGGTGGGGCACAGGAGATCCGACAGACAGGGATAGCTGAATCACAGGAGTGGCCGGCGGGATTCATGGCCCGAAGGCTTGTCTGGGCACCCCCATAGGGTGGGGGGTGAATCATCGCCAGCTGCAGCCTCCCCCCACTACCATCCCGCTGTCTCCTCCATCCTCAGGAACCTATCTGAATTCCAGCCTCCAGCAGTCAGGGCACTAGTCACTCGGACCTTAAAGCAGCCACAACTTCTGACCCTGGACAGGGTTCGAGGGGTCTGCCCCAGCATCGGTCAAGAACCTTCTGGGGGGAGTCCCGGAAGCCACAGGAGGTGGGGGGCTTTACACTTTAGGGGAGTCAAATCATCCGTCCCGGCAGGGGTGGTGGGGGCGGCGGCCTTTGGGACGATGGGTGGGGGGCGGGCCGCCTGGGACCCCGCCCACAGCTCCGCCCCCGGGATCAGGGACTTTTCTCGGCTGTGGCGGTGGGACTGCAGCAACGGCTGGCGGCGGGAGCCGGTGGACGGGCAGGCAAGACCGGGACTGGGGGTGGGGGTGCGCTGGGCTCGGACCGCCACAGCTACGGGGGCCGAGGGACAGAGACGGGGGCGTCTGGCTGACCGTCTCCCCCACCCAGGATGAGGCTGCCGTTCCTGGTGGCCGCGCTCTGCGCCGGGATCCTGGCAGGGGCGCTCCGAGTGCGGGCCCAGCACAGGGAGAGAGGTGGGCACCGCCGGGAAGGACTTCATCCAGGGCGCTGCTCCCCTCACCTGCGGCCTTCATCTGGGACCCCCCCCCCCCACCTCCACGACCCCGCCTGCATCCCTGCTAACTCTCCCCGGACTCCCCAAACCCTCCGCCACCCCTTCTGGGTCTCCCAAACTGCATCCTATGCTATTGGGTCCCAAACTCTGGCTTCCCACATGCGTGCTGCGTCACCTACTCTTTGTCATTCCACTCTGGCCCCCTGAGGCCAACCTCAGTCCCAGATCCACGCCTGCGTAGGTGGCTCTCCCTTGTCTGCACACACCAGTCCTCCGGGGAGAGTCTGCCTCCCGCCCCTCTGTCCCTCCCTCGGAGGTTCCCAGGCCCTAACCGGGCTGGGCCGATTTGCTTAGCCACTGAGGCCTACTCCATCCTCCCCAGCCCCTAGTGCCAAGGGACCACAGTGCACGGAGGGGTGGGTGGGCTCCGAGAAGAGAGCCTGATGGCTCCTCCCTGCCTCAGTGACCTGCACACGCCTTTACGCTGCTGACATCGTGTTCCTACTTGACGGCTCCTCGTCCATCGGCCGTGGCAACTTCCGTGAAGTTCGAGGTTTCCTGGAGGGACTGGTGCTGCCCTTCTCCGGGGCAGCCAGTGCACAGGGCGTGCGCTTCGCTGCCGTGCAATACAGTGACGAACCCCGGTGAGTGGGGGCCCCCAGAGCTGGGGACCCATAGCTCTCACCAGGATTCTTCCCCCCACGGAAGCAGAGAGTCCAGAAACCCCTAGGCCAGGCTTTGGGGAACCCAGACCCCTCTCCCCTGAGCCAGGACCTCCTCTGGAGACAGAGGGAGGGGTCTCCCGGGTAGAGTCCTCGCACCTGAGACACCTCCAGTCTGGTGTCCTGCCAAAGACACCACTGTGTTTTCTGCTCTGGAGATGGAGAGCCCAGGGGCCTCAGATGCCCCCTGCCTACCGGACTCTCCATGTTTCAGCTTCCTGATGCCTTCGGCCTCTCCCCTCCCACAGGGCCTCCCTGCCTGGCCAACGGCCACCTCCCTACAACCGGACCCTTCCTCCCAGAATTACTTCATTAACCAGACATCCTGCTCCCAGAGGCAGGGAGCTCCAAGGGCTGCAGCCGCAGGCAGGGCACAGAGGGGTATCAGAGGAGTTTGTTAACGGCTCTTGAGGACCCTCAAGGGGACCCGATATTCACAAATCTCACCCCAGAGGCCTCCTAGAAGCCAGGGCCAGAAAAGGTCCTGGCCCCTAGCCTGTTGCCACCTTCCCTCCCCTGCACAGGACAGAGTTTGGCCTCGATGCCCTTGGCTCAGGGGGTGATGTGATCCGAGCCATCCGTGAGCTCAGCTACAAGGGGGGCAACACGCGCACAGGGGCTGCGGTTCTCCACGTGGCTGACCACGTCTTCCTGCCCCAGCTGGCCCGACCCGGTGTCCCCAAGGTGATCTCTCACCCTACCATGCCCCCCACGTTAGCTGTCTGAGGCACACTGATTTACCCCCTGCGCCTGCCCCAGGTCTGCATCCTCATCACAGATGGGAAGTCCCAGGACCTGGTAGACACAGCTGCCCAGCGGCTGAAGGGGCAGGGGGTCAAGCTGTTTGCTGTGGGTGAGTTCCAAGCTGCGGTGACACGTGGGCTGTGGCGGGGGCCAGTCAGAGGGCACGTGAGCCCCTGAACTCTGACTGGGCATCACCTCAGGGATCAAGAATGCCGACCCCGAGGAGCTGAAGCGAGTTGCCTCACAGCCTACCAGTGATTTCTTCTTCTTCGTCAACGACTTCAGTATCCTGAGGACACTGCTGCCCCTTGTTTCCCGGAGAGTGTGCACAACTGCGGGTGGCGTGCCCGTGGCCCTGCCTAGTGAGTTCCTGCCCGCACTTGTGCCCTGACCTGGACCTCTGCCCCTGCGCCCCACCTGGGAGCGCTGATGCCATCCCACGTGCTCCCGAAACCAAGCTGGGGGTACCGTCCTCTGATCCTGCCCTCGAGGTGCTGACCCTACCCCATGGGCTCCTGACCTTTGACCCCAATGCTATGCTTTAAGTCTGGCCCCTGATCCTCCTGCCTGACTGCCTGACTCCCCGCCCTTCCCAGCTGATGACTTGACCTCTGGTCCCCGAGACCTGGTGCTGTCTGAAGCAGGCAGTCAGTCCTTGAGAGTACAGTGGACCGCGGCCAGTGGCCCGGTGACTGGCTACAAGGTCCAGTACACTCCTCTGACAGGGTTGGGACAGCCGCTGCCAAGCGAGCGGCGGGAGGTAAGGATGTCAGGGGTGGTAAGTGGAGGGCTGGGGATTTGGCTGGGCGAGGTGAAGTGACCTCTGACCCTGGGCAGGTGAGCATCCCTGCTGGTGAGACCAGCACGCAGCTGCAGGGTCTCCGGCCACTGACCGAGTACCAGGTGACTGTGGTAGCCCTCTACGCCAATAGCATCGGGGAGGCCGTGAGCGGGACAGCCCGGACCAGTGAGCAATTCTGCTAACCTCTGACCCTGCCCACCTAACCCTCCAGTAACCGCACACACCCCGCCCCCCCGCCCGAGCCTGACTTTGCTAATCCCCGGTGCACCTTCCCCCAGCTGCCCTGGAGGGGCCAGAGCTGACCATCCAGAATACCACGACGCACAGCCTCCTGGTGGCTTGGCGGAGTGTGCCGGGTGCCACTGGCTACCGTGTGACATGGCGGGTCCTCAGTGGTGAGTGAGGGGGATCCCTACACCTCTGACAGGATCGTAGGGTTCTGAGTCTGTAAGACACACTGACCTCCCCCCCCGTACCCCCCATGCAGGCGGTGTCACACAGCAGCAGGAGCTGGGCCCTGGGCAGGGGTCAGTGTTGCTGCGTGACCTGGAGCCTGGCACGGACTACGAGGTGACTGTGAGTGGCCTGCTCGGCCGGAGTGTTGGGGCGGCCACCTCCCTGACTGCCCGCACTGGTGAGGAGGCCGGGGGCTTTCTTTGGGCGGGGTGGGCAGGCAGGCAGGGCACTGAGGCCACCGGTGTCCCGTGTGCCCTGGGCAGATGCCTCTGTGGAACAGACCCTGCGCCCGGTCATCCTGGGCCCCACGTCCATTCTCGTTTCCTGGAACTTGGTGCCTGAGGCCCGTGGCTACCGGCTGGAATGGCGGCGTGAGAGTGGTCAGTGCAGGGGAGAGGCGTGGGCAGGCGGGGTCGGGCTTGGCTTCAGCTGGCCTGACCCCGTCATCTTGCAGGCTTGGGGGGACCACAGAGGGTGGTGCTGCCCTCTGATGTGACCCGCTACCAGTTGGATGGGCTGCAACCGGGCACTGAGTACCGCCTCACGCTCTACACGCTGCTGGAGGGCCGCGAGGTGGCCACACCTGCCACCGTGGTGCCCACTGGTAAGGGCTCTGGGGGCCTGGCCCTGCGATGGGGGAAGGGACGGCGGGGGCCGGAGCGGGCAGCCTTTCATGCTGCGCTCTCCAACAGGGCCAGGGCTGCCCGTGGGCCCTGTGACGGACCTGCAGGCAGCCGAGCTGCCCGGGCAGCGGGTGCGAGTGTCCTGGAGCCCAGTTCCCGGCGCCACTGAGTACCGCATCACTGTGCGCAGTGCCCAGGGTGAGTATCACCACACCCACACACACACGTGAAAGATCTAGCTCTTGGGGTCTGACTGCACCTTCACCCCATCTCTTTCCCCTCCTGGGTTTCTACAGCCTCCTCCTGTCTCCTTGTCCATCTACCCCCCGAGGTGGCAACTGAGCCCAGATCTGTCACGGGGGCTGTCTGCTCCTGGCCCTGCCTCAGCCCATCTTCTCACTGCCCCACATCCCTGGCTGCAGCTTTCGCCCTTCTCCACAAACACAGGCTCGGTCCCTGCCCTTCAGTGAGCCGAGCTGGAATGACTGTCCATGCTGATCTCGCAGGCCCTGTCCCCAGCCAACACTGGCCCCTGTCACCCCACGTCACTGTCTATTGATGGCCTGTCAATTCCTATCGCTGTCCGCTGACTTCTGTCGTCCTACATTCCACATCCCTCATCATGGACCCCTATCATCTTGGGTCTCCATTCCTCACTGGTCCATTGTCCTGGGTCACCGTCCGCCACTGACCACCAGCATCCCACATCCCTGTGTCTCACTGACCCCTGCCCACCTGCCCTGCCTTCTCTCTTAGGGGTTGAACGGACCCTGGTGCTTCCTGGAAGTCAGACAGCCTTTGACTTGGACGATGTCCGGGCTGGGCTAAGCTACACTGTGCGGGTGTCTGCTCGAGTGGGCACCCGCGAGGGTGGCGCCAGCGTCCTCACGGTCCGCCGGGGTGAGCACTGCAGGAGGGCTGTGGGGGGACAGTCGCCTGGCTCACTCCGGTCCTGGTTTTGACCTCTGACCTCTATCCTTAACCCCCAGAACTGGAAACCCCACTTGCCATCTCAGGGCTACGAGTCGTGGCATCAGATGCAACACGAGTGAGGGTGGCCTGGGGACCTGTTCCTGGAGCCGGTGGATTTCGGATTAGCTGGAGGACAGACAGTGGTCGGTGTGGGGTGTGAGAAAACAACTGGGGTTTAGGGGATTGGGGGGGCAGGCAAGAGCCATGGCAACATTTCCTTCTGACCCTAGGACCGGAGTCCAGCCGGACATTGCCCCCAGAAACCACTGCCACAGATATCATGGGGCTACGGCCTGGAACCTCCTACCAGGTGGCCGTGTCAGCACTGAGAGGAAGAGAGGAGGGTCCCCCTGTGGTCATCATGGCTCAAACTGGTCAGGGTCTGACCCAGCCCCTTGACTATCTATCTCCAGTGCCCCTTTGGACCCCTGTGCCTCCCGTCTCAGACCCTTGCTTCGCCCCAGAACAGTCACAGTCTCCCTCTTCAGATTCCCGCTCTCTTCTCCCTCAGAGTCCTGCTTTCCCCTTTGGCCTTCCTTGCCTCCTTTTAAGCCCCCACCTTCTTCAGATTCCTCTGCCTCTCCTCAAAGATCCCATTCTCTTTGCCCTCAGATTTCTACCACCTCATCTCTCAGGCTCCCGCTGCCTTTTCTGCTCCACCTGCCTCTCCTCATACCTCTCTCAGAACCCTATTATCTTCTCTGTCAGACCCCCTTCTCTCTCAGACTCCTATCACCTGCCTCACACAGACTACAACTGTCTCCTCTGTCAGAACCCCCACTTCTGGGGCGCCTGCGTGGCTCAGTCGTTAAGTGTCTGCCTTCGGCTCAGGTCATGATGTCAGGGTCCTGGGATCGAGCCCCACATCGGGCTCCCTGCTCAGCGGGAAGCCTGCTTCTCCCTCTCCCACTCCCCCTGCTTGTGTTCCCTCTCTCGCTGTGTCTCTGTCAAATAAATAAATAAAATCTTAAAAAAAAAAGAACCCCCACTTCTTCCCCCAACTGGCCCATTCACTACCTCTCCCATCAGATCCCTGTCTCCTTCTAGACTCCCATAGCCGTCTATTAGATGGTCCCCCAATCCTCCCCCATCAGACCCTCCACTACATCTTCCTTTAGACTCTCCATTGCCTCTCCCTGCAGACCCACTGGGCCCAGTGAGGACTGTCCATGTGACGCAGACCAGCAGCTCATCTGTCACCATCGCCTGGAACAGGGTTCCTGGTGCCACAGGATACAGGATCTCCTGGCACTCAGGCCTTGGTGGGGACCAGGGGTTTTGGAGGGGACCGGAGGTTTTGGAGGGCCGTGGGGGCAGGTCTGGGTGGAATGGGGGCTGGGGGGTTATTAGGGGTCCAGGTGGGGCATTGCGGGACAGAATCCAGCTAGCCCTGGAGCTGCCTCCATTCCCCCTCCCAGGTCCGGAGAAATCCCAGTTGGTTTCCGGAGAGGCCACAGTGGCTGAGCTGGATGGGCTGGAGCCAGATACTGAGTACACGGTGCATGTGTGGGCGCATGTGGCTGGTGTGGATGGGACCCCCGCCTCTGTGGTTGTGAGGACAGGTGAGTGGACCCTGGCCAGCTGGCAGCCGCATCTCATTGGCTACCCCACCCCTCTTTGTATTCCTGACTGTTTCAGCGGCCCGCTCCATCACTGCTCAGTGACTTCTCCACATTGACCAAGCCTCCACCCTCAGCGACCTCCTGGCCGCTCCACACTGCCCACTCTGGGGCACTGACCTCCTCCCTCTCAGAGGTTGCCTGCACTGACCTGTCCATACTAACCTCACACTGACCTTCAGATGACCATGTTTGCACTGCCACCCTGTTCTCTACCAGCCATCCAGTGGCCCCTGACCCCTTACCCTGCCTCTGCCCCCAGACCCTGCGCCCGTGGGCAGTGTGTCGAAGCTTCAGATCCTCAATGCTTCCAGTGATGTTCTGCGGGTCACCTGGGTGGGGGTCACTGGAGCCACAGCCTACAGACTGGCCTGGGGCCGCAGCGAGGGTATGTTTCCCTGACCCGCCCTTGTCCCTCCCGGCTGGGATTGCCCTCTCTGGTGCGCCACCCCCAGCCCGACTGTTGCCCCGTGTTTCCCTGCCCAGGTGGCCCCACGAGACAGCAGGTGCTCCCGGGAAACACGGACTCCGCAGAAATACGGGGCCTCGAAGGCGGAGTCAGCTACTCGTTGCGAGTGACTGCACTGGTCGGGGACCGTGAGGGCGCGCCAGTCTCCATTGTCGTCACTACGCGTAGGCGGAGCTCGGGCTGGGGCCAGCCTTGGATTGGTGGCTTGGAGGGTTTGGGGGCGGGTTTTGTGCACGGCCGGGTACGAGGGGGAAGGAGGGATGAAGCCTGGGAGAGGCAGAAGAGTCAGCTGGGGCGGTGCGAGTTCTAGGGTTGGTCTGGGATTGGCTCAGGAGCCAGTGGGGGCGGAGCCTCCCTGACTCCTGGGCTTTCTCTGTAGCGCCTGAGGCTCCGCCAGCACTGGAGACCCTTCGCGTCGTGCAGCGAGGGGAGCACTCGCTGAGGTTGCGCTGGCAGCCGGTGCCCGGGGCACAGGGCTTCCGTCTGCGTTGGCGACCAGAGGGTGAGAGCTGTCTCCCGGTTGCGGGGGCGGGCTCAGGGACCAGTGGGGGCGGGACTGGGGGCGGGGTTGGCTAGATAGGCGAGGTCAGTGAGTGGGCAGGGTCTGTCAGTTGGTGGGGTGGTTTGCTGGATCAGTGACAGAGTGCGGGATCAGTTAACCAGGTGGGTGGGATCAATAAGGGTCAGTCGTGCAGGGTCAGTAAGGGAGCAGGGTCAGCGAGAATGGGGAAGATCAATAAGGAGGGTGGATCTGGTCAGCAGGGTCAGTCAGTGAGGTGGGCAAGTTCATTAATGCTGGTCTGTAGCACCCTCCCACGTGTCTTGCGTCCCACTCTCATGCCTGCCGCAGGTGGCCAGGAACAGTCCCGGGTCCTGGGGCCCGATCTCAGCAGCTACGAACTGGATGGTCTAGAACCAGCCACCCTATACCGCATATGGCTGAGCGTTTTGGGGTCAGCTGGAGAAGGGCCCCCCACAGAAGTGACTGCACGCACTGGTGAGCCCAGAGAGTCCACTCTTCCCTGGTGTGACCTTCCTCCCCACTGATGACCCACCCTGGTTTCCTGCACCCCGTGACCCTTAGTGACTCCTCCTGTAGACCCCCTACCACTCTTGCCCCTGGGGTGACCCCAGCATGATCTCACATGACACTTCTTTCACTAAGATGGTCCTACCCCAGAACCGCCTCAGATGATCCCTCCCTTCTGGGTTCTCAGGATATAGACTCTGATCCCTGGTCTTTGCTTCCTTCTTCAGAGTCACCCCGTGTCCCAAGCACTGAACTGCGTGTGGTGGACACTTCAATTGACTCAGTGACTCTGGCCTGGACTCCAGTGTCTGGAGTATCCAGCTACATCCTGTCCTGGCAACCACTCAGACGGCCTGGCCAAGGTGAAGGGGAGGCCAGGGTTGGGGAGGGCTGGCGGTTGGGGCTCCATGGAAGGCCTCCCGTTTAACCAGGTTTTATTCTCTGCAGACATCCCTGGGGCCTCACAGACACTTCCAGGGATCTCGAGCTCCCAGCAGGTGACAGGGCTAGAGCCTGGCATCGCCTACACCTTCTCGCTGATACCCATCCAGGAGGGTGTACGGGGTCCTGAGGCCTCTGTCACACAGATCCCAAGTATGATGGGCACAGTGGGAGGGGCCTAAGGGGGTAGCTAGATGGGCCAGCTGCTTCAATAACTCAACCCCCTTCCTGCAGTGTGTCCCCATGGCCTGATGGATGTGGTGTTCCTGCTGCACACCACTCAGGACAATGCTCATCGTGCGGAGGCTGTAAAGCGAGCCCTGGAGCGTCTGGTGTCTGCACTTGGGCCTCTTGGGCCACAGGCGGTCCAGGTTTGACCCCAGAGGCAGCCAGACCCCTTCCTATCCCAGCCCCTCCCTGTCCCAGGCTTTCACAGCAGCTACCATTTACCTCCTCTACCAGTGGTCCAGGCTGTCTCCCAGCCCTCCCCAGAATCCAGATCTCCCCATATGCTGCTTGCCTCCTTATCCTACCATCACTGCTGACTCCCTAGTGTTCAGGTTTAGTCCCACACCCTGAGCTCCATCTCTCTCCCCATAGGCTCTGTCATCCTTGCTTTGCCATCTTCCCCAGGCTCTGTGTCTGCCCCCCCACCCCACCCCAGGTTGGCCTCCTGTCCTACAGTCATCGGCCCTCCCCACTGTTCCCGCTGAATAGCTCCTACGATCCTGGGGTCATCCTGCAGAAGATCCGCAGCATCCCCTACGTGGACCCAAGTGGGAACAACCTGGGTAAGGAACTGCATTGGACATGCGCTCGTGGGGCTTCCCTGCAGGGAGCTGGTTGCCCCTGGGTTCTGACATGTTCTTTCTCCCACAGGCACCGCTGTGGTTACTGCTCACAGACACCTGTTAGCACCGGATGCCCCCGGGCGCCGCCAGCATGTACAAGGGATAATGGTTTTGCTAGTAGATGAACCCTTGAGAGGTGACATCTTCAACCCTATCCGTGAGGCCCAGGCTGCTGGTGAGGACTAGGGCTGGTGGGGATGGGGCCTGGGAATCGGGCTGGCTCCAGCAGGATGGTCATGCAGACTGCCGGACCCCTCCTTAGGGCTCAAGGTGATGATATTGGGCCAGGCCGGAGCTGACCCAGAACAGTTGCGTCGCGTGGTGCCAGGCATGGACCCTGTCCAGACTTTCTTTGCTGTGGATGATGGTCCAAGCTTAGAGCAGGCAGTCAGTAGTTTGGCAACATCCCTGTGTCGGATAGGCTCGGCCACCCAGGTTTGCAAGGGGCCTCTAGGGGAGGGGTAGCTGGCAGGGGAGAGGGTGTCTGGGGACTCTTGGTAGAAGAGCCTGGCCTCAAGGAGACCTTATGTCCACAGCCACAGCCAGAGCCTTGCAGGGTGCATTGTCCAGAGGTAAGTGTCCAGGGTTGAGAGGGTGGGTGAGGGCCACACCTGGCGCTGGCCACTCTGACCCTCATTCGACGTACCTTTCCCTAGGGCCAGAAGGGGGAACCTGGAGAGATGGTGAGTGGCCCTAGTTGGAGGCAGAGAATGGTTGGGGGTCAGTGGGGCTGGGGGGCGCTGGTGGCACAGGGCTCACTGATCACCCTTCCTTAGGGCCTGAGAGGACAAGCCGGGCCTCCCGGCCCCCCCGGCCTTCCGGTGAGTGCCTCCCCACACTTGTCCTCTGCTCCCTGACTGGTGCACTGCCTCCTCACCTGCTTTTCTCCTCTCAGGGCAGGATTGGTGTTCCTGGCCCCCAGGGCCCCCCAGGAAGTACCGCTGCAAAGGGCGAAAGGGTGAGTGGAGACCATTGAGCTTCCCCTGAGACATTCCTGCAAGTGTCCCCAGGGTTTTTAGAAGACAGAAGGAAAGAACAGGGGCAGAACCACAGGGTATTCCCAGAAGCCTAAGTGGACATTATAAACCACATCAGCGACTTTGAGAAAGGACCTAAAGCAGAGCAGCCAGGGGAGTTTTGAGATTCTGCCAGAGAACCTGGGAGTTAGTTCTAAATCCCAGAGGCAGAGAAGGCCCTCTGCCTCATCACTGCCCTTGTTCCCGGGATGAGGCCCCGTTTAGCTCAGAAGGGCTCTTTCTCTGCCCCACTGCTTCACCCCAGCGACACTTGGGGGCCTGTGGGGTCTGGGCTCCTCCAGCAAACCAGGGGCATGGAGGGAGGGTCCCTTCCTGCCCTGACCTCTTTGCCTCCTTAGGGCTTCCCTGGGGCAGATGGGCCTCCAGGCAGCCCTGGCCGCCCTGGGACTCCTGGAAGCCCTGGCTCAAAGGTAAGCAAGCTTTGCCCGTGCAGGTCACACGATGGGACTCTTTGCTTGCGTGGGTGTGTGGGTGGGTGGGTGGTCTGACTGTCCTGACTGCCTCCATTAACAGGGCTCTCCAGGGTGGCCTGGTCCTCGTGGAGAAACAGTAAGTTGCTTTCCCTTCTTTGCTCATCCAGTGTCTTCCCAAAGTTCTTTCTGCGGGGCAGGGGCCTGCGGGGGTGGGGCAGCGGAGATGCGCTCGTGCCCAAGCATCACCCTTGGCTCCATTTTGTCCTCAGGGAGAGCGAGGACCTCGAGGCCCAAAGGGGGAGCCGGTAGGTGCAGGCGGAAGGGAGGGAACCAGGATGGCCCAGGGAGGAGCAGGCTGGACACTGTGCAGGGCCTGTGGCATGATAAGGAATAGCTGAGGCCCCTCTAGCAGCCTCTCCCACCTCAAGGCTCCCATACCCTGAATCCGGCCCACTGCTTTCTTTCCTGCAGGGAGAGCCTGGACGAGTCATTGGAGGCGAGGGCCCAGGGCTTCCTGGGCAGAAAGGGGACCCTGGACCTCCGGTAAGTTCCAGAACATGTGGGGCCAAGTGATGTGTGGCGGGGGGCCAGCAGGAGGCAGGGTGGAAGTAGGGGTCTGTGGGGTGTACTTTATACTTTGTCTCTTCCATCAGGGCCTCCCTGGATCCCGTGGCCCACTGGGGGACCCAGGACCCCGTGGTCCCCCAGGACTTCCTGGAATGGCCATGAAGGTGACAACATGACCCCCCCTATGGTCTCACGACCTCCATGTGATCCGGTGACCTAGTGACCCCCCCATTTGAACCCACACAACCCCTACTGGTTGCTCTGACCCCATGTGACCCCTCAGCCCCCAGTGACTCCTCAGTTCCTCCATGACCTTTGTAATTCAATTTGTCCCCCTGACCTTCATTTTCTCCCATATATTGGGGAGTGGAGGTGTAGTCCAGGGTCATGGGGCCATGATCTGTCTTTCAGGGTGACAAAGGTGATCGTGGGGAGCGGGTAAGTGAGGGGTAAGGTATCCTGGGGGTGGCTTGGAATTTGATTCCCCTTGGTCATCTCCTCACCTGCTGTTCTTTCTCAGGGCCCTCCAGGACTGGGTGATGGCAGCACTGCCCCAGGGGAGCCTGGGCTGCCGGTGAGGAGCCCTGAGGCTCTGCTGGGGAACTTGGGGCCATGTTCAGGGGTGTGGATACTGGGGCTGGGGGGCTCTGCTGGGGCAGTGGCTGGGTGCTGGGCCTCACAGTTTGGGGCTCATGTTTTTACCCCCTTTCCCCTAGGGTCTTCCTGGAAGCCCCGGACCCCAAGGACCAGTTGGCCCCTCTGGAGAGAAAGGAGAAAAGGTAGGAAGCCTGACCCCTTGGTGTCCCAGTTCTGGGGCAGGGGCGGGGGTGGGTTGGGGGCAGGGTCTTCTACTCATCTATTTCTCCTTCAGGGTGACAGTGAGGATGGAGCCCCAGGCCTCCCAGGACAACCTGGGAGCCCGGGTGAGCGGGTGAGTGTAGGGGCAAGGGTTCTGAGGGGCGGCCACAGCTCCCTCAGCCTCCCACCCTCTACGCTATCCTTATGCCCAAACCCAAATCTCTGAACCCCTTCTAGGGCTTACGAGGACCTCCTGGAGACATTGGCCCCAAAGTAAGCGCCATTTTGGGGGGTCAGGTGTGGGGTGTGACACGCCGGGACTGCTATAGGTTTTGGGGAGGTGGGAGGTCAGGAGATGAGGGTTCTCACCAGGTCAGAGGTTGTGGTTTCAGGGGCAGGATGGCTAGAGTTTGAGACACCTTCTCTGGGGTTTGGACAGTCAAGGCACCTCTCCTATCCGTCTCCCCTTAGGGTGACAGAGGACTGAAAGGGGCTGTGGGTGAAACTGGAGAGAAGGTAAGTGCAGCCGAGGGGTCTCTTGGGGCCCCAGAGGGTCTGGGGCTGGACTCAGCTCTGACCCATCCTGTTCCATCAGGGTGAACGTGGATCCCCTGGCCCGGTGGGACCCCAGGTGAGCCCTCTGACCCCAGTGTCAGTGCCCAGCTGACTTGAGTTCTATGCCCCTTCCTGGTCGACTTCTCAGCCTTGACTCCCCCTGCCCCCCTCACCTCTCCTCACATAACTCCTGCTGATGCAGGCTCTAACCCTCAACCCCTTGGACCCGCTTTTAACTTCCTGAGCCTGCGGAACTGACCTTGACTTCCACTGATCTGGTCTCTGTCGTCCCGCTGAGTTCGACCCCTGCCACCTGAAGCCTGACCTTTTGTGACCTCTGTCCTGCACCCTCACAGCCTCTAGCCCTTGTTTGCCATGATCTCCCTGCCCCCACCCCCCCCCCCACCCCAGACCAGCATGTCTGCTCTTCTTCCCCAGGGGCCGCCTGGAGTGGCTGGACGTCCTGGGGCTGAGGGGCCCGAAGTGAGTCTGTGACTGTGGTGGGACCGGGAGAGGGCTTTTCATGTGTTCCTCCCACTCTGGCTTCACACCTTTTCCACATGCAGGGACCACCAGGACCTGCTGGCCGCCGAGGAGAGAAGGTGCGTCATTGCCTGGGGACCAGTCCCCTCCCCACCGCACCCCATACTAGGGATCGTGGCAGGTGGGACAGCAGGCCCTTGGGTTCCTAGGTGGGTCTCTGACCCATCCCTGCCTCTGTCCTTTTTCCACAGGGGGAGCCTGGTCGCCCCGGGGACCCTGCAGTGGTGAGCAAAGGAAGGATGGCCTGCACTGGCCTGCTAGACGAGCATTCCAGGCTGGGACCTCATAACCTCGGGGCCCTGAGCAGGCTAAGAGTTCTGTGACTCTCCTTATGCTATAACACATCTCCTGACTCCTGGGTGTCACCTGTGACCCTGTGATGTCACACAGGTCATGAGCTCCGTGTAACCCCTGCCCGGCTCCCAGCCGTGACTCTGTGATCTCTGGACAGAGACTGAGCTCCATGACTTGCAGTTTGATATTACCCCATCCCCAATCAGCCACATAGTACTGCGGTGCCCAGGTGGGGCCAAGCATGTCTGTCCTGTTTGTTTTCAGGGACCTGACGGTGTCGGGGCCAAAGGAGAGAAGGTAATTCTGGCAAGAGCGAAAGGAGGCTGACACAGGGTTGAGGTCAAGGTCACAGGCCCTGCTTGGAGGCCCCTGGGGGGTAGAGAGTTGGGCATGATTGCTAGGTCAGGGTGGTGCCGGGAGGGTGGGTCATGGAACCTGGGGCTGATGCTGATGGTTGATGGTCTTTGTCACCTCCAGGGAGATGTGGGGCCCACTGGGCCCAGAGGAGCTGCAGGAATCAAAGGGGAGCGGGTGAGTGAAGGGAAAGTGTCCAGGGGGTAGGGCAGGTGAGGGTTGGGCTCCCTGACGTCTGATTCTTCCACCACAGGGCCCACCTGGCTTGGTTCTTCCTGGAGACCCCGGCCCCAAAGGAGACCCTGGAGACCGGGTGAATAAATGTGGGATTGGGGAGTGTGATAGAAGGAGATGAGGTAGGACCTGGGAGCCCCAACTAAGTCCTGTACCCCCTTCCCACACCCTGCAGGGTCCCATTGGCCTCACCGGCAGAGCAGGACCCCCGGTGAGTACATGTGACCTTGAGTAACCTCAAGGTTTCTGGGATTACCACCCCCCAAGGGTGGGCTACTTGCATCCTGACCACCTCACTTCTGCCTCCTCCACAGGGTGACTCGGGGCCTCTTGGAGAGAAGGGAGACCCTGGGCGGCCTGGCCCTCCAGGACCTGTCGGCCCCCGAGGACGAGATGTAAGAAAGCTGGAGTTGGGGGGAGTCCTGGGGGACAGGGGAGTAGGGTGTTGTTGGCACCACGGGGCATCTGGGGCCCAGGGCTGACTCTCCTGTCTCACAGGGTGAAGTTGGAGAGAAAGGTGACACGGGCTTCCCGGTGAGACTCCTTCCCACTGTGATTTCTGAGCCTCTACCCTTGAACTGGGATCCCTCTGGGCTGGGGGCTCCACCAGGTCATCCAGTCCATTCCCCTGCCTACCGTCCAGCTGGTGCCAGGCCCTTCTCTGCCCCTTCTCCCCGAGTCAAAGTTTGAGTCCAGCCTACCTGCTCAGTGTGGCTTTCTCTCCATCACCAGGGTGACCCAGGTTCGCCTGGGAAGGCTGGCGAGCGTGGCCTTCGGGTAAGCCTGGCAGGGCGAAGTAAGGGGGTGCTGGAGAGTCTGGAGGGAGGCCTGGTGTGATGGAAAACTCTGACATGGTTTGGGGGTGATGAGGAACCTGGGGCAGCATGGGGGGCTCATGGGAAACCTGCAAAATGCTGGGAGGAGCCTGTCTCAGGCCAGCTGCTCTTCCCAGGGGGCACCTGGAGCTCGGGGGCCTGTGGGTGAGAAGGGGGACCAAGGAGATCCTGGAGAGGATGGACGAAACGTGAGTCCTAAGCCCTGACCCCTATAACCCCAACTTCAGCCAGCCGGTTCCCAGCCCCCTCTCCTGCCGCCCCAACCCTGCAGTGTTCAGTCCTCACAGTCGCCTGTGACCCCTTCATCGCAACCTCCAGAGGCCACCAGGATCCCCGCGAGTCCTTAGGTTGCCTCCCAAACTCCCTGAAACTGCTGCCTGTCTCGAGTGACCCTGACCCCCTGACTTTCTGCAGGGCAGCCCTGGACCATCTGGACCCAAGGGAGACCGTGGGGAGCCGGTGAGTACTGCCAGTGTCCTGGGCTCCAGAGGGATGGAGATTTCCAGTGTTTGGTCCGGTCGGTGACCACATAAGGGGCTTGGAGATCAAGGTGGGGAGCCACTGATGGCCACCTCCGGGCCTGACCTGCCTTCTCGGGGTTGGCACTGGGGTGCTTCCGGGAATCTGGGAGCAGAGTTGGGCCTGGGGCAAACCTGAGCCACTCCCTGGGACCTCGGGGCTCCTATTGACCATAATCATTTCCTTTCCCAGGGTCCCCCAGGACTCCCTGGACGGCTGGTAAGGGTAGAGCTGAGTCTGGTCCTCTGTTATCTCCCTCGCCTGCCCCTCTTGGCGCTGCATGATGTGCCTTCATCTGTTCCACTAGCTCCCATTTCCCCCATGGCCTCCTGATAACTCCATTGATCCCATAGCCCCTCACTGGCCCCACTTCTTGCGGAGCCATTCACTGGCCGTTCCCTTCCCTCCCCCCAGGTAGACCCGGGACTTGGAGCTGGAGAGAAGGTACCAGGGTCTGTGGGTGGAGCGGGACTCGGAGCACAGGAAGCATCCCAAGTGCCTCCATGAGGGGCATGCCTGGGGCCCCCGGGCTATTCCTTCAACGACCTTGTCTCTGCCACAGGGAGAGCCTGGGGACCGTGGGCAGGAGGGTCCTCGAGGACCCAAGGGTGACCCGGGTCCCCCGGGAGCCTCTGGCGAGAGGGTGAGTGTGCCTGGTCCGCTGAGGGGGTGTGGGTCTGGGAAGGCCTGCTCTGATTTCTTCCTCCCCCCGTCCTCAGGGTGTCAGCGGACTTCGGGGGCCCCCAGGCCCTCAGGTGAGTGATGCTCTTTGCCCCAGCACAGTCCCCCTCCTACCCTCACCACTTACCTGACCTTGTTCTCTCCAGGGGGACCCAGGTGTCCGAGGCCCAGCAGGAGAGAAGGTGAGAGGGCAGGGAGGTTTGTCGGCCGTGAACCAGGCTCTTAGGTCCATCTTATCCTTTGAGGCCTCTTACCTCTCTGTTTTCCTCAGGGTGACCGGGGTCCACCTGGCCTGGATGGCCGCGTTGGGCTAGATGGGAAACCGGGAGCCCCTGGCCCCCCTGGGCTGCATGTGAGTCGTGATGGGCCCTGTGTGGTCACGCCCTCCCCCTTCCCTCTTCACATGACCCCAGCCTCATCTGGGTCTTCGTGGTCTTGATGAGCTCCGGAGCCAGATGGGGTGTTTGTGTCTTCTCCCAGAACCCGCCTGGGCGGGCGGGGGGGGTGGGGGTTAGTTCCTGGCAGGCCCTGAGTTTGCGGGAACCAGTGGTCGTGTCAGTGGGGCGTGCTCCTGACCCCGTGATCACTGCAGACTCCCTGACTCTGAGTCTCTCCTCAGGGTGCTACAGGCAAAGCTGGAGACCCAGGGAGAGACGTAAGTGAGGGGAGATGTTAGGCTCAGGGTGGCTCAGGGATCCAGCATGAACTGCAGCCGGGTCGCCACACCACAGCGTCAGTGGAAATAGGGGGAGTTGGTCCAGCCCGGGGCTTGGGAGGCTCTCAGTCCCTGGCAGGCAGGCTTTAGCAGGGTCCAGCTTTCTGACCTTCTCTGCCTTGGTGGACTTAGTAGGTCCCCCAAGTCCTGGAGGTTCTTCCCTGGGGAGTTTTAGGAGGGGACCTCAATGAAACCTCCAAATTTTAGGGGTCTCTACCCTCAAGGAGGATCTTAGTGGGGTCCTCCCCAGTCCACAGTTGTGCTTCAGGGGCTTTCTCAGGGGCTCTCTCAATCCTAGCAAAGTCTTTTTGCAGGGGCTTCCGGGCCTCCGAGGAGAACATGGCCCCCCTGGCCCGCCTGGCCCCCCTGGAGCCCAGGTGAGACTAAGCTTTCATGGTACCTTTTTTTTTTTTTTTAAGTTTATTTACTTATTTATTTAAGTAATCTCAGTAATTTCTATACCCGACGTGGGGCTCGAACGCATGATCCTGAGTTCAAGAGTCGCACACTCTACCAACTGAGCCAGCCAGGCAGGCGCCCCTCACGGTACCCTTTTGCCGCCTCACAGCCCTCACCCGGGCCCTGACTCCTGATCAATGATCTGTTCCCACAGGGAAGGCCGGGAGAGGACGGGAAGCCTGGCCTGAATGGGAAAAACGTGAGTGTCCAGAGCAGACACCGGGACACGTGCTGAGAAATGCTGGCACATGCACACAGCCCAGATGTGCAGATACACATGGGCCACACACGCAGACCCCTGCTGAGAAGCATCCGCACCCATGTACCTAGCCTGGACCTACACACACGTCCATGTGCACACACACACAGCCTCGCAGACCGTGAGCCGTGCGGCTGCGCTGACCGGTGCCCGGATGGACTGACAGCTGCTGAGATCACACACAGCCACGGGCACGGGCGAAGAACCACAGACGCAGACGGAGAGGTGCAGCCGTACTGATGTGAAGCCCCATTCAGGGAAACTTGGAGACATGTCGACACGCAGATACCTCCACCCAGCCCAGATATGTGCTAAGACGTATGTGGAAGCCAGGCCACACGTGGACTTGTGTTGAAGTATGGTGAGACACACGTCCAAGGCTCTGGCGTGTGACACATGCAGTTGTGTCCACAGTCATTCGTACACATAGGGCCGCACATATTGAGATAATACATGCAAGACTTGCAGGCGGATCCTGGGACATACAGATGATTCTCAAGGTACCAGGGGCACACAGACACACATCCATCCTGTGTATACATGTGTGTGGCCATATGTAGATGTGGTTGAAGATGTGCAGACAGACTGAGACAGTCTGTGAACCTTGGGGCCGACGTGAATCTTCTGCCCACAGGGAGAACCCGGGGACCCTGGAGAAGGTGGAAAGAAGGTAAGGCCCCTCACTTGGAGTCTGCTCCAGCCTCAGATTAGGGCCCTGTCTAAAGTGCCCTTGTCTTCCTTAGGGAGAGAAGGGAGATTCGGGCGCCCCTGGGAGAGAAGTAAGTGCCCGAGTCCTCTGCAATCTGACCCCTGACCCCGACTCTGCGGGATACGGCTCCGCTCTTTTCCGGGGTCTCAGGGCCTGATCCTGGCTGCATCCTCCACAGGGTCACGATGGTCCCAAGGGTGAGCGTGGAGCTCCTGGTAGCCCTGGACTCCAGGGCCCCCCAGGCCTCCCGGGGCAGGTGGGCCCCTCTGGCCAGGTAAGTATCCAGGAGGGGAGTTCTAGGACTTCGGAGCAACAGGGGCCATTATGTTTCTGGGGTGCCGTGATTCTGTGTGACTGCTTTGTGTTCTGCCCTATCTCAGGGTTTTCCTGGGGTTCCGGGAAACACAGGCCCCAAGGTGAGTGTGCACATGGTGGGTCGGGGGTGTGGTGAGGGTTGAGCAGGGTTGGGGCATTTCTCCCAGCTGATCATTCTTTGTTCTCAGGGTGACCGTGGGGAGACTGGACCCAAAGGGGAACAGGTGAGGTCCCCGCCTTCTTCACATGCCCGGGTAGCCATAGCTCCCACCTCCACACACACACTCCCCCCAGAAACTGGGTCCAGCTGCTTGTCTCTTGGTGTCTCCAGGGCCTCCCTGGAGAGCGCGGCCTGAGAGGAGATCCTGGGAGCGTGGGGGTGAGTGAGGCTCAGGACCTCGTCCTTGACTCATCCACAGGCCTGCGGGAGCCGCCTCTCTCCCCTCCCCCTTGCCATGAAGCCCCATGGGTTCTGCCCCATGTGCTCAGTCCCCTGCCCTGGTGGGATTCCCACAGCTGACATTCGGGGAGCCGGGCCCTGGGGACACAGCAGGGAGGGGCTTCCAGGGCCTCAGGCCTCCTCAACGTTACAGTGCTAAAGGGTCCTGTGGGGCAGAGGCCTGGGGAAGAAGGTATGGAGGCTTCTCTGAGGGCCGCCCCTCACCCCAGCTTTTGTCCCCAGAATGTGGAGCGGTTGCTGGAAACTATTGGCATCAAGGTAGGTTGTTGGGGGGCTGGGAGTGGGAGCAGATGGGAGCCCCGTGGGGCTAGTGGTGCCCACATGGCCGGGTGGGGGCCTGGGTGGCTGCAGGGACAGGCTCTGGTTCCCCAACCCCTCGCTATCGCTCAGGCGTCCGCCCTGCGGGAGATCGTGGAGACCTGGGATGAGAGTTCTGGCAGCTTCCTGCCCATGCCTGACCGGCGCCGTGGCCCTAAGGGGGAGCCAGGCGAGCGGGGCCCCCCAGGCAAGGAGGTGTGTGTCTGCAGCTCGTCGGGGGCGCCCTGGGGACAGCGTCATTGTGCAGCTAGCCACATTCACTCCTCTGTTCCTCCAGGGCCCCATTGGCTTTTCTGGAGAACGCGGGCTGAAGGGAGATCGTGGAGACCCCGGCCCTCAGGGGCCACCAGGCCTGGCCCTGGGGGAGAGGGGCCCCCCTGGACCGCCCGGCCTTGCTGGGGAGCCTGGAAAGCCTGGCATTCCTGGGCTCCCAGGCCGGGCTGGGGGCACGGGGGAGGCAGGAAGGCCAGGAGAGAGGGTGAGTGGGGCTAGCCAGGAGGGCTGGGGATGCGGGCCCAGGAGGAGCTGGACCCCCCCATGGACATGGCCCCCGCCCTGCTATTTGCATCTCAGGGAGAACGGGGAGAGAAAGGAGAACGTGGAGAACAGGTGAGCTGGGGTGGGGCTTCCTTCTGGGGTGGGACTGCCTGGGCGCTGTGCGGGGGCAGCCCTGCCATTTCCTTCTTCTCTGCAGGGAAGAGACGGCCCTCCTGGCCTCCCTGGACCTCCCGGCGCCCCAGGTCCCAAGGTGATCAGCCCAGCCCTGCCCCAGGCCTGTGACTCTTGATACTAGGAGGCCATCGTTAACTCAGGCCCCAGAAACTCTTATGTGGTGTCTCTGACCCAAACTCCTGTGGGATCTTGTGAGCGGGGAGGACTCCTCCATGCCTCTGTGACAGATGCCTCTCTCCCCTGTGACCTTGTATGTGTAGGTGGCTGTGGAAGAGCCAGGTCCTGGTCTCTCTGGAGTGCAAGGACCCCCTGGATTCAAGGGCGCAAAGGTCAGTGTGTGGGATCAGTTAGGGGGCCACCCTCTGCCCTGGCACCAGGGCCTGGCTTGACATGTCATCCCTACAGGGGGAGCCAGGCAGTGACGGTGACCGAGGCCCCAAGGGAGACAGGGTGAGGTCCCCCCGACTCCCCGCACTGTGCTTCCCCCTCTGTTATGGGAGCCCACGAGGGATGGTGTGTACGTGGGCGCACGGCAGTGACTGGGGGCTCAGGGCATGCCTTTCTGCTTGCAGGGTGTGCCAGGCCTCAAGGGAGACCAGGGAGAGCCCGGACAGAGGGGTCTCAATGGCAGCCCGGTGAGTCTGCACCGCAACGCGCCTCCCCGCCCCCCGCCCAGCCCCGGGCTCTTACAGTGTGGTCTGGACTGGAGTCTGCACTGCCTGGGAGTGTCTCGGGGAGGGACAGCGTGGCCTTAAATCTGTTCTCTCCAGGGCCTACCAGGAGAGCGTGGTGTGGCTGGACCCGAAGGGAAGCCGGTAGGTGGTGGCAGGCGTGGCGTGGCCCAGGCTCCTGGGGACAGCCGCTCTCTGCCGTGTGCGGGCTGCTCTGGTGACTGGGGTGTTGTGCCTGCGAGCCCGGGTGTGAGTGCAGATGCCTGACCTGTGTGCGTGTGCGTGTGCGTGTGTGCGCGCATGTACAGGCCAGTATGTATTATCCCTGAGGGGCAGGCCCTGGGTGCGGGGTGATCTATGCCTGGGCGGGGGCGGGGGGCGGGGGCGGGGGCGGGGGGCGTGGCCCACAAGTGCGCTTCCCAGACAAAGGCCTCCAGAGGGTGGGAACAGGCCCAAGTGAGGTCCAGATTGAGGCTCAGCAGCCCCCTTCTCTATCCAGGGTTTGCAAGGTCCGAGGGGGACCCCTGGCCCAGTGGTGAGTATCCTAGAATCATCCCCCCGCTCCTGCCCCCATCCTACCCCAGCCCACAGGGGGCAGTCCTCCCTGAGTTTCCCTGGGGGGGAGGCACAGGCTCCCCCTCATCAGACTCTTTCTCTCTCCAACAGGGTGGCCATGGAGACCCTGGGCCACCCGGTGCCCCGGTGAGTCACGGGAGCTTACAGTCTGGTGGGGGTGGGCTGGGCATTGATCCCCACCAAGGAGCCATGAATCCCCGAGCCTGGGCTGATAACTCTGACCCCTGTCCCCTGCTCTTATTACTTTTTTCTAGGGTCTTGCTGGCCCCGCAGGACCCCAGGGTCCTTCTGGCCTGAAGGTGAGTATGGGTGTGTGTGTGTGGCTGAAAGGAAGAGGAGGCTCATCGGAGCCAGGTCCACACCAGGGTAACATCTGCCAACCCCCTGGGATGCCATCACCCTGCAGTGGGGCTGAGCACCCCGGTGTCCCATCCCTGGGGCCTTTGCTTCTGGACAGTGGCTGAGGAGCCTCTTGCCCTTCTGTGGGTGATGCAGTCTCTGGGTTTTCCGCAGGGGGAGCCTGGAGAGACAGGACCACCAGGGCGGGTGAGTGGCCCAGCTCACGGGTGAGAGCCACAGGGAGCCAGGCGCGGTTGGCCCTGCCCTGAACTCTCTCTTCGCCCAGGGTCTGCCTGGACCCACGGGAGCTGTGGGACTTCCTGGCCCTCCTGGCCCCTCAGGCTTGGTGGTGAGTGAGGCCCCTGCAGGGACACCATGTCCTACCGTCTGGGTCCCACGTTCTCCCATGGCCCCCTCATATCTGACTTGTCTCCCTCAGGGTCCTCAGGGGGCGCCAGGTTTGCCGGGACAAGTGGTGAGTCCTGGGGATCGAGGCCGGGCTCCAGGGGTCAGGAGTCCATGGGCAGGCCCCTGACAGAACCCCTCCCTCTCAGGGGGAGACAGGAAAGCCGGGAGCCCCAGGTCGTGATGGTGCCGGTGGAAAAGATGGAGACAGAGGAGCTCCTGGCGTGCCGGTGTGTGTTTGGGGGCAGCTTGCTTCAGGCCTGGGACGGGGCCTGGTCCTGTGCCCAGAGGGGTGAGGGGGGCAGGGCAGCAGGGCCAGGGTGGTGGGGAGGCTCTGAGTTCTTCACGCTGCTCTGTCGCAGGGGTCACCAGGTGTGCCCGGCCCTGTTGGACCTAAAGGAGAGCCTGGACCCATGGGGGCTCCTGGACAGGTGATCCTGACCTGACCCTGATCCTCTGTGCCTCACCGTGTCTAGTGCTGGCCTCCCATCTGGGATGGCGGGGTGGGGCCGGGGAGAAGGTGGGAGGCGAGGTAACTCACTGGGCATTCCCCACAGGCTGTGGTCGGGCTCCCTGGAGCAAAGGGAGAGAAGGTGAGTGTGCGGAAGGCCTGGGGGCAGGGGCCGAGTGCTGGAGGCCAAGGCATCCCACTGACCCTTGTCCCACATCAGGGAGCGCCTGGAGGCCTCGTGGGAGACCTGCTGGGAGAGCCGGTGAGTGTGGAGCCTCCGACAGCACCGATCACCCATCTTTGTGACCCTGGGCATCCGTAATACGTGTCACATTTGACCGCGGGCCTCATGCCTCCTTCCTTGAGTATCCTTTTTCAATGACCTTAATGCCCATGTTGCTTCCTGTCCCCTGCCTCCACAGGGGGCCAAAGGTGACCGAGGACTGCCAGGGCCCCGGGGTGAGAAGGTGAGGTGGGCCCGGCCCCAGGGCCAGAGCGCTGGGTCGAGGGGGCCAGGTTGGGTGGCTAGACCCCCTTACCGCCCTTTCTGTGCAGGGTGAAGCTGGCCGTGCCGGGGAGCCTGGAGACCCTGGGGAAGATGTGAGTCTGGGGTCCGGGCACGTCTGAGCTTGGGAGGAGAAGTGCAGCTGTGGACCTGAGGCACCATTCCCGGGCCTGTGCACCTTCCAGCATTCAGGACCCTGCTCGTGGGCGCACACAGGGACCAAGCGTCTTGGCTTCCCCCCTCCCCGGGGGGAGGGGGGAGCCGTCTTTGCTTCCTGGTGCTTGTTCCTGGTCTCCAGCTCCTCAGTGTGTCTGAGCACACGTGTGTGGTTCCTGTCCGCTGCCCCCGGTCTCAGGACTCCGCACAGTTCCTGGGGGCTCTCTTGCTCACCTGCTTATGCTTCCTGGGTCCCCTGCCCCCTCCGAGTCCGGGTCTCAGCTCCCTGGGCTGGGGTGGCTCTGGGTTCCTGCGCTGGCGTGCTCCTGGGATCTCCCGTGAGCCTGTGCTCACGTCTGAGGTCCCTGAGCCTGTGTTCCTGTGTGACATTACGTGCCCGTAGTCATGCCCGAACTCCCCTGTATCTGCGCTCACATCTGAGCTTCCCTCTTGTCTGTGCCCTCACGAGTCCGTCGTCACCTCGGAGCTCCTGTGAGTCAGTCCCATGTACATGTCTGAGTCCCACGTCTCCATGAGCACATCTCAGCGGCCCTGGGAATACTCTTGGGCCATGTCTCAGCTCTGGGTTCACGTTCCTCCCCTCAAGTACTGTTTACTTTGGTTTTTTAGGGTCAAAAAGGGGCTCCTGGACTCAAGGGTAATAAGGTATGTATACCCTAAAGTGTCTCTGCTGGAGGTCAAGTTCCTGAGACTCCCTGGGCCTGACCTGACCCCTCTTTCCCTTGAAGGGTGACCCAGGAGTTGGGGTCCAGGGCCCCCCTGGGCCAGCTGGTCCTCTAGGTCTGAAGGTAAGTCGATGCCCCATCACCGGTGGCGGGCAGTGGGCAGAGAGGTCCCTGGAAGGATGAAGAAGAGGGCATCCGGGGGCGAGTTCTGGGAAGGAGTCCCGTTGGGACCATTCCTCCCTTTGCTATCTCTGTTCCAGGGAGATGTGGGCCCCCCTGGCCCCCCCGGTGCTCCTGGTGTTGTCGGATTCCCTGGTCAGACAGGCCCTCGAGGAGAGATGGGTCAGCCAGGACCCAGCGGAGAGCGGGTAAGCATGCTGGGAAGAGCATGTGGGGACTTGGTGACTTCAGGACCTCTGAGTCTGGTAGTGGGTGAGCGGGTGAGGAGGAGAAGGGGGCCCAGGCCCTGCCTCGGGGGCTCCCAGTCTTGGAGGGGCCAAGGAGGAGGAAGGTCCCCAAGTCACCCTCTGTCTCTCTCGCTGCATTGTTCCGGTAGGGTCTGGCAGGTCTCCCAGGGAGAGAGGGTGCCCCAGGTGCCTTGGGGCCACCTGGACCACCAGGGTCAACGGTGAGTAGAAGTGCCCCAACGTCCCAGGTATCTGATTCCGGTGTGTTGAAGTCTGTCCACGTGGGGACTGGGACACACTGCGTGGCTGGGTATGTGTGTGTGCCTTGGAGGGGCACAGGACCCTCACCTTACTCTGCCCACAGGGAGCTCCCGGAATCTCTGGACTCAAAGGAGACAAGGTAGATGGGACAAGGCTGCTGGCTCTCCTGTATCTGTCATCCTCCACCTCCACTGACCCCCTGTCACCCCCTCCTGCCTCCACTGACGCCCATCACCCCCTCCCGCCTCCACCCACCCCTATCGCCCCCTCCCGCCTCCACTGACCCCCATCGCCCTGTCTGTCCCCCTCTGTCCCCCACTGATTCCTCTCACATATCGCCGGTATCCTGTTGATCTCTAGGGAGACCCTGGAGCAGGTCTGCCTGGGGCCCGCGGCGAGCGTGGGGAGCGTGGGGAGCCAGGTGTCCGGGTATGTATGTCCTGCTCTGCGGCCACAGCCCCCTTTAGCACAGCTCTCACCTCTGATTTCCAGCTTCTGAGTCAATGAACTTAATGTCAACATGCAGGGTGAAGATGGCCGTCCTGGCCAGGAGGGACCCCGAGGACTCATGGTGGGTCACCTTGGGGAAAGCGCCAGCGGTGTGGCTTCAGTCCCCAGCCTGTGCCCTCTGTGCCCTTGGGACGCTCTGTGTAGCTCTCTGGTTCTTTTTATGTACTCTCTGGTCCTTCATCTCTCCTATTCCCCTGGGACTCCTTGGTCCTCCCCTGCCCTCTGAGTGGTCTCCCCACTAATGCCCCCAAATCCCCTTAGCTCACTGTTGTCTTCTTCTCATATAGGGGCCCCCAGGCAGCCGGGGTGAGCGTGGGGAGAAGGTAAGGACATGGGGGAAAAGATCCCTGGGGTGGGCGGGGTTGGGGCTAGATCCTGTAATTCAGGATTTGGAACTCCTCTGGTTTGGAGAGATTCACACTCTTCCGCCCAACAGGGTGATGCTGGAGCCTCAGGGCTAAAGGGTGACAAGGTGAGTGTGGGCGTGGGAGAGGGCAGAGGCACGGACTAAGGGTGCTCCTGACTCCTCTGACTGCCCTCTGTCCACTCAGGGTGATGCAGCCATGGCTGTGGGGCCTCCAGGGCCACGGGGTGCCAAGGGGGACACGGTGAGTAGTTCTGGCCCATGTACAGCCTGGGTCTCTCTTGGATGTGGGAGGGGCTTCTCCGGGGGCTGGGCCAGGGGATCTGAGAGCTCAAACTCAGACGGGGTGAGGGCCCTCCAGCCCCTGACCCTGACTTCTGACCCCTGGCCCAGGGCCAGCAAGGGCCTCCGGGCATAGATGGTGACAAAGGACCTCGTGGAGACAACGGGAACCCTGGAGAGAAGGTACAGGGAAGGGGGTGGGGTACTCTGCGTGGGGTTGGGAGAGGGTTTCTGTGGGCTGTAGGGGCTCTATTGAGGGTCTGTGAGGATAGGAGGGGAGGATGGGGGGCTTTTGGGGGGGTCAGAGGGGAAGGGTTCAGTGGACTGTAGTAACTCTGTGGGATGGCTGAGAGGATGGGGGCTCCCCGGAGGGCTCGAGGACCTCCGTGTGAGGTCACCAAGGAGCTCTGTGGAATGTAGCTCCAGGAGAGGCCCTCTGGGAACAGACAAGGGGCTTGTCAGGTATCCGGCGTGCTCCAGGTAGGTGTAGGGGCCCCATGGTAGGAGGGAGGGCCAGGGGTCTGAGAGCCTGTGGTGAGAAATGAGCCCCGCCGGGGGGCGGTGGGTGGGAGCTGCATTGGCTGGCTCTCCTCACCCGGCAGGTCCCAGCCTTACTCCAAGCCTCCAGCCCGGTCTAGCCCTGATTGTGTCCCTCTCCCGGTCACACCCACAGGGCACCAAAGGAGAGCCTGGTGACAAGGGTTCAGCCGGGTTGCTGGGAGCTCGTGGACTCACAGGACCCAAGGTCAGCCCCACCCCAGGCACAGACCCAGACCCGCCTGTCACAAACATCTGTCTTGTGGGTGTTCTCTGAATGTTGGAGGGTTTCCAGCCTCCCTCCCTGTTGGCCACGTGTGTGTTCACATGGGATCTGTGTGCGGCCTGGGAGTCCCTGAGTGGCGTGGGGGACAGTCACGTTGAAGGGCTGCCCTCCCCCATCTGTGCTTCCCACAGGGTGAGCCTGGCACCGCAGGGATCCCAGGTGACCCGGTAAGATGCCCCTGCTCCCACAGAGACGCCCTGCCCCACAGGGCCCCTGTCCTCATGTGGTGGCCTTTGACCTTTCAGTGACTGGTGCTCTCCTGGTGTCCTCATGCTGCCCGGGGCCCCCACCTTCACAGTAACTGCTGTGATGATCCCACCCACAGGGTGACCCCTGCCCCTGGACAGCTCTGGCCTCCAATAGTGACTCTCACCCTGTGATGTTCCCTGTTCCTTTCATCATCCGGAGTGATTCTCCTGGATCCTCTCTGATCTCCTTGACTTCATATTGACCCCTTTCCCCGTCAGGGAACCCCAGGAAAGGATGGAGCCCCTGGTGTCCGAGGAGACAAAGGAGATTCTGGCTTCATGGGTCCCCGGGGCCTCAAGGTGGGAAGGGGCTGGGGTTTTTTCCTTGTTGGGCGGGGGGTGGGGGTGCTAATGTTGGAGGGCAAGGTATCTGGGGTTGAAGGCCAGGTATCTGGGGTCAGATGTTGGGATATCTGGGGTTGAATGTGGGGCATTAGGTTAGGCGTTGGAAGGTCAGAAATCAGAGTGTCTGAGGCCAATTTGGAAAGTGGTTTCGTGGTCAAGGGGTTATAGGGTGAGGTACCTGGAAGTCACTTTTCCGTCTGCTTTTTCCCTGCAGGGTGAGCGAGGGATAAAGGGAGCCTGTGGCCTCGACGGAGAGAAGGGAGATAAGGTATGGAGGTGACAGGGATGTGGGCAGCTGCGGGGCCTGGGCCGGCGTCTGACCCCTCCACCTGATCGCTGCAGGGAGAAGCTGGTCCCCTGGGCCGCCCTGGGCTGGCAGGACGCAAGGGAGATATGGTGAGTGTGGGGCACCCGGGATGGGGAGAGGATGGGTGGGCCAGGGCCCAGTTCATGTTTTCTCTTCTCCAGGGGGAGCCGGGGGTGCCAGGCCAGGCGGGGGCCCCTGGGAAGGAGGGCCTCATCGGTCCCAAGGTATGGGGTCTCTCAACAGTGGACGTAAGGGGGGCAGAATGGGGTAGGGAAGATCACGGTAGGGTGATGGGGGTGTCATGTCAACAGGGTTTTGGAGAGCTGGGACACTGGTGGGTAGAGTGAGGTTGGTCTTGAGGTTTCAGCGTGGGTTGGGGTCACAGTGGGGATTTAGGATTAAGGGATGAGAGGTGAAGTGGGGAGATGTGCATCAGGGCCAAGGGGTCAGTGGGGGAGGTTGGAGTGTCTGTATAAAGGAAATAGGTGGAATCAGGGCAAGGGCTATGACAGTAAGGTCGGGGTCACGGGGAGCACGGCAGACCAAGGGTCCTGGGATCGTAGGGTCACAGGTGCTTGGGTCATGGAAGACTGTGGCCATTGGGCCAAGGGTCTCGTGGCCATTGAGCTGAGGAGGCCAACGCAGACGGTCTCTCATGCTTCTTTCCATTCCCAGGGTGACAGAGGCTTTGATGGGCAGCCAGGATCCAAGGGTGACCAGGGCGAGAAAGGGGAGCGGGTAAGTTGAGACCAAGGTCATGGTAAACTGAGGAGATTGTACTTACTGGAAGTGCGTCCATCTTTGGGGGCTTTGATCACTGACCCTGACCTGTCTCTCCACAGGGGCCCCCAGGAATTGGGGGCTTCCCAGGTCCTAGGGGCAGTGATGGCTCTAGTGGTCCCCCTGGGCCACCTGGCAGTGTTGGTCCCAAAGGCCCCGAAGGACTTCAGGGCCAGAAGGTAAAGAGCTCTGACTCTGACTCCTGACCCCTGAACCTCCCTGACCCTTCCAACCTCACTGACCTCTGACCCTGCAATCCGTCCCCAATGCCCCTGCCCCAGTCTCTGAACCTATGATCTCCAACTTTCCCGACTTCTGACCTCCACTGCCTCTGACTGCTCACTCGGTCCTTTTGTCTGATAGGGTGAGCGAGGCCCCCCTGGAGAGAGAGTGGTGGGTGCCCCTGGAGCCCCTGGGACCCCTGGAGAGAGAGGAGAGCAGGTGAGTGGGGATTCTTGGGCATAGGGTCGGAGACCGGGGTGACCTCCGATGTCCCTAAGATCAGGGGTCACAGCCCTGTCCCATCCGTTGTGCGTAGGGGCGGCCAGGGCCCGCTGGCCCCCGCGGGGAGAAGGGAGAAGCTGCACTGACAGTAAGTGTGGGCCTGGGTGGGCTGGGCCCCACCTTCCGCACCCAGGACCCTCACCCCCTGGTCCTGGGCCCCTGACTCAGTGCTGTCCCTCCGTGAGCCCTGCTTCATAGGCCTTTTGTCTCTCCCGTGATCCATGGGTGCTTCATGACCCTTTGTGGTCTTGTGCTCCCAGGAGGATGACATTCGAGGCTTTGTGCGTCAGGAGATGAGTCAGCATTGCGGTGAGTGCGGCCCAGCCCAGAGCCTCTTGGGTCCCATTCCCACTCCACCCCAGCTCCCCCAGTCAGGGGCAGGCAGGGTCTGCAGACCTGACGGGGCTCAAGCAGTGAAGGAGATGGGCGGAGATGGACAGATACGCAGAAGGATACATGGGCTTCAGGACAGACGTGCCGACAGAACTTTCCCGTAGCGTCCCGAGCAGCCCAGCGTGGCCATGTGTGGAGGGTGGAGGTGGGAGCAGGCCCGTGGGCATCAGAGACTGAAGCTGTGTCTCCTCCTGTCCCTCTGTCTGACCACTTCCAAACCTTCTCCACGCCCGCCTACTTCTGACCCCCTCTCTCTCTCTGTGCTTCCCACCCATTCTTTCTCTCCCTCCGCCGGTCTCTCCTGTGGTCCTGCTCTGTCCATCTGTGCCCCCCTGTGTGTGTCCCTCTGTCTCTCCCCCTGCCGCTTCCCATCTTCGTCTCTCGCTCTCTGTCCTTGCCTCTCTCCTGGCCCTTCTCCGCCTGCTCCAGCCTGCCAGGGCCAGTTCATCGCATCTGGATCACGTGAGTAATTTTCTGGTATTTTCTGCTCCCGGAACTTTCCTCATCCCAGGCCTTTCTGTGCCCATCACCTGGGTCCACTCAGCCGGGGCTTGGCTGGGGTGGCCACCGTTATGACCCCAAGGCCCTGTGCCCCTACCCCTTGCTCCAGGACCCCTCCCCAGTTATGCTGCAGACACTGCCGGCCCCCAGCTCCACCCTGTGCCTGTGCTCCGGGTTTCTCACGCGGAGGAGGAAGGTGAGGACGGCTGGACCCAGGGTGGGGGGCTGTGTGGTGGGGTGCAGACCCATGAGGCGTTGCTCCTGCGTGCGGGGCAATGCCACGTGCACAGGGGCAGCACGCAGGGCATGGCACGGACACTGCATGCGTGGGAGGCCAGTGTTGCCCGCCCCGCCCCCAGGGCCAGGGTTGGGCAGCATGGACGTGGCCCCACAGCGGCCTCGCTGTGTCACAGTAAACCCACCCTGTGTGCAGGCCTGGTGCCCCCTGAGGACGACGAGTACGAATACTCTGAGTACTCCGTGGAGGAATACCAAGACCCTGAAGCTCCTCGGGAAGGTGATGGTGAGAGCGGGGGCTGCCCCAGAAGGGTTCAGGGCGGGGCGGCAGGCCCCCCCAGTCCCTCTCTGATGGCCACCGCCCCTGCTGACCTCCTGACCCCCACTGGCCCTAGACCCCTGCTTGCTTCCACTGGACGAGGGCTCCTGTGCTGCCTACACCTTGCGCTGGTACCATCGGGTGGTGGCAGATGGCACAGAGGCTTGTCACCCCTTTGTCTATGGTGGCTGTGGAGGGAATGCCAACCGTTTCGGGACCCGTGAAGCCTGTGAGCGCCGCTGCCTGCCCAGCGTGGTCCAGAACCAGGGAACAGGTATGGGCCTACCCCTCCACCCCAATAGGAGCCGGGACCCTGAGCCTCCCCAGATCAGGTCCTTGTCGGGGGCCCGGGTCAGGAGCCCCCTCAGATTGGGGGCCTGGGACAGACCCCCAGACCAAGGAACTGAACAGAGAACCCTAGCTGTGGCGTCCCTTCCATGCTCCCTCCTCCGAGGACCTGAGTGAGGATCCCCTCTCTGAGGTCAGAGCCCCACTCCTGTCATGCCCCCAGTGCCCCACTGATCCTTTGCGCAGTGCCTCTCTGGGGCACACATGCTGGGTAAGGGCAGATGGCTGAAGACAGCTCCCCACTTGCCACGCCCCCCCAGGTGCTGCCCGGAGCTGAGGCCCAGGTGACCAGCTGACCAGCTGAAGTTCAGCATCCCCTGGAGGAGTCCTGCTGTCCCTCCCCTTGGTGCTAGATGCCTGTGCGCATGTGAGCGTGCATGAGCGTGTCCGTTATTTCAGTGACTTGGTCCCGTGGGTCTAGCCTTCCCCGCTGTGGACAAACCCCCACTGTGGCTCCTGCCTCCCCAGCAGATGACTCAGTGCGGGGGTGGCTGTGGGCAGTGAGCGGATGTGACTGCATCTGACCCGCCCCTTGACCCAAGCCTGTGATGACATGGTGCTGATTCTGGGGGAGCATTAAAGCTGCTGTTTTGAAAGGCCCTTGTTGTGACTGTTTGGGGAGATGGGGGTGGCAGGGGGTTTGGTTTTCCCTGGGAGGTCAGTACTATCCTGCATGGGTGCCGAGTCCCTCTGTCCGGCCCTGGTCACTCTCCTGTGACCCTCAGTCTTGAACTTGTCCCCCAAAAGGAGTAGACCAAGTGGGGGCTGAGGACATGTCCTCACTGCTCCCCAGGAGGGGATGAGTCAGAGGGGGGGGGAGCTGCTTCATGCCAGGGGCCATGCCTCAGCTCCTACCTCAGGGGGCTGAGAGAGATAAATGGGCCGTGAAGGGAGCAGAGAGCCGGACCACAGCACCGCACTGCCTGGCCCCAGCCACGGGCAGCCCCGGCGGCCCCACCTTGCCCCAGAGGAGGCTGCCGCTGGTAGGACTGGGGAGGCTCTGGGTGGGGTGGGGTGGGCAGGGCCTTGGGGGCTGAGTGGATCTGGGATTTGGGTTGGTGGAGGTCTCTGGACCTGAGGGGGCCTTGGACTCTCTGGCTGCTTCTCCACCTTGAGGACCCCATTCCTGCTCTTCCTTGTCCTCGATCTGTTGCAAGCTCCCCCAGAACTCAGGCTCCCCTTTTGTCCCTCCGTGTTCTCTCTGTGTCTTTGCATCCCTATTTTTTTAAAAAAATATTTTACTTATTTATTTGAGGGAGAGAGACTGTGTGTGCATGAGCAGGGGGTGGGGCAAAGGGGGAGGGAGAAGCAGACACCCTGCTGAGCAGGGAGCCTGATGTGGCACTCGATCCCAGGAACCTGGGATCATGACCTGAGCCGAAGGTAGACACTCAACTGACTGAGCCACCCGGGCGCCCCTTTGCATCCCCATCTTTATCATGTTGTCTGTGTCTGGGGTGGTTCCAGCCTCCCTCTCCTCTGGTTTGCCTCCTCCCTCTCCCCCCCCCCCCAAGTGTATCTCTATCTCTACATCTAGATCTAGCTGTGTTCTCTTTATCTCCCTGGCCCCTGCTCTGTCTAGCTCTGTCTTGATTTTCTGTCTCACTCTGGCTGTCTTGTCCTTTCATCTCTGTCTCTTCTATCTGTCTCCATCCCTTGCCTAGCCTCTCTAATCTCTCTGTCTCTTTCCCTCAGTCTCCCTGTCTGTCTCTCTGCTTTCCCCATCTGTCTCTGTCCATGAGCCTTGGCTGCCCAGAGCCCCTGCCCTGAGCCTCTTTTCTCCTTGCAGCCTGACCACCACGATGACCAGGTGGGCTCTACTGGTGCCGATGGTTCTGACATTGGGCAGGGCCCTGCTTGTCCCTGCAACCCCTCTCCCAGCCTCCCAGTTCCTCCCTCAGAACCCTCCCCAGGCCATTCCCTGCCCCGTGGCCTCGGACAGCACCTTAGCCAGCACCACAGGCCCCTCCACTGCTTGGGGCCACCCCAGCCCCGGCCCCCGCCCGGGCCCCCGCATCACCCTCTCGCTGGATGTCCCCATTGGCCTCCTGCACATCTTACTGGAGCAGGCCCGGGCCAGAGCTGCGAGGGAGCAGGCCGCCACCAACGCTCGCATCCTGGCCCACGTTGGCCGCCGCTGAGCCGGAGGGTAGGGGTCACAATGATGGGACCACCCCGGATCAGGAGACCTGGAAGGCGGTGGCAGAGCAGGACGGCGCTCCATCTGGGCATGGTGCGCCTGGCCACCTCCCTGTGGGGTCACTGCCAGATGGTGTCATATCACAGCTGAGTGCCTCTCAGAGCCACGGTGTGTCTCGATAGCCTGGACGTTGCCGGATTGGGGGGCTGCCAAATGGAGTCTTGCCACGCCTGGAGCCCCACAGACTTCCAATATGTCTGGACAGCTTGGACGCTACTGTGGAATGTCACTACTGTGTGGAGTCTCGCCATGTCTGGATGCCCCAAGGTCAAAGAGCATCCAGACACTCAATGTGGTTACTCTTGCGCCACTTTTAGAAGCTTCAGCACAGGAGCCTGACATGTTATCTGAGACCAGTCCGCCTAAGACCAGACCCGCAGGTCTGCCCTGCCCCCCACGGGTCACCACCCAGGGAAGTGCAGGCTGAGGGTCACACGCATGTTTTGTGCTCCCTGAGGCAGCACCCACCTCTGATGAAGGGGCCATCAGGGGCATCTCCAGGCATGGGTGGCCAGATGTGGCAAGTCTGTGGCTGTGGTAGCCTTGCCTTGTGGCAGGCGTACACGTGCATGGGCGGCTGCGTCTCTGCGTATCTGATATCTGTGACTGTGGGTGGGCCAGGTGAGGGCAAGGTGAGGGGGCTGCACACAACAGGGGCTTGTCCCCCAAACCAGCATGAAGCACGCTCAATGCACAGCCAGGCACTGTCCTACCCACACGCCTGCACACTCAGCCGTGGCCCTTGGACATGCTTGGCTCAGGCTGCCAGGGCTGCAGCCCAGCTCTGCCCCTCCTTCATCCAACTGTCCGGAGCAAACGTGCTCATCCTTCCAAGCCTCAGCTTCCTCCTCTGTAGAGCAGTGATGCCACCAGGCTTCTTGCGAATACCAAGGGACAGTGTACGTGAAGGTTCTGGCACTCAGGAAAGAGCTCCAGAAATGTAGTGCCTGGAGAATGGGATGAACGAGGGTCATGGTCATGGGGACCCAGGGCTGAGTCATAGCTGGCTATGCTGCCCCTCTGCCCACTCCCCCCCACACACACACACCCCTGCCTCATTTCACCAACCTGGTCCCTCGGTGTGGAAGGAATCGGTTTTCCCTAATCTCACATGACCAGCTCCATTGCTGGGCTGGAGATGGGACTGACCTTCTGACCGGTGTGGACAGGCTTGCCCGCAGATGGGGCAGAAACTCTAGATAGTGTAGACGGTTCTGGCTGGAGCCAAGGGCAGACCCTGGGCAATATGGACTGCTCCGGCCAGAGACGGAGGCCACGGGGGCGGGAGTAGGGCTGCCTGGGGTGGGGGCACTGCTGGTCTCTCAAGTTGTGAGCGGCCCTGGGGGGCGGGCCCAGGGCGGGGCTGGGAAGGCGGGGCCACACGGGGCACACCGCAGCTCCCTCCGGCACCCGGAGGGCGGGGCTGCCCGGCTCCAGGCTGCAGGGGGTGGCTGCCCGGGCCACTTCGCTTGCAGGATGGACAGAGGCGAGGAGGGAGGCAGCGCCCTGACGGACCCCGGGTCAGGGAGCAGCAGGCGGGGTAGGCACGGGCGGCGGGGGAGGGGGGGAGGTTGGGGGAACGACCAGAGCGCAGTGGGGGTGGTGCTGGAAGAGGTGTGAGGGTGTTGGGGGTCTCTCTAAGTGTAGGGGTGCTCTGAGGGGGCATCAGCCTGTCAGTGGCAAGGAGGAGGGGGAACACTGTCGCCTTTCAGGGGAGTGGGGGGGCTGGGCCAAGGGGAACTATAAATAGCTTCTTCCTCCAGCCCAGAGAGAGGGACAGCCAGCTGGAGCTGCCGGAGGCCCTCATGCTCTGCCCTTTGCTGGCCTCCAAGGGGGTCATGTTTGTCCAGGTCCCCCCTCAGGGGTCACACATCATTTTGGGGAGGCCCAGGGGCTCATTTGGAAAATTTTTCATGTGAAGTGGCTTTAGCCCTTAAACCAGCATTTCTAGGGCACCTACTGTGTGCCTTGTGTGGGTCTTGGGCTGCTCTAAGCACCTACTGTGTGCTCTGTCCTGGTCATGAACTTCTCTGAGCCCTAACTGTGTGCCTTGGCTGGCCCTGAGTCACTTTGAGCACCTACTGTGTGCCCTGTGCCAAGCTGGAATCAGCAAGTGCGGACCACAGGTCACAGGCTGCTCAGTCATATGGCTCCATACCCCCAAGTTGGAACCTCACACCCTCTGTGAGCTCTGGGCCCAGGGAGATACCGGGAATGATCCTTGGTTTGAAGTGCTCAGAGGAAGCTGGAACTCCCAGGAACTCCCTGAACCTCCCAGTGGCAGCGGAGGGGAGAGGAGGAGGGAAATAAAGGGAAAGGGAGGCAGTAGAGAGCAGCAGGCCGCGGCAGCATGCCTGTCTCTGTGCAGGCCTGGGTTGCTAGTGTGCACGCACGTGAGGCTCTGTGTGCAGGCTTCTATGCACGGGCATGTGGGCATGAGGGTCTGTGTCGCATTCGCTGAGGTCCCTGGGCCTTTAGGCTGCAAAGTCTGGCCAGGACTGACCAGCCAATCCAGGGATGGGGAAGAGTTTGAGCACTGAGAACTGAGGAGCTAGGACTTCAGCCACCCTATAGCTTGTAGCCAGGGACACTGGAGAGAGGCCCAGTGGTCAGTGCAGAGGGCACCACTGGAGCCAACCTGGGCCAGGCCAGGCAGGTTCATAGAGGAGCGGGAAGGCTAAGCAGAACATAGTCACACACCAGTGCATGCTGACATCCCAGTATACTTTCCACCCCATGGCTTTGGGATGGCCCCAAGGAGGGAAAAGCCATGAAGGCTGGCTGTTCTACTGGGCATCTACCGATGCAAGAGGGCATTGCAGGGAACAAACCAGAGCCTAGGTGTAGGGGTGGGAAATGTGGTGACATGGAAGATGTGGGAGGTGAGGTTTTGGAAGGGCTGGGAGTTCATCTGAGTCCATCCTGCACTCTGGGCTGACTCTGTGACCCTGGGTCCTGCTCCCCTCCCTGTTTCCTACTCGAGAAATGGGCAGGGAGATGAAGAATATTCTTAGAGCAGAGGTAGACTCTGGCCTTGGGGAGGAGTCCCAGGCTCCTCCTGCTGGTAACCTGTGGCCTCCCACTGGATGTGGGGACTTGGGAAGGTGTGTCTGGGTCAGCCCAGGGTCAGACTGTTTGGGGAAGAGTGGGAGGTACAGAGCCACGGCTCTTCCTGGGAAGCTAGGCTCAGACTGTCTGGGCGTGGGGAAAGTTTCCTCTAAATGGCCCTGGCATCCTGCCCTGCTCTGGCTACCCTGTACCCCCAGCCTTTGACTAACATCACAAGAGGGCTGAGGAGGAGAATGGGCAGGCCAGAGGAAGTGCTGGGTGACTGTGGATGCTAGAGCACGTAGCTTTTGCAATAAGTGCTGGGGGGTGGACAGGGTGTGGGCGGGTGGTGACAAGGTCTCTGAGGTCAAGGTGGCCCCGGGATGGCCTTGGCAATGGCTAGGAGACAGATGGCAAGGCTGGCTGTGTCAGGAACAGAATGAGTGGCTTTGGAGAAGTAGGAAAGTGGGCGGGTTGTCACAAGGGGTATCCTGCTCATCAGGAGCTGCCCACGGGTGTGCTCAGAGCTGCCTCTGCGTCAGGTGGAGGGAAGTGGGGGGTGGACACTGCAGAGGAAGGATGAAGGAGGAAGTGCTCAGCTCTGTCTGGGGGCAGGGCATTCCTCCTGGGGTAGGTGGCTAGAGCTGGTTTTAGGGAGGATCTAGGAGGGCTTCCGCCTCCTGAACCTTCATCTCCCGTGAAGGGGGCAAGACATCTATATCAGAGTTATCTTAAGGGTCCTTGCCAGGCTCTGAAGTGTTGGGTGGAGACAAGTGTGTGGCAGGGAGGTCAGAGGGAGGGGGGTGCTGCACCTGTGGTGCGCTGGGCAGAGTCTTGTTATCCTGGCCGGACACACTTTAGTGAGAGAGAACCTGAGGATGTTATGATCCTGTCTGGGGGTTTTGTGGAGGACATCGCTAGAGGGCAGTGTGACCCAGCTTTGAGCAGTGTCAGTGGGGGGCCCCAGGACAGAAAGTGTACAGAACTTGGAGAAGCTGGCCTGAGGAGACAAAGGAGAACGAACCAGGGTTCCTGAACTTCTGGATTTCTCCCCTGCCCTTTGCTTCTACCGCATTCTTAGAGACAGGAGGGAGATAAGTAATATAAATGATATCACTAATGTGCTTTAGAAAGGATTTCTCAGACACTGACACATTTAATCTATACCAGAATCCTATAAGGTTGATGATGCCTGCATTCTATTTTCCCGATGATGAGATGGAGGATCATTTTTAACATATGCAAATTTACAATTTAATTGGTAAAAATGAAATCCTGGAAGAAGTAAGATACTGCCAGGGCTCAGTGAGTCCCCAGGGACCTTGGTTAAAAGGTTCTGCTCACGTGCTCCAGGTGGGCTGGAGTTTAGCCTGAGTTCCCGAGCGGCCAAGGTAAAGAGAGGAAACAATTTTGAGATGTCCCTGTCTGTGAGGTAAAAGATTTTTCCAGCGTGGTTGCGCCGGTCACTCCAGTGGGCGAGGAAGAATCCTGGGGCTCGAGAGAGGGTCGGGACACACGGCTGGGGGGCGCAGCGGTTGACAACTGGCATAACGCAGGGGCCACCAGACTGGTCCTGACCAACTGAGACCTGCGGGTCAAACAGGCGCAGCTCCTTGGCCTGCAGATCCCTCCCTCCCGGGGGCCCTGAGATCAGCGGTAGCAGTGAACGGAACCCAGGTGCCCTGCGGGCAAGGCTGTGCAAATCGAAGCGGTGGATGAGGCCGATGCAAATCTGCGCGGTCCCGTTGGGCGTGCTGGGCTCGTGCATCCCCGACAGGGTCCGCACTGTGATCCAGGCCCTGAACCTGTGCGGAGTTGGGCATGCGCGTCCCCGATCCCGGCGCGAAGGGTGGGCCTGCTGGGTCTAAAACCGGCTGGCAGGCGAGTTGGGCATGCGTGATCGGAGGCCGGTCCCTCCTCAGATGGGGTAGGGCCTACTCGTTCTGGGGCGGGGCCTGCGGGGAGTCTGACTGGCTCAAGGAGGCTCGAGGAGGGGCGGGGCCGGGGGGCGGGGCCTCGAGTGGCCCGAGGTGGCCTGGCTGCTGGGTCGGAAGCCGCGCAGTCCGACTCATCGCGTCCCGGGTATGGCGTCCCCACGGGAACTGACCCAGAACCCCCTGAAGAAGATCTGGATACCGTACAGCAATGGGAGGCCCGCTCTGCACGCCTGCCAGCGCCGTGGTGAGGCGGGGTCCGTGGAAAAGGGGAGGGTGGTGCACGGGGTTGGGTGGATAGGGCGGCCTGGGCAGTGGTCTCGCACGGAAAGGGGGCCAAGAACCAGGTGGGGGACAGGTGAGGCTGCCGTGACTGGTGGTAGGGGAGCAGGAACAGGTCGAGGGCTGGGCACAGGTGTGGCAGAACAGGGGGCGGAGACAGGTACGTGGCCGTCTCCCCTCGCTAGGGGCTAGGTCCGGCCACCATCACCTCCGGCCCCTTCTCACCCGAGTCTGTACCCACCAGGTCAGGCCAGGGGAGGATTCGGAGCCTCCTGCTGCCATTCACTTCAGGCCAGAGAGCGTCGGCCAGGTCTGAGCTGTGTTGGCCTTACGGAAATCGCTTGACCTTTCTGAGCCCAGAACTTTCAGAGGCCCAAAGGTGGGCCAGTCCCCTTGGCCTTAACTACCCACCTCTGGGGCTAAAACCGAGCTTTGGGAGGAATTTCAGGGAAGTGCAGTTGTGCTGAGGATGGAGAAGGTGAGAACACCGTCCCATATGGACCTGTCTTTGTGTCCATGGGGTACATCCAGGCGGGGTCGTGGGTGAATGATAAAGTTGGAGGGGGAAACATCCAGGAGACATGCTGAAATTCATGAAATTGTTAAGGAATTGTTAAGGGGCTCGCCTTTCCTGGGATCCCGGTGTTTAATCCACTTTACTTGACTTTCTGCTTGTTCTTAAATGAGTCTGCAATCACTTATTGCCAAGAAAAACAAAGGTTTTTTTGTTTGTTTGTTTTTTTAGGAGTAGCTGAAACATTATAATGAATTTGCAAGTTGGCAAGGACCTCAGAGAACATCTAGTCCAACTTGTACAGATATAGAAATGGAGATCAGGAGATTGTGTGATGTGCTAAGGTCTCCCTGTACTCCTTGACCTCTGCTTGGGCATGATAAGGGAGGGGAGAGTGCTCTGTTCTTGTTTTGCCTTGAGGCCAGCCTGGGGGCCCTGGCTTTGACCAAGATGTAAGTCCTGTGGGTGGGCTGTGTGTATCTCTTACCACACTGGGTCCTGGTAGGGGGTGGCCATGGTTTTGACCAGGCATTCTGGTGGGTCATGGCTCTGACCATGATGTAGGTCCGGGTAGGATGCTGAGGTGGTGATCAGGCTCTTAGCCCCGGAGCCATGGCTTTCCAGTCAATACTCAGTCCTGAGAGGCAATGGCGACCGCCTAGCCAGCCCTCCTTCCAGGCTTTTCTGGAGGGACCGAGGCCAAGGCCCCTTGCTCTTGTGCTTCTAGCCAGTCTGTGTTGTCCTAACGAGGGAGTGTCCGCTGTTATTACATAAAGGGGAAGAAGTCAGAACCTGGGCTTTGAAGGCAGGAACACTCAAGCCGCATCATGGCTCAGTTGTGTGACCTTGGGCAAGGAGCTGACCCGCTAGGCCATGGGTTCCTCATCCTTGGGGTGGAGACAGTCATCATCCCAGCTCCCAGGAGCTGCTGTGAGCCTCTTTTCGAGGAGATGCTTGATAAGTGGTGGCAGCTGGTGCTGTCATTTCGCCACCACCCTTCTTTGCTTCTCAGTACCTCAGAATCAGGAACTGAAGCATCAGCTCTGAGCCAACCCCCATTCCAGATGGCAAAGATGCTGAGGCCCAGTGGGGAGGGGCCTGTGTTTCTCCAAGCTCCAAGGATGCGGTGAAAATATGCCTCTGGCCTGAGCAGAGGGCCTTCCGTGTGGCACTGTCTCAGGGTGTTACAGTAGGTGAGACTCTGGACTGGCCCAGCACAGGAGGGCTTCCTGGAGGAGGAGGCACCCAAGAAACCGAAGATGAGACCTGCAGATTGTATGGGGGTTTGGGCCCCAGGCAAGGGTCCCTGAGTTCACAGCAGGGAGTAAGCCATGAGTGAACATGGAACCTGTCTGGGCAGCACCCGCAGTCCCCAGAGCCTGTTTTCATGTAGCATTTTACCCCCTGTATGGTAGATTTATAACTTGGTGGAAGACCACAAAGACAGGTGAGGACCTGAGGGTGGGGGATGGGTGGAAGCTGACCCAATCACAGGGCTTTGTAGAGAAGAGGATATGGAGCCCCTGGTTGGTCTGTGCTGTGTAGTGGGTTGTCTTTGGCGTCTAGTCCCTGGCCCCTGAGGGCCCCAGGGGCTGCGCGGCTGTGCCTCCTCCACCCCTACTCTCCATTAGCAATTCTTATTCTTTTGGTGAAACTCAGAGCTAAGCATGAGGGCCTGGAAGCTGTTACCTTCTTCATCTTTTACCCCTCAGCTCAGCCTTGGAGGAGCTCTGGGGGCAGGTCGGGCAGGGGCTGAAGAAAGGACTCGGAGCATGCCAGAAAGGACAGTGCTGGTGATAGCCTTTATTAGCAAAAAGGTAGCAAGAACTTCTTGGCTAGGGACACAACTGGAATGTGCACAGGACAATAGGAGAGGTGACTTACTGTCCCCTCTGAACAGGACAGTGATGCCAGGTTGCTTTCTTTTTAAAGAGTTCTCCCTTCCCCAGCCTGGCCCCAAGGAAGTGGGAGCAGGTGCAGTTCTGGAACCTTCTCCAGGACTTGTGGCTGCCCCTGAGGTGGCCCACCAGAAAGTCATCACAGGGTAGCACCAGGCTTGTCCCGGGCCTCTTGATTCCTAGGGCTCTTGCGGCCCTAAGCAAATTTATAGGAAAAGGAACGAGTGAGGTAAGTTGAATGGACATGTCTGCAAATCTCCTTCTGCACATAAGCCTCAGGTTCTGCTGTGTAATTGCTCAGTAGCGAGGCTCTCAAGGGCCCAGAGCTGCAGCTTCGGCTGCACCCCAGCTCCCCTGGTGCATATGCTCTCTCTGTTCAGGCCCTGTGGTGTGCCGTCTTGTGGGCCTCCGTTTGTAATTCCTCCTCTGCTAGCTTGCTTATGTTTTGCTGTTGTAAGCAGAGCTACTGCAAACACACTTGTACTTTGAGCTTTCTTTGGGTCATTTCCTTGGGAGCTTATCTTGAGGAAAAGAGTTGATAAGTAATTTATTGCTCTTGTTTTGCACCCAGTCCTGGTTGACCACCCTGCCTGCCTACTGTGGCCGTGCATGGGACCAGGGAGGAGATCCTGTCACCACACACTGGGGGAGAAGGCCAGGGCTGTCTCTGGGAAGGTAGGAGATGTGAAGAGGGGATGCAGAACCCCACTCCTGAGGTTGTGGGAGAGCCCTTCAGGGAGCAGTGGGAAGGAGGGGAGCAGGCTGGGTGTGTAGGCTTCCCCCGTGCTTAGTAGCTGATTCACTGCCCTTTGGTTGCTTGAGAGCCCTGACCCGCAGTTGTGCAAACAGCACAGGCCTCAGTGTCACTGGCTCTCAGGATGCATGGCCTTGCCTAACTTGCTTTTCTCTCACCTTCGCCAATGCTGGGGTTTTTCTGCAAATTCACTCTTGCTCATTGTTGGCCTGTGTTCTGTGGGATCCTCTCCTTCCCTCCCCTGAGGCTCACAGTTTGGGTCACATTTGCCCAAAGGTCAGGTACAGGAGCGATGGAGCCCCCACTGGCAAGCAGGGCCCTTTACTTCTCTGAGGGCTTGCCTAGAGACGGACAGGTGCCTCTGCACCCCGAGTCCCAAGGGCAGTGGGTGCTGAGGTGCACCTGCGTCCTCAGGGCCGGGCAGGGGGCACAGCTTCCCAGGCATGCCCTGGCTTTTACCTGGAGATAGTGCTAGGCCTCACTGAGCATTTATCATCCCATTTGACAGGTGAGGACACCAAGGCTCAGAGTTGCCAGTCATGATCAGAGTCAAGAGAGGAACCCAGACCTGACACCTGCGCCCTAGACAGGGCTGCCCCTGGGGCCTCTGTGCTCCAGCTCCAGTGAGGGAGACAAGCTGAGGGGTAGGGCCCAGCAGGCTGTCCCCAAGAAGGGCTACCAGGAGAAGGCACTTGAAGAGCCCTGGGGACAAAGAAGGGGCAGTGACAGGTGCCCACATGGGCCGCCTGTCTGCTGTGGTTTCACATGGCCCAGGTGCTGGGGACGGTGGAAGGGAAGCTTTCTAAGGTTTCTGCAGTGAGGCCACACTGAAAGTGGAGCCGGGTCACGTGAGGCCAGTAGTTTTGCTGTCTAGGTGTCTGTCCCAGTGGGCCAGGGTTTGGGGATGCTGTGTCCAGACCTGTCCCCGCCTCTGGCCTCAGCAACTTCTCTGGCTGGCGCACTGACCTGGCGGCACGTGGGATGGTGCAGGTGGACCGTCTGAGGGACAGTCCTTGTGGACATTGGTCTAGGCGTCTGGTCTCAGCCCCTTGTGGCACTCACCCTGGGTGATTTCGAGATGCCAGCCCCCCCCATAATTTTTGAGCGCCAACTCCGTGCCAGACCACATGATCCAGAATGGCTCAGACACTGCAGGGCTGCCCTCACTCCAAGTGATCAGGTGCAGGGGGCAGACTCATGGGTGAGGTGATCAGGATGGAGGGAGTGTGCCGGGGTAGCACGGAGGTGGCTGGGAAGAAGGTCTCACTGAAGAAGCAGCTTTTGAGCTGGGCTTTGTACCAGATGAGGCAAAATTCCCAGCAGGGAGGGTAAGCAGTGGAACTGTGCTAGCAGGAATGTTGAAAGGCTGTGCGGGGTGTGGGATTCCCGGATGACAGGTGGGCGTTGACTATCTCCTGGGCTTTGGCTCTGTCCTGCCTGTTCATTCAGGGGCGGGGCAGGTCCAGCTTTATATCCGAGGCACCCATCAGCATAAGGGGCTGATGAGATCATCTGCACTGCTGGAGCCCAGACAGGCCTGGGCAGCGGGGTTATGCCAGTGGTGGCTCGAGACCAGCGTCTGAGGCCAGGAGGCCTGGAAGGCCCGTCTGATATCCTGTGCGGGGAGCAGAGGGAGGGGCACATTGGAAGGCATCCCAGCCCCTATCTGACACGGCCTGCTTGCCTTTCAGTTTGCATGACCAACTGCCCAACGCTCATTGTCATGGTAGGCCTGCCCGCCAGGGGCAAGACCTACATCTCTAAGAAGCTGACTCGCTACCTGAACTGGATTGGCGTGCCCACTCGTGGTGAGACTTGGCCTTGGCTTCCAAGGGGGCCTTGGGGCTTTGTGGAGGAGGGGAAGGGAAGAGAGAAGGCTGGCCTGGGGTGGGTCAAGGTCAAGAACTGGGGAGGGCTGATGCTGTGTGAAAGCTGAGCCTTTCTTTCCCCCAGAATTCAACGTTGGCCAGTATCGCCGGGACATGGTCAAGACGTACAAGTCTTTTGAGTTTTTCCTTCCAGACAATGAAGAGGGCCTAAAAATCAGGAAGTGAGTTTGTGTATGTGTGTGATTATGTGGGTTTACAGAGAAGACCCTGGAGCCCAGGTGCCCAGGTGCCCAGCTGCTCCTGAGCCCTGGCCTTGCTGTGCCTGCGACAGGGCTGGTCTCCTGACCTCTCAGGATGTGGTGGGGTTGGGGAATGTGTTGGATATGGGGACATCGGGAAAGGGTGTAGGGCCTCTTTTTTTTTTTTTTTTTCAGATTTTATTTACTTATTTGCGACAGAGAGAGAAAGAGAGAGAGCATGAGCGGTGGGAAGGGGCAGAGGGAGAAGGAGAAGAAGAAGGCTTCCTGCTGAGCAAGGAGCCTGACTTGGGGCTTGATCCCAGGACTCTGAGATCATGACCGGAGCTGAAGGCAGACACTTAACTGACTGAGCCACCCAGGTGCCCCAGGTGTATGTCCTCTTGGTGGCTGGCTCTGCCCTGGGATTCATGAACCCTTAGTAAAGACATCCTATGGGAGGGGAAGATGGGGCTTCAGAGAGATGGAGGAGACCTTGCCAGGGCAGGTCATGGGCCGGCTGCAGAGACCTCTCACTTGCTTACCCCAGGCCCTTCGTGGGCATGGCCTCTGGTAAGGAGGGGGACCCCGTGGGTGCAGGGACACAGGCCTCTGGGATGGGGCAGAGTGGGAGAGGGACTACCTCCTGGCACCTTCTCACGAAGCTAGAAGGATTGGGCCCAGAACCGCATCCTTCCTTCCCTTGCCCCGGGATAAATTTGGAGGATGTTCGGCATGTGCTTGGCATGTTCTTGGCATGGGTAGGACAGGCCTTGGCTTTGCTTTCATGTGGCTCAGACTTCACCCTCCTGTTCTCATTCATGAATTTGCATATGATACCCTACCTCTTGCCCTCCCTGCCCCATTCAGACTTGAACCAAGAACACCAACTGGTGGTCTGAGGATCTGTGCTCTTTTAGGCAGGTATCAGCTGAGGGATCAAGAAGCTTCCTTGCCCTTGCTCTGGGTCCAGCCACTGTGGTAGGGCATTTAGCAGAGGTTGGCCCAGCTCTAGTGACCTCCCCAAATCAAGTGGAGCTCCAGGCCAGAAGCTCCTGGGTTGTTGCCCAGGCCTGGATACTAGGCTGTCTGCTCTGTCTCTGGCCACCAGGGGGCAAGAGCTCCCCACTGTGGGGCTTGGCCCTTCCCCAGCGTGGGCTCTCGGCCAGGCCGCAGCAGCACCAGGAAAGGGCAGGGGAGTCTGACGTTCAGGCCTCTGTCCGAATTGTGGGTAAAACTGGAGGCTGGACCCTCTGGCGACCCAGACAAAAGGGAGGGAACTGATATTTGAACTCCTGCTGTGTGTGGGGTGCATGCTGCCCGTTGTCACTCCTCCCCGTTTTACAGGTGAGGAAGCTGAGGTTCCGGAGTCTCACACAAGATAACAAGTTACTTCCCAGAGCCCAGCCTTGAATCTGTAGCCCATATACCACTAAAAACCGCTGTGCCCATCTTTCTAGTGTTACCCTGTTAGTAGGGCAGAGGCTGTATCCCGTGCAAATTCTGTAACAATCTCAAGCTGTGGGCACCGACCTGCTTATTTGCTCTCCCCTGCACGCGGCCGGTGGTGTCATCTCACTCCCCCAGATGCGGAGGCAAGGTCTGAAAGTGATGGTACTGTGTCGGATCACGCAGGGTTTGAATTTGAAGCCAGGCCTGTCTGAATCCAAAGTGTCTGTGGGAAGAATAAGGGAGCTGGCCCTCCCAGGGCCCACCAGTAAATCTGCTCAGGCCTCCTGTCGAAGGTAGGAGTATTGAGATTAACTCAGATGGGGAAATCCCAACTTGGAGAGGTTGGGGAGCTAGTCCAGGGTGGCCCAGCTGGAACAGAGGCCCCAGCAGGAGAAGCTGGGGGCAGGTTTACGGGGGCCTGTCTGCAGGCACACCCTCTGGCTATTCCTAGAAACCCTCCCTCCTGAATCTAAAGGCTGACTCTGGCCCTTGGGCTTCAGGACCATTTCCCAATGACCAGCCCAGAAGGTCCCACAGGTGATTGGCAACATAGAAGGATCAGACTTTTTAAAATGGGAAGGCTGCGAAGAGAAGGCTAAATTTCCCAGAGCCCTGGGTGACCACACATTGTTGAGGTCCCTGGAAGCTACACAGCGTTGGTGTCTGTCCCTGACACAGGGCACAGTGGAAGGTCCAGGAAAGGGCATGCAGGGTCACGTGCACACGTGCAGGTCACGTGTACACATACGCCACGAGGCACATTCATACTTGCACACTCAGTCTCCTACCGCACACAAGCCCACAGGCCCGCCCGTGGGCACATGCACGTGCGGCTAACAATTCCATTCAGGCCAGTTCTGGAGTTAGCATCCACGGTCCACCTGGAGTTAGCATCAGTCTGCACAGGTGAAGGGCTCAGTCCCATACGCCTGCCCCCGCTTCACACCCACACCCCCAAATGCTCAGGCTCACAGGCTGCTCATCCCCTGTCTCCATTGGAGCCCTGAGATCCCTCTTTCCTGGTGCTGCCTCAGCCAGAGCAACCCACTGATCCTAGCCCAGGACCTGGGGTGCTCGTGCGGCTGGCCAGAAATGGCTCTGGCAGTGCCAGTTTCCCAGACTCTCAGAATTCAGGGGGTTTTGGCAGAGGAAAGCTCTTTGAAGTTTTAACCGAAAGACCCACCGGGGCGCAGAAAGGTCACAAAGAGGCATAGGAGCAGAGCTCCTTCCAGGCATGCGGACTCAGCTCTGCCACCAATTTGCCCCTGACCCCAGCGGGCTGCCCCCTGCTCTGCCTGGCCTGTGCCTCCATGCTTGGGCACGGCGGCCTGGCCAGTGAAAGGCCCGGCAGCACTGCCCTTGGATGTGCTGGGGTTTACGCACCCAATCCGAAGTTCAAACAAATGGAAGAAGATCTAACTTTACTCTTGCATGAAGAAAGTGCAGGTAAGGGGCGCCTGGGTGGCTCAGTCGGTTAAGCGTCTGCCTTCGGCTCAGGTCATGATCTCAGGGTCCTGGGATCGAGTCCCACATCGGGCTCCTTGCTTGGTGGGGAATCTGCCTCTCCCTCTGCCTGCCGTTCCCCCGCTTGTGCACGTGCGCATGCGCGTGCTCTCTCTCTGACAAAATCTTAAAAAAACATATCCCCAGTGGCCAGGAGCACATAGCCTTCCACTTACAGCAGAGTTAGCAAAAGCACTGAAATGACCTCAAGGAAAGAGAGCCCTTGAGAGGAGAAGGGGCCCCAGGGACTGGGCCCTCTCCGGGCTGGGGTAGGATGTGTCTCTGATCTGTGGCCCTCCTGCGGCCACGGTTGGGTGCAGGGCTGACCCTGTGTTTTCTCTTCTGAAGGCAGTGTGCACTGGCAGCCCTCCGTGATGTCCGGCGGTTCCTCAGTGAGGAGGGGGGACACGTGGCGGTGAGTGGGACATCCCCGCGACTTCTGGGAGTGGCATGTGGGAGCCTAGCTACATCTAGCCCTTCGCTGGTCAGGTGTCTGGCAGGGAAGAGAGGGTGTGCAGGGCCCTGGGAGGAAGTCTACAGCCACTATAAAGGAGGAAGCCAGAGGCTGGATGTGTGCTGGGAATTTCCCTCTGGGCTTGTGGTTGCATTTGACCCAGTAGGACTTCCTTCTGAATACTCACATTGTTGGTCACCACATGTGGTATCTGTTACCTAAGTCTTTAGCCAATGTGATTTCTTCTGGTCTGGGGAGAATCCTGCCCCACATTTAGTGGCTGTTCCAGGAACCCGCTGAATCCTGGGTAATGGAATTCCAACGATGTGTTGGCCCTTCCTGTCAGCTGGATGGGTGGGATGAAGTTGAGCAAGGGTGTCTATGGGAAAGGCCCCTCCTCTCCCCCTATGCAGTCAAACACAGGAGCTGCTTTTTCCTTCCTTTTTCCTCTTGGAGGCGTGCTTCCTGCAGCTCATAATCCCCCAGCCCCATCTGGATCAGTCACCTTCTGGGTCTCGGGAGTTCCCTCCTCCTGACTCCCCCGTTGAAGCCTTGCTCGCAGACCCCATGTCTTCTTTTTCCTTCGTTTACTGACTTGTTTAGTTGGAGCATGTACTCCAGTAGCTTCCTGAGGAAGGTACTTGGGAATTACCTCACATGAGATCTTGTGTGTCTGGAAATGTCTTTTTTTATCCTCGTATTTGATGGTTGGGTTTAGGTGGGAAGTATTTTTCCTTTAGAATTTCCACAACATCGCTCTGTTGTAGTATGGCTTCTCGAGTAGCTGTGGAAAAGTCGGATGGCATTCTGATTTGCTGATCTTCCCAAAAGTTTCATCTCTTGGAGGGAACTGGGGCTGCCCATGCCCTTTTCTCTGGGGAGAACTTTAGGGCCCTGTGATGGGTCTTCTCCGCCATGCTGGGTCCCGGGGCGGCCCTCTCCAATGAGAAACTCTTTTCTAACAGGTCAGGGAACCTGTCACCTGTTATTACTTTGATAAGCCACCCCCACCAGTTTCTGACAATTGATTCTCTGCTCCACTCCCATTTTTCTGAGCTGCTTCTTCTAGAACTCCTGGTGGTTTCATGCTGGACTTGAGCCCTAATTATATCTTTTTTTTTTCTTCCTGATTGCCTATCTCTGTCACTTGTGTTCTATTTTCAGGGAGACTATCTCAACATTATCGTACAAGCATTCGGTTGAATTTTTAAAGAATTTCTGTGATCCTGGGCGCCTGGGTGGCTCAGTTGGTTGGGCGGCTGCCTTCGGCTCGGGTCGTGATCCTGGAGTCCCGGGATCGAGTCCCGCGCCGGGCTCCCTGCTCAGCGGGGAGTCTGCTTCTCCCTCTGACCCTCTTCCCTCTCGTGCTCTCTATCTCTCAGTCTCTCTCAAATAAATAAATAAATAATCTAAAAAAAAAAGAAAAAGAATTTCTGTGATCCTGTTTTAGTTTCTGAATTCTAAATTTCTCATCACTGAATGTTCCAGTTTTTTAGAACTCTGTTTCTGTTTGGGGGTTACTGCAGTATTTTGTCTCTCTCTTTAGATAACAGTTGTAAGGTTTTTGTTTTGTTTTGTTTTTTTGACATATCTTTCTGTTCTCTGTCCTGTCTTCATTTTCTCAAAGCTCCTTTTATTCTTTTTTATGTAGTCTCTGTTTTTCACATTCGGGGTTTTGCTGGAGCAGCCCCTGAGCCCTGGTTGAATGCCCTTTTAAAAAAAGTGATGCTCTAAAAGCTGCTTTTAGACGCGCGGGTGAGTGGGTCACCCCTGAGGGCACGTGGACGGGCCCCAGGTGGTTCAGGAGGAGCCCCAGACGGGTCAGCCTGGCCGGATGAGGCAGGGAGAGGGCCTGGGGCTCCGCCTGCTCTCAGTTGCACCACCGGGCGGGCCCCCCTTTTCCTCTGTACCCTTGTTCCTTTTCTCCAAGACAACTGGGTCCTGTTCCTGATGCTGCCCGTTCTGCACGGGTGGGTGTGCTGTGCAGGCTGAGGGCTTATGTTTGGTTTGCTCCATCTCTCCGAGTCAGTCCCCCACATTTTGTCGACATCTCCTCTTCCATTCTCTTTATTCTTCTTTTCCCATCTTTGTGGAGTCTCGGGATGGAGTGGAGATAAACAGGGGTTCCGCACTCCATGTTTAACTGGTTTTACAGGAAGTCCTGTTGGCCAAGCATGGACTGAGTGCCTGCTGGGAACACAGGTACCCACTCCTCCCAGCTTCCTTGAGGCGTGTTCCTCGAGGGAGGGGCGGCCCGGCCCGGGCGTCGCAGGTCTAAAGGAGACCGGCCAGGCGGGTGGCCTGGGCATGAGCTGGTCCCCGTGAGAAATCTGGTTCCTCTGCAGCCGCTGTCGGCTGGCTTCCCCCCTGCTCCAGGGCCAGAGTCCGAGTGAACCTGGTTTGGTCCTAGGTTTTTGATGCAACGAATACCACCCGAGAGCGGAGAGCGACCATCTTTAATTTTGGGGAACAGAATGGCTACAAGGTGAGGCGTCTTTGGTTCACTTCCTCAGTCGGGCTGTGCACATTTGGACCCCCCGCCCCGGGCCCCTCTCACAGCCTCCTGATGTGCGCAGGTGTCAGGCAGGTGGGCTCCAGAGTGGATGTGGGATACAGGAGTTGCCATTTCCTCTCTGTCTGGGGTTTTCTTTTGGGGGAGGTGGGCATCTTATGGGAGGGTCCTGGATAGGATGGCACCTAGTTTGGTTGGGGGCTTCTCGACCCTGTCGCCACCCCCAGAAGAAGGGCCTGGGGTCACCCTGGCCATCAGGGAGGTGGGAGCTCCATGGAGCCAGGCCCAGGACCCTGAATGTGTCTGTGGTTCCTTCCCTCCTGCCGGCCCTGGTCCTTGCCGAAGACCTTTTTTGTGGAGTCCATCTGTGTGGATCCTGAGGTCATAGCTGCTAACATTGTGGTGAGTGGTGTCTCTGACCTTGTGGGGGCAGTAATACAGCTGAGGTGGCATGTGACAGTGAGGTCTGTCTCTGGGTTTGGGCTGGTGCCTAGGCCAGCCTCTCTTTGGGCTTCTTGAACATTGGGGGCGGGGAGGGAAGGCGGTGCAAGGCCAGGTCAGGAGATCGGAGACTCCTGAGCACCCCTCGTGTGGAGGGCCGTGTAGCTGGGGGGCATTCACTCTTGCTCTCTGCTCTTACCTTCCCCTCCCTTTCCCCCTCATCATTCCCTGGACAGTGAGAGAGGAGCTTCAGCCTCTGGAGGTAGGGGGTGGGGGTAGGAAGTGATGTTTATATTTCGAAAGCGAAAGAGATTTGACCTCTCTCCACTGCCCCCTGTTTATCCAAGGAATGAACATCTGGGTTGGGGGAGATGGTTCAGCTGGGAAGGGGCTTCCGGGCCCTTTGCTCCTCTGGCCTCACATCCCCCTGTGCCACAAAGATGAGGACTCCTATCTTAGGCTGCCCAGTAACACTCTGTTGGCGCTGGTGTGGGAACTAAGACCAGGGAACTGCTGGACTCCTTCTAACGGAACCAGTCTCCGGGGATCGGCTGCCAGCTTCATGCCCCCAGCCTTGCCCTGGCCTCTGGCTCAGCCTCCCCTCACCCCCTGCCCAGCATCCTCCTTGGTATCTAGCCCTGCCTGGCCTCCAAGCCTGATGTGTCCTTGCTCTGTGCCTGGTCCGGCAGCAAGTGAAACTGGGCAGCCCTGACTATGTGAACCATGATAGTGACAAGGCCACGGAAGATTTCATGCGGCGCATTGAGTGCTATGAGAATTCGTACGAGTCGCTGGATGAGGACCTGGACAGGTGAGTGAGGAGAGCACCACATCCCGCAGCTTATGATGGGTGGGTGGTGGGGGTCCTGCTCAGCTGCCTCCTTGTGACTCGCCGGGGTGGTGGCTGAGCGGCCACCCCAGCAGTCAGAGATGGTCTGGCCTTGTTTCTTTCCTTTGGGCAGAAATTGTGGGCCAGAGGTGACTTGCAGAACCCCTATTACCTTATCTGGGGCTCTGCAAGTCAGAGTTTTCTGTTATTCCATATGACTCAGTGACCCTGCACTGGGCATAGAGCTTACTAGAATGGAAGGGAGGGAGGGCGAGAGGGAGGAAGAAAGGAAGAAAGAACAGAATTTTCTGCTATTCCCTTATAAAATCAAGCCTAATTTCTGTGTGGAGAGTCTTCCCGCAAGGCATTTGCAAACATTACATGTTCTTTAAGTGTGCAGTCTGTGTTTTGAGATGGGGGGGGCGGGAAGGAGTGCCCAGATCCTGCTTACAGCTGACAGTGACCCATGCTGATAAGCCCCACTGCCTCCTTCTGGAATGGCCGACCCAGCAGGAGTAAGTGTTGGGTGGGAGGGGTCTTTAGGCCCACAAGGGGCATCAGCTGAGGCTCTTACAGTAGCAAACTTTATCTGTGAAGGGTCAGGTAGAAAATATTTTTGGGGGCATACAGTCTCTGTTGAGCTATTTAACTCTGCCATTGTAGTGCAAAGGAAACATAGACAACATGTCAATAAATGGGCATGACTGCGTTCCGATAAAACTTTATTTACAAAAACAGGCTGCGGGCCGAATTTGACTTTTTGGCTATAGTTTGCCAACTTCTGTATTACAGTCAAAGTGGGTGCAGTGGTTAAGCAAGTAACACTGTGGCCCCTTGGTAAAGTATTGCATAGTCACAGATCATAGCCAAGACACTGGGGACAGGGTAAGTTATGTGGCATTAAGTGAAAGTCTGGAATGTAAACTTGGGCATAGGGTCCTGTATAATCACATGAGAACATCTAATGCGTACAGACCAAGGGGAACAAGCACCCGTAAGAGGGATGATTTCTGGGGGTCTTTACAGAATAGTTCCTACTGTAACTCCAGTAGGAACTCCTCCTCTGGCTGAGTCTCCTTGGCCGGGCTCTGTGGCCAACCCCAGCCAGTCAGCACCCACTGCCTGGGCCCCGGTGGTTTTTCGTGTTTCTCTAGTCACCCCAGCACAGTGGTTCTTGTAGTTCTGTGATGTGAGCGCACGAGAGAGGCTTAACTGGAACAGCTCCTGTTGGATTCCTCAGTTAACATTGCTACTGTTTTTATTGGTGTCCATGTAACAACCCTAAACTTAAACCTAGGCCCTCGGGCCAGACAGTGAGAACTCAGATGAGAACCTTCAGAGGGCCTCCCTGGGCCAGCCCAGAGCAGGATGCCTGAGAAACCCCATCTCTCCTCCTGTTGCCTCCCCAGCACCCAGCAAACAGAAGCAGAGCGTGTTCTCCCAACCGCCCCGCTGCCCAGCCCGAGCAAGCAAGGGAAGTGGCTGAGCTGGGGTACAGGGGCGGGGTTTATTGGGGGAAGGAAAGGCAGGTCCAGGGATGGCTGGCAAGGGAAGCGGAGGCGAGGAGCATTTGCCAGCTGCCCCCAGGTCAGTCGTGGAAAAAACCATCTCTTATTCACCTTACAGACTGTGCGTTGAGAGCTCAGAGGTAGGCAAGCGGGGTCCGGGGGCCACAGAGCAGCAGTGAAAGTCACAATGTGTATGACTGACCCTTTGGATGTCACCTTTTGGAAACACGACAAGTGTTGAGCACCTCTCACAGGATCTGTCTGGCTGTTCCACGTGTTGTGTTGCTCCATCCTCACCCCTGTCACTTGCACACCAGCTGCCTGTCCATGTGTTGTGGTCTCAAGCCCAGTGGTCCGAAATGCACAGCTCTGTGGCCACTTCCGATAGTGGCAGGATGAGCCCTCGGGGGCCCAGTCACACTCACACCTCTCTCTCTCGACCTTCTCTCTGGAAAGGGATCTGTCCTACATCAAGATCATGGACGTGGGGCAGAGCTATGTGGTGAACCGGGTGGCTGATCACATCCAGAGCCGCATCGTGTATTACCTCATGAACATCCATGTGACCCCTCGCTCCATCTACCTCTGCCGGCACGGGGAAAGTGAGCTCAATCTCAAGGGCCGGATTGGCGGGGACCCGGGACTGTCCCCCCGGGGCAGGGAGGTCAGTGTGTGTGTGTGTGTGTGTGTGTGTGTGTGTGTGTGTGTGTGTGTGTGTGTGCGCTTGGGGGTGGTGAGGACAGCTGTGCATTGGTACTTCTTGGCAGCTGGGTACATGTATGCATGTGTCCAATGGGCCTGGACTCCAGCTCTTATAGCTCGTGTGTAATCAAGGTGGATGAACTTCATTCAGTCTGGAATGTTCCTGTCATGTAGGGAAAGTCACCAAGCACCACGCTTGGATCTCTGGCTTCCACGTGAGCTGTCACCAGCTGAGCCCCTTTCCCTGGAGAGGCATGCCATTATGGGAATGACCCAAGTCCCTGCAATGCAGCTGATCGCTGCACCACAGTCCGGGGGAGATACTCAGGCCTCTGTAGGGAGGTCACATGGTCCAGGACACATGGTCGGGAGGTGGGCAACGGCAGGGGACATAATGGTCCACAACTGGAACTGCACAGAGGGTCTGGAGAGAATGCATAAGGACAGCACTTGAGGGTGTGGGTGTTCTCAAGAGGTCAGTTCTCTGTGTTCTGAGGCTGGGTGGGCATGACACCATTGTGCCCTGTGGCTTCATGGTCCTTTGTGGGCCGCCTTGGATCTGTGGGTCTGAACTTGCTTCTGATGCATTTCAGTTTGCCAGGAGTCTGGCCCAGTTCATCCGTGATCAGAACATCAAGGACCTGAAGGTCTGGACGAGCCAGATGAAGAGGACCATCCAGACAGCCGAGGCCCTGGGTGTGCCTTATGAGCAGTGGAAGGTCCTCAACGAGATCGACGCGGTAATCACCTGCCCTTTGCTGTCCTCCCAGCGCCCCTGCCCTCCACTGCTTAGTGCTCCCAGGCCCCGCTCTCCGCTGATCAGCGCTCCCAATCCCTGCCCACCCCTGCCCGGTGCTCCTGGGCCCCCGCTGAGCTCAGCCAGCGAGACTGTGCTGAGGCCCCGGGGGTGCTCTCTCCTTCACTTTTGTTCAGTTTTTTCGGGATTGGATTCCCACATCCCTGTGTCTTTCCTTCCTTCTCTTCTTTTGAGTTTAACTATCTCAACCAACCAGAATTTCTTTTGGCGTTCCAACATAAGCCTTAAAACTGATTTCTCCCCGATTAACTCACCTTCCTATAACCCCCCATCTGTCTTTTCCCTGTTGATTTATTTCACCTACTTTTATATTAAGCATGATTTACAGTATCACACTCTTTTAATTGGGGCAGCTTTTTACTCTGTTTCATGGCCATTTGGATATCTTTTGTGAGGTCTTTCGTTCTTTTTCTCCCCTGATTGGATTGTCTACCTTTTTCTCGGTGATTTTTAGGAGTTCTTTATGTATTTTGGATACACTCCCAATTTTTGATTGGGAGCCGGACATTTTGGATAAACAATGCTGGAGATGATTCAGGCTCGGGTGAATGTTCTCTCTCTCCAGAGGGTTAACTTTTACTTTGGGCAGTCAGTTGGGGTAGGTTACCTTAGTCTACTCAGGGACAGAACAATTGCAAAGCTGCATTTTGATCTTTATAGAGGCCAGTCAACGTTGAGGCCTTCCTCCTTCTCCGAGAATGTGGCCTGTCAGGTTCTGATGGAATACTTTGTGGGCCCAGGCTTCTGGTTTTGGCCCCTCGGCCCAAGATGGTTGCCGGTTCCTCCAGGCTTCTGGCCACTCAGTCCCTCCTTCCCGCTTCGCTTCTCCTCCTCCCCCCCCCCCCAACCCCATTTTACTGAGATATAATCAGCATGTAACACTGTGTTAGTTTTAGGTGCATAACATGATGATTTGGTATACCTATATATTACAAAATGATGACTAAAATAAGTTAACATCTGTCACCTGCCGTAGTTACACATTTTTGTGTGTGTGAGGAGAACTTTTAAGATCTAATCTCAGCAACTTTCTTTTTTTTCTTAAGATTTTATTTATTTATTTGAGAGAGTGAGAGAGAGCAGGAGCAGAGGGGAGGGGAAGAGGGAGAAGCAGACGCCCCACTGAGCAGGGAGCCCAGTGCAGGACTCGATGCTGGGACTTGATGCCGGATCTGGGATCATGATCTGAGCCGAAGGCAGATGCTTAACCGACTGAGCCACCCAGGTGTCCCTCAGCAACTTTCAAATATACGACAGAGTATTGTTAATTGTAGTCACCATGATGTACGTTATATCCCCAAGACTTATTTATCTTTTTTTATGTATATATAATTTAAGATTTTTATTTATTTGTGTGTGTGAGAGAGAGAGAGAGAGAGAGAGGGCACAAGCAGGGGGAGTGGCAGGCAGAGGGAGAGGCAGACTTCCCGCCAAGCAGGGAGCCCGATGTGGGACTTGATCCCAGGCCCCTGGGATCATGACCTGAGCCGAAGGCAGATGCTTAACTGACTGAGCCACCCAGGAGCCCCGAGACTTATGTATCTTATCACTGGAATTTTGTACCCTTTGACCACCTTCACCCATCTCCCCCACCCCCAGCTTCTCATCTTTTTAACTGCCACTTTCAAAGCAACAAAACCCCAAAGGGAGAAATGATGCTGTGTATCAGGTTCCCCTCCTTGAGCGTCCCTTTTCTCCAAGACCCTGGCCCCTCATGGCCTCTCCGCCTTGTAGCTCTATGATAATATCAAGCAGGTTTAAAATTTTTTTTTTCTCTCTGGCTTTTCTAGTTGCTCTCCCTGGAGGGTTGTTCTGAAGCAAAAGCTAGGCTACCAGTGCCTGAAGTGCAAGCTGGTAATGAGATCAGATTTGACTTGTAGAAAGGTTGTCCCAGCTGCATGTAGAGAATGGTTTTGCTGGGGCGAGGTAGAGGGGCAGGCTGGAGAAGGGAGACCAGTGAGAGGTGCTCGCAGTGGCCTGGTAAGCTGATGGATGACAGCTGGAACGTGACCGGCAGCAGTGCAAGAGAGACGAGTGGATGGACTTGTGGGCCGTGTACTCATTTATTCACGTATTTATGCCAGCCTGCCCTGGGGTGGGCACTGGACCAGGTGCCAGGGACCCACATGTGGGGAAGGGATAGAAGTGGTAACTGAGAAGAAGACAAGTGTGCAGGACCATTCCAGGTTTCCGGCCCCTGGGAAGGGTTCTGGGTCACGTGAGGGTAGGAACTGTGTCTGCCTTGTGCCCCACATGGTGGGTGCTCAGTAAGTATGGACTGAGTGGAAGGAGGCAGTCTGGGGGAGAATTGGTGAGCTCTTGAAAAGGGTTAGTACTCTTTGTGACCCCTCTCGTAGTTCCTTTGAGCATCTTGTAGGCTCCCAGCAGTTGTGGCTGCTGGGAGTCGTGGGAGGCCTGCAGCCACCCTTCCTCGCTCTCCCTGAGCCCGCTTGGGTGCCAGGGTCTGCCCTGCAGGTACTGGATGTGGCTCTAACATCGGGCTTTGCAGAGAAGCCTTAGGCCACCCCAGTTTTTTTTTTTTTCCTTTGTAGTTAATCTGATTATTTTCCTAGATGCTGGTGGATTCTCTTCTTTATCTTTCGGGTTTGGAAACTGTTCTAATATCTGTGATCTATTCATCATCTTTCTATGTTTATCTTTCTTCTTTTCCTGGGTTCTGGTAAACAGCCTTGGGCTAGCCTTCTATTTCAACACTGGGATTTTTTTTTTTCTTAGTTCAGTCCACAGTTCACGGCCTTATTTGTTCTTTTTAAAAAAAAAAAAAATGCCAGCTTTATTGAGAAATAATTCACATACCATATGGTTCACCTACCTAACGCGTACAATTCAGTGGCTCTTAGTATAGTCACACAGTTGTGCACCCACCACCGCAATTAATCTCAGAACATGTCATTACTCCAAAAAGCAACCCTGATCCCGTCCCTCCATTTCCTTCCAACCCCTCCCCCCCTCCCCCCCCCCCCCCAGTTCCGAGGCTACTGCTAATCTATTTTGTATCTCTGTGGACTGGCCCAGTGGGGATATTCCATATAAATGGAATCATACACTATGTGGTTTTTTGTGACTTAGCATGTGTTCTTTTCTTTCACGTAGCATGTTTTCAAGGTCCAAGCAGGTGTCCGAGTTTCATTCCTTTATATTGCCCTGAATCCTGTTGGACAGATATACCACATATGACGTACCCAGTCATCCCTTGATGGGCTTTTGGGGGGTTTGCATTTGGGGGCTCTTGGGAATAATGTTGCTGTGAACATTCATGTGCAGCTTTCCGTGTGGACATGTTGTCCTTTCTCTTGGGTGTGTACGGAGGAGTGGAATTGCTGGATCACATGGTAAACTCTGTGTTCAACCTTGTGAAAAACTGCCAGACCATAGCATTTCCCGCCAGCAGCGCATGAGGGGTCCAATTTCCCCACATCCTTACCAACTCTTGTTATTATCTGTCGTTTTTTTTTTTTTTTATAGCCAACCAATAGCAGAACGTCATTCAGCAAGTTCTCTGCCGCTTTCTAACAAAGATCACCTTTTCTTTAGTGTCCACTAAATACCATTTCCATTTCCTTCTGAGGCCTCACCAGAAGCAACTTTCACATTCGTATTTCTTTTTTTTTTCTTTTTTTAAAGATTTATTTATTTATTTGAGAGAGAGAGAGAAAGAGCATGAGCGAGGGTGGTGGGGCAGAGGGAGAGGAAGAGAGAGAATCTCAAGCAGAATCCCCACTGAGCCTGAAGCCCAGTACGGGGCTCGATCCCAGGACCCTGAGATCATGACCTGAGCTGAAACCAAGAGTTGGCTGCTTAATCAGCTGAGCCACCCAGGTGCCCCCAATATTCGTATTTCTAGCAGCATTATGCTCATGAGGATATATGTATTTCTAAGATGATAGAAGCTTTCCCTACTCTGCTTCACATCCTTCTGAGCCTTTAGCAGAATCACTGTCAATGCCCATATTTTTACCTAGTATCTGGTGATTGCCAACGATCCTTGGCATTCCTTAACTTACAGCTGCATCACCTCAATCTCTGTCCTCACATGGCCTTTTTCCCTGTGTGTCTTTTTGCGTCTTCACATGGTCGTCTTGAAAGGATATCAGTCGGTGGACTGGGGCCCACACTTGGTGACCTCATCTACTTGGTTACATCTGCAAAAACTCTATTTCTTTTTTTTTTTTTTTAAGATTTTATTTATTTTAGGGGCGCCTGGGTGGCTCAGTTGGTTAAGCGTCTGCCTTCAGCTCAGGTCATGATCCCAGGGTCCTGGGATGGAGCCCAGCGTCAGGCTCCCTGTTCAGAGGGGAGTCTGCTCCTCCCTCTCCCTCTGCCGCTCCCCCTGCTTGTGCTCTCTCGCTGTCTGTCAAATAAATAAATAAAATCTTTAAAAATATATATATATATTTTTAAAGAGGATTTTTTTTTAAAGATTTTATTTATTTATTTGAGAGGGAAGAGGGTCAGAGGGAGAAGCAGACTCCCCGCTGAGCAGGGAGCCCGATGTGGGACTCGATCCCGGGACTCCAGGATCATGACCTGAGCCGAAGGCAGTCGCTTAACGACTGAGGCACCCAGGCGCCCTATATTTTATTTATTTTAGAAAGAGAGCGAGAGAGCATGCATGAGCTGGGGCGAGGGGCAGAGGGAGAAGGAGACACAGAATCTCAAGCGGACTCCACGCTGAGCGAAAAGCCAAATGTGGGGCTTGATCTCGCAACCCTGAGATCATGACCTGAGCCAAAAATCAAGAGTCGAACACTCAACTGACTGAGCCACCCAGGTGCCCCAAAGCCCTATTTCTAAATAAGGTCACACTAACAGGAACCATGCATTAGGACTCGAACGTATCTTTCAGCAGGGACACATCTGACTCAACAAAGATGATTTGTCTTTCTTGGAATTTTCTTATTTCACATAAGTTATCTCATTTGTTGACACAGAGTTGTTCACAATAGTCCCTTAGAGTCTCTTCTCTTTCTGGAAGCTTGATAGTAACATTCCTCTGTCATGCCTAATCATAGTGATTTGAGTTTTTTCTCTCTTTTGTTTTTAAGATTTTATTTATTTATTTGACAGAGATACACAGTGAGAGAGAGAACACAAGCAGGGGGAGTGGGAGAGGGAGAAGCAGACTTCCAGGGCGCCTGGATGGCTCAGTTGTTGAGCATCTGCCTTTGGCTCAGGTCATGATCCCAGGGTCCTGGGATCGAGCCCCACATCAGGCTCCCTGCTCGATGGGAGGTCTGCTTCTTCCTCTCCCACTCCCCCTGCTTGTGTTCCCTCTCTCGCTGTGTCTCTCTGTGTCAAATAAATAAAATCTTAAAAAAAAAAAAAAAAGGCAGGCTTCTGCCAAGCAGGGAGCCCAATGTGGGGCTCGATCCCAGGACCCTGGGATCATGACCTGAGCCGAAGGCAGACGCCGAACGCCTGAGCCACCCAGGCGCCCCTTGAGTTTCTTCTCTTGTCAGTCTAGCAAAAGGTTTGTGAATTCTGTGAGTCTTATCAAGGAACCAACTTCTGCTTCCATTGCTTTTCTCTGTCTTCTGTTTTCTATTACATTTATTTCTGCTCTAATCTTTATTATTTCCTTCCTTCTGCTTGCTTTGCATTTAGCTTGCTCTTCTTTTTCCAGTATCTTAAGGTGGGAGATCAGATTATTGTTTTGAGATCTTTCTTTTTTTTCTCCATACAGACATTTACAATTGAAAGTTTTCCTCTTGGTCTTTCCTTTTTTAATAGACAACTTTGCCCCAAGGCTTTGTCTAGAAAACAACTTAGAACAAAGGCAGAGACCAGCAACTTTTTATTAGGACATTTTATGGCTTCTTTCCCTCTCAGAGCCCTTAAACCACACTTATGTGTTGTCAACCAGTGTTCTTCTCTGCTGGATTTTTTAAAAAATAGCATTTATAGAAGGTAATCCATGCTACGTGTGAGTGCATGTGTGTCTTGAAGAACACAAGTGAATTCTTGCTTTATAGTTTGTACAATAGTCCATAACTCAGAATACGTATTTCTACAGCACAGAAAACAAAAGACACAAGGAAAGACACATAGTTAACATTCCTTTGTTTATTTTTATGGCATAAACTGGATGGATGGGTAATGGATGGATGGAAAAAGACTGTTCTGGTAGCTCTGTACAAACGAGGGGCTGCCCCCTTGCTCAGCGTCCCCATGAACCTGCTCTTCCCAGTGGGGTTCTAAGCTCCGGGCTGGGAGGGCCCCTATGGCCCAGGAAATGCCCTGTAAACCTGGTCCCCTCTGTGTGCCCTTCCCCCGCCCCCAACACAGGACTGACCCCCACGCCTGGCTTGGGAGATGTGACAACTGCCGTGTCTCCCTAGGGCGTCTGTGAGGAGATGACTTACGAAGAAATTCAGGATCATTATCCACTGGAATTTGCCCTACGGGACCAGGACAAGTACCGGTACCGGTACCCCAAGGGGGAGGTAGGTGGGATTTGGGGGCTTAGTCCCAGCCGCCACCTGTGGTCTGCCCCAGGATCCCTGGGGGACTCTGTGGAGGCTGCGTGGACAGCAGGTGGGGCCTGACCTCAGAGCTTGGCCAGACTGGGTGTGTGTGTCATCTCTGCCACTTCCCAGCCATGATGCCCGGGCCGCAGTCCCCACCCCCCCTTGGGCGGTGGGTGGACATTGCTGCATGGGACTCCCAACTCTGAGACTCATTGGATCCCTGCTCCCCGATGTTCCCCATCTTTGCCTTTCCCCTTCCCCAGGGTATCACAGGCATCATGTTCTCCCCGTGGCTCCAGACACAGAGTCCTGAATACAGACCTAGGGAGACCTTCCCCCGTTCAGTCGTGGCCGCAAGAAGCCATGTGCTCGGACACCTTCCCTCAGGCTGGCTCCTGCCTCAGTCCAGGCCCCAGGTCAGAAGTAGGTCACCTTTGACTTGGGTACCTCCCACTTCCAGGAGGTGGCCTGGGGCAGTGGCCAAATAAAGACACCCCGACAGATACACATGTATGTACACCCATACACGGACTCATGCAGAAGCTACCCCCCACCCCCAACCTCAGGTGCCAGCCCCTTGGCCCCTCTGCTAGACTGTCTTCAGGAAAGGTACAGCTCTGGGGAGCATTAATTATTCCCCATGTCATACTGTGAGGGAGAACTTAGATTTTAAACTAACCCAGGTAACAGTAAAAATAAGCCAAGCAGTTACCTATTCAGACTTGAGAATACAGCGGGGGGCGGGGGGGGGAGGGGGAGATTGGTAGAGAAATTACAGTTACTAAAAGAACTGATCTAGGCTTCCCCTGGAACTACAGGGCTTCGCTCCCAGTCAGTGCCCAGGGGGCACTTCTGGCTCCAGCTTGAGGTGTGTGTTTTGAAGTCCTGCTCATTGTGTACAAAGAGGGCTTGGTCTCCAGGTGGAGAAATCTCTAAACCTCAGGGCCCACGCTTGGTCCAAGGGCTCCCTCGTCAGCTACTTCATGGCACCCAGGGGAGGCACAGGGCAGGCTGACCGTGAAGATCATTGTTCCTGGGTCCTCAGGCATGCCGATGGGTCATGTCGCAGGAAGTTTTGGGGGTCTTTGCTCCTCCCACCCCCACGGGTCTTTCTGTGCATTCCGTCTGCTGTGGGCTGGAAGGGCGCAGTGTCTCTCCTTCCAGTCCTCAGTTTACCAGCGTGTGAATTCCAGCAGCAGAGGGTTCCGCCAAGGGCCCTGGGGGTGGGCTTGGTGATGGCCCCTTAGGATGGCAGCCTGAGGCCCAGCTCTGCCCTCTCGTCCTCCCGGGACCTGGCCCTGGGGTGGAGGATGCGATCTCTTTCCCAGACTTCCAGTTCTTCTCCCCTCCCAGCTTCCGTGTCAAGCTGGACATCTCACTGTCCTGCAGAGGCAGGCCCTAGCCCCGAGCTGCCCACCCCCCGTGCCCCTGGGATGCCAGGCTGGAGGATATCTAGCCACAACCTCCCAGAATGATGAGGGGCCTAGGAGTGAGGAGGTAGCCTGCTACATCTCCGTCACTACCCCTGGAGCAGGGCCTGAGGGACCCTTCCCGCTTGTCCTTGCAGTCCTACGAGGACCTGGTCCAGCGCCTTGAGCCTGTCATCATGGAGCTGGAGAGGCAAGAGAATGTGCTGGTCATCTGCCACCAGGCTGTGATGCGCTGCCTCCTGGCCTACTTCCTTGATAAGGCGGCAGGTGTGGGCCGGCCCCCGGGGAGGTGGGATGTGTGTATGGGAGAGGGACAGAGGGACCATTCCGTGGGCGTCCCTGGTGTGCCAGCCTTGCCCATCTGTGTCCACAGAACAGCTGCCCTACCTCAAGTGTCCGCTGCACACCGTCCTGAAGCTGACCCCCGTGGCTTATGGTAAGGAAGCTTCCTGCACACTCACCTGGTTGCCAGACGCTGGCTTTCCATGGGGCTCCACGTTTCTGCAGATCCCTTGAAACTCCCATTAGGGGCTCATTCCTCCTCTGCACCCCCCCCCCCCACTGCCTTTCCCAATTTCCTTTTCTTTTTCTAACTAAGCCCTACACCCAACTTGGGGCTTGAACTCATAACACCAAGATCAAGAGTCACACGCTCCACAGACTGAGTCAGCTAGGAGCCCCTCCCAATTTACTCTTTTGTTTTGTTTTATTTTAATTTCTGTGGCCACACAAGCCTTTCCCATGATCCTTAACCATCACCCACCTGCATGAGGGGCTTTTCTACTGTTTTTTCAGAGACCCCCCACAAAGCCCCATGGCCCCCAGGACCTGGGCCTTAACATATTCAGGGTATTTTGAGTTCAGAGTCGTTTGAGTCCCAACTCTGCCTTGCATTGTGCCCACAGGGACCTCAGGCCACCTCCTAAGCTCCTGGGTCTCAGCTCCTCACCTTCAGCACAGGCTACGAGGCACCCCTCAGGTGGTCGTGTCCTTGGGAGAATGACGGGAAAAGCCCAGTGACAGCTGATGTTGTTCCCCTGTGTGCTCACCCCCTCATCCCCATGGCACTGAGCCCCTGGCGTGACATGGGTTTGGCCTTGTGTTTGTGGCGTGCTTGGGGTGTGAGTGGTGCGGGGGCCCCGAAGGCTCACAGAACGATTCCGCGCCGCGCTCAGGCCGCTGCACGGCTCGTGTCCTCAGGGGAGCCTCCCGGGTGTCTGGGCTTCTCCCCAAGGCTGCGCGGTGGCACTTGATAAGCACGGGCCTGCAGGGTTCCTTGTCCTTCCTCACGTGCTCCCCAAAGCTGCCCAAGGTGGGAGGGCCCAGATGACGCTAAGAATGGCTGCCCTGTTCTGCAATACCCCGGGCTTCCCCCTGAGAGAAGCTTCTATCCTCTACGGCTCCAGGAGGGGAAATGAATTTACATCCTCCCTTTGGCAGGTTGTAAAGTGGAGTCCATATTCCTGAACGTGATGGCTGTGAACACGCACCGGGACAGGCCTCAGGTAGCAATGGGGTTACTGCTGGGGTGGCGAGCCTATTCCTGGGGGTATCCAGATACAGCATCTTCCAGACCCAGGGCCAGTTGGGGTGCCTGCCAGAGAGGACTTGAGTTCTCTGCCAAACCTACTGTCTTATCATCAGGACAAGGTCATGGCTCTGGGCTGGGCCTTTCCGAGGATGCTGCCCTGGGAGTGGGGAGGCCCCTGGAGCTGGGCCACCAGGGTAGGAAGTGCCTGAGCCTGGGTGCAGTGGCTTCCCAGCAGCCCTATCACAGGGGTCTGAGCCAGGGGGTGAGGGGGTCCCAGCTGGGAAAGAAGCAAGAGGCCTGCAAGGGGATGGATGCAGATTCTTCCATGATCCCCTACAAGTTCAGGCCTCATGAGCATCCTTTCCAACTTGAGCAACTTTAAAAATTAAAACGGTGTGCGCTTTGTTAGGGAAAGGGCCATGTAGGTGCAGAGAGGGTGTTGGCGCTGGACAGAGACGGTCCTGCAGAAGAGCAGTTCACGACCCTGTGTTCCCCCAGTGCCTTGTTTAAGATAGAAGCTCCTCAAAGTATTGCCCAGAACCCCTTTCTGTGTCCATGGGAGGTCTCTCTGCCACATTGATTACCTCTTCCACTGAGGCCAAGGGCTAGATCGGCCCTTCTGGACCCCATTCCCAGAGTCTACCCCAAGAAGGCTCCTGGGGTCTCAGTTGTGCCTGCTGCCACCTAAAAGGGAGCATGGTGGGCTCTGGGTCCCTGTTAAAGGTGCACAGCTTGGGCTGCACACCTGCAGCCCCTTGGCCTTGATCCCCACCGACAGAGATGTGTGGACGTTCTTAAGGCGGCTGCCCCCTCACCGGGACCATCCACCATGCAGGCCTCTTCCCTGTTTGTCCCGAGACTCTGCTCCAGGCCTTGTCTGGCCCCCACAGGTCACTGGGGAAGGCATGTCCTAATGGGCACCTTTTGTGCTGAGGGAGGTCCAGAAGGCACTGGGCCCCAGCACAGACTGACAGGGTGATGGTAAGAGAAGCCCCTGGACGCGGCCGGCACTGGGGGCTGACCCCCGCATCTGCAGGGCAGGAGCCAGCATGGCCACGGAGTAGCTGGCAGCCCCCTTGCCCACCTCTGCATGCTGGCTTCCAAGACGCCAACTTCTGCTGGCCACAGGTTCCCGGCTCGTTCCCTTTCAGGTGGCAGGATCCCTGGGCCCTAGCCCATTCTTGGGAGCAAAAAGAGATGGGAAAGGGGCCCTCAGGAAGCCTGCCCCATCCCCCAGAGTTGCACCTGCCCCTCCCATTGCAGTGGCTGGTTCAGTGAACCCAGAGGTGGCCCCGCCCCCGGGGGCCATGTCTTCTTGCCTGTGGGTCTGGGCACATCACGTCACACAGGGCTGCGGCCCCAGGTGACCTGCTTCAGTAGGTCATGGTTGTGAGGGCCCACAATCAAGAAGATGGGCCACCAGGATTGGGGGGCTCATAGGACCATCTCGTGGAGCTGAGGAAAGTGTCAGGCCCCCATTATCCCTCAGGCCTGAGCCCAGCGGGCCATGGAAGGAGCTGGGCTCTGTGGCTTGGCGAGGCCTGTCTGTAGCTGAGGGCTTCAGGAGGTCCAGGGCACCCTGTGCCCCAGCTCTGAGAGGACAGAGCAGGCCAAGATGAGGAGGGGTCCACAGGCTGCTGGAGCCTCATCTGACACCTGCCCACCAACACTTAGACCAGGAGGTGGGCACCCCCAGGAGCGGGGCCCCCTTCCCTGCCCCCACTGGTGAGGATTTGAGCCCCCAACAAGCTCTTCCCTCCCAGCTGACTCAGGCCTGAGGCAGGAGGTTGGATGGCCTTGTTCAGGGTACTGCCTGCCCTGTGAGCAAGGAGCAAGCAGGACCCAGGCACCTTCCTCCGCTGCCTTTGAATCCTTGTGTTCATCCACCCAGCATATTTGGAAAGGCTCTTGAGCCCTTGCTCTTAGGGAAATTTGTGGGTTGGAGTCCCATAGCCAGGGCTCCTGCGGGGTGAGTATGTGAACCCAAAGGGTTACATTGATGAGGAAAGTAGACAGCGGGACAGTGGGTGTCCATCTATTCTCGCCACAAGGTGAATGTTCTGTGGTTTGTGTGTGTATGTGTTTGTTTTGCAGAATGTAGACATCTCGAGGCCCCCGGAGGAAGCCCTTGTCACGGTCCCTGCTCACCAGTGACCATGTCTCATCCACTGCGACCCCCAGGCAGGTATGGACCTCTGCAAATGAGGTCCTTACAGGCCCCCTGGCCCGTGTGAGTTTCTCTGCTGGAACATCCCAGAGCCCATGCACCAGCCCCCCGCTTCCTTGTTAATGGTGACGGGGTTACACGTGGTGCCCAACCTGCTGCTATAAAGCATTTGGCCAGACTGCATCCGCCCGGGGCTGGTGAGAGGTGTCCTCACAAGCTGGTCTTGCTGTTGCTGCTCTGAGGTGCTCTCTCCCTGGTCGCTGGGCTCTGTGAAGTGTGAAGCCCTAAACATGTGAACAGAAAGCCCGGCTAGGAGGTTCCCACCGCGGCCGAGCGGTCTGAGGCGGACCTGGCGACCCCAGCAGGGACTCTGTTGTCTCCTCTGTGTGGGACCCCGAGCTCTGCTGCCGGGGCTGTGAGGGAGTGCCCTTCCCGTCCTGCCAGGAACCCGAGAGCCGCCGAGGCCGCCACCTCGTGTCGAAGCCGCTCGTGAGCTCCACGTGCTCACTTCAGCAGAAGCATGCAGGGAGCGCGGGCTTTGGGGTCACCCCTTGTCGATGGCGCATACACTGGAACATTTGGGGGAGCTGGTGGCCAAGGCCACACCTGCCCAACGGCTGTCACGGTGAAAGCACGTAAAGTCAGGGTGGTCGCGTGAACACCCAGGTGCTCGAGGGAGAGGGTCCCACCTCGCCCTCCCGGCCATGCTCCCCAGGCTACCTCTCCCCCGTTGCTGCCTGTGTCCACACAGGAGCGGACCCTGGTGGCAGAGAAATGCATTTGCTGTGAAGCATTCAGAGAAAAAAACCTGTCCTGGCGTTCGCTGACCTCCACCTGTGGGGAAAGGCCGGAAACCCGAGGCACCCTGTCCAGGGGAGGATGTTCCCAGCATGGCGCAGCTTCGGCTTCCCGTGCATGGGAGCCTGGCAGAAAACCACCCCGGGAGGCTGCCGTCTGTCACGAGCCCCTGAGTTCCTTTGGGTCCAGAGAGGCAGGCTGGGCAGTGGGTTCTGGCTCCATCTTGTAGATGGGCAGGAGGCCTGGCCAGCAAGTCGAGAGGCTGGGTGAGGAGGTGTCGGTGTCTGTAGTCGGATGCCCTGCTGTCCACAAGTGGGTCCTCATCCAGGATCCCGAGCCCACCTTGTACCCGGAAGCTTCCCTGGCAGGACAGCCCACCTTTCCCAGCCTCCCGGGGCTTTAAAGCCTGCAGGTGCCACCTGCCCCTGAGGGGAGCGCGTGCCCCTGCCCCAGCTGGTGGTCTCTCAGCCTCGTGCACTGCAGTGGCCGTGGACAGACCTGGTAGAGGGCTGGGGCAGGAGCTTCTGGACTTACCTCTTGCCAGAGCCCCTAGCCCTGGACTCAGGACCAGAGGACCATGCCACTGCCTTTGGGACGTGGGGACCACAGCCCTTGTTTCCATGTGCCCCAGAGTTTTGGTGACTTGGTCACATGGACAGTTACTTGTTGGCCATAGTGGGTTTCTTTGGTTGGCGGGCTGTATGTCTGGATGTCCCCACCTCTCCAGGACCTCAGGCTGGCTAAGGCAGGACCAGCGAGGCCTTTTCTCTGTGCCCAGAGGGCAGTCAGGAGCTGCTGGACCCGGAGTGTTACAAGGACTGGGGTAGGGCAGAGGGAAGCCTAGGGGCATGGCAGGGTTGGGGCAACTCCTCTCTGCCTCTGCCTGGAGTGCTCTCTGCATGGGCAGCAACCCGCTGGGTTGGGTGCCGGGTTTTATCCTTGACGGTCGATGTGCTTGTGTTGAAGACGTTTTCCCATTCTCCCTGGAGTGGGTGGTGGTGGATCTCAGCCACACATCACACTGTCCAGCATTCTTTGCAATAAATACTTAAAAAAAAAATTGGAACACCTGGCTGGCTCAGTCAGTAGAGCACGTGACTCTTGATCTCGGGGTTGTGAGCTCAAAGCCCCATGTTGGGCCTAGAGCTAACTTAAATAAGTAAATAAATAAACAATAAGAATCTAAGGTTGTATCTTGTGGCCATCTCTCCACTTCTGAGGTATTCTCCAGCTGGTTCTGCTGACTCCCACATTGTGGTCTCTCATAGGTCTGTGTTGGGATCTTTGGTCCAGCTCCCACTTCCATGCCTACCCCTCTCTGGAGAGGAAACTGTCTTGCCCTGGAGTAAGTCCTGGGCCTGGTGCCCATGGGCAGGGACAGGGCCAAGTTTTCTCTGGGCCAACATAGGGTTCTGGGTCCTCACCCCAGGATGTGTGAAGGGGCCTCTGGGGTGGAGGACCATTAAGGGGAAATTATGGGTCCCAAACGTTGGCATCTTTGGGGAGGGGAACCGGGGACTGGGTTGAGGACAGAGGGGCGACATGAGGCTCTGAGTGGGGGCGTGTTGGCTGGTTCTGTCCTGTTTTCTTTGTCACCGACCTTTGGGTTGGGGAAGATGGTGACAGGGGCAGGGTTTTCCCTTTCCCCTGCCCCAGAACTTCATTGGACTCTGCATACCTCCTGCCCTGGGGCTGGGATGTTGGAGGGCAGGTTGCAGGGCTGCTCCTCAGTGGACATGCTGGGGCTGGACATGGCTGGATGCCCATCTGCACCTCTCCCAGTGTGTCAGGGTGGAGGTAGCTGTGGCTGGGCTGCTTCTGGGTGGTTTGGTGTTGCCAATAGCCATGGCTCTGCCTTACCCAGCTGTGTCATGATGGGTGACAGAAACCCCTGGGCTTCATCCCTGAGTTCAGCAGGATTTCAGCTGCGATGGTCTTCCTGGTGGGTGAGATTAGGGGACAGCTTGATGGTCCTCACCCTGTCTCTGGGCACTGGGTTCCTGGGTGGACACCTGACCTGAGAGGCCTCAGCGCTTTTGGAAGAAGGTGTTAAAGATTTTTAATAGCAAAGCAACAGCAGAAGGAATAATATTTAACACTATGAGAATTTTTCTTCAGGTCCAGTGTTCTACCACAACCTAGAAAGAGGGATTATATATCATCATGTTGAAAAATTGTGTAGCATTTTGGGTTGCTCGGAAACAATGACCATCATTGGATGTTAGGGTCAGAGGGTATTTGGATAGAAAGAAATGCTGTTGCAAAGACAGGCTTTGGCAGCGGCGCCTGGCTGGCTCAGTCTGTGGAGCATGCGACTCTTGATCTCGGGGTTGTGAGTTCAGGCCCCAAGTCGGGTATAGCGATTACTTAAAAATAAAATCTTAAAAAAAAAAAAGACATAGATTTCAGCAACATTTGAATTATGAATTATGTTTATAATATAATTACTATATATTAATAAATAAAATACAGTTATCACCTGCAAAGGGGAATTTTGGCATGTTTGGCTTAGACCAATCATGTGTGGAGCTGGGCATGTTTTTTGAACAAAACTTTTTTTTTAAAGATTTTATTTATTTATTTGACAGAGAGATAGCACAAGTAGGCAGAGTGGCGGGCAGTGGGAGAGGGAGAAGCAGGCTCTCCAATGAGCGGGGAGCCTGATGGGCTTGATCCCAGGACTCTGGGATCATGACCTGAGCCAAAGGCAGACGCTTAACGACTGAGCCACCCAGGCGCCCCTGAACAAAACTAGAGTGAAAAATGGAGGCGGTGCCTGGGTGGCTCAGTCAGTTGGGCGTCTCACTCTTGATTTCAGCTCAGGTCATGATCTCAGAGCTCTGGGGTTGAGCTCTGCATCAATGGGCTCCAAGCTCAGCGGGGAGGCTGCTTGGGAGTCTCTCCCTCTGCCCCTCCCCCAGCTTGTGTGCGTGCAAGTGCACGTGCTCGCTCTCTTTCTCAAATAAATAAATCTTAAAAAAAAAAAAAAAAAAAGAGAGAATCCCTGACATGGAGAACAGTGACTATGGTGCTTGGTAAGTAAAGGTTGAATTGTGTCTGCCCCACAAAAAAATCCATACATTTAAGACCTAAACCCTAATACCTCATAATGTGGCCTTAGTTAGAAATAGAATCTTTGGGGGCACCTGGGTGGTGCAGCCGGTTAAGCGTCTGGCTCAGGTCGGGATGATGGGGTCGTGAGAGCAAGCCCCACGTGGGGCTCCACACTTAGCACCAAGTCTGCTTGTGATTCTCTCTCCCTCTCCCCCTGCCTCCCCCACTCGTGCTCTGTCTCTCTCTCTCAAATAAATAAAATAAATCTTAAAAAAAAAAAAAAAAACATCTTTGCAGATATACTGAGTTGAGGTGAGGGTGGGCCCCTAATCCAAAATTCCCCAGTGCCTTCAGAGAGAGCGTGGCCCTGCCAACACCTCGGCTCCAGAACCGTGAGGCAAGAACTTTGTGTTGTTGGGCGCCTGGGTGGCTCAGTTGGTTAAGCGACTGCCTTCGGCTCAGGTCATGATCCTGGAGTCCCGGGATCCAGTCCCACATCGGGCTCCCTGCTCAGCAGGGAGTCTGCTTCTCCCTCTGACCCTCTTCCCTCTCGTGCTTTCTATCTCTCATTCTCTCTTTCTCTCAAATAAATAAATAAAATCTTTAAAAAAAAAAAAAAAAGAACTTTGTGTTGTTTAAGCCACTCAGTGTGTGGTACTTTGTTAGCGCAGTCCTAGCAGACAAACTTTTCAAAGATGTTCCCCTCAGCAATGAACTCCTAAATGAAGGTGAAGGGAATATCTCTGGGTGAGTTGTCTGATAATCCCAGTCCCACATTTGTTTTTAGTGAATGAGTGAATCTTCTGAGGCTTTGGATTCTTTCCTCTACTATACCAGGGAACTTTTGGCATCTTGACTGCATTTAGTGAGACTCAGCTTTCCTTCCAGCCAACCAAATAGACACCCAGAATGACCCCTAGTAGCTCAAGCCAGCACACGGAATCCAAAATTTCTGGTAAGTGCACCTGTATTGAAAAAATCAGCCCAATTTAAACTTCGGTTCTTATTTCCTTCGTCCAGGACCTGGATCTTTCCTCATACATGCTCTCCATATTGTGACCACAGTAAAGTAACAAAGTCTTACAATTTCTTTGATATATAAGCCTTTCCATCTGGGTTTAACTTTGTAATAAGACTTCCAGACATGCTGGAATCCATCTTTTTATTTATTTATTTTATTTTATATTTTACTTTTATTTTTTTTTAAGTAATCTCTACACCCAACATGGGGCTTGAACCCACAATCCTGAGATCGAGTCACATGATGCTCCACCAACTGAGCCCACCAGGTGCCCTGCTGGAATCCATCTTTAGTTTAAGGCACTGGGGATGTTAAGGAGTTTGGGAAGAGGGGCAGAAGAATTGGCTTCCCTCGGCAAACCCCTTGGCAAGGACACCTTGCTTCCGTGGGCCGGGAGGTGCAGAGGGTCTGGGGTCGGTGGTAATCTGATTCCTCTGCGCTCTTTCTTACATCTTCATCCCGTGTAATTTGTTAACACGTTGAGTGCCTACTGTGGGCTAAGCCAGTAAGCCTGACAGACAAACCCTTACTGTCACAGAGCCAGCACTCTCGTGGTGATAGACCCAGTAAAGAAATAAGATCACAGAGAGAATCGCCTCACAGGGCGCTGGGACAGAGGGGTTGTAAGAGGCCTGGAAGGCGATCAAAGGCCTGGGTGAAGCCGTGAAGCATTCCACAGCCAGTGCAAGACCCTGAGGGCAGGCTGTGCCAGGTAAGTTCCAGGAACACAGGGGAGGCTGGGGTGGCTGCAGAAGCAGGAGTGAGGAGGAGGAAGACCAAGTCAGAGGTCATGGGGTTCAGGCGATACGGTGCTTTGGAAATGGGAGGCTACTTTGAGCCAAGTGACTTGATCTGATGAACATTTTTAAAGGGTCCCTCTGGCTGCTGCTGACTCCAGAATAGACTTCAGTGGGGCAGAGTGGAGGCCTGGAGACCCGTACAGAGGCCTCTGTGACAATCTGGGCGAGAGACCTTGACGCTGGGGTTGGGGCTGCTGAGAAGTATTCAGATTCTGCCTAAACCGTGAAGGTAGAGCCAAGATGGGCTGCTGTTTGGATGAAGGCATATGAGAAACCCCACCATGCCCAGGGATGGGGTCGCCACTGTGGACATGTGAAGGTCCGCAGGGGGCGGTGTGGTGCTGGGGGTCGGCAGTTCAATTGAAGGTGCATTCAGATTAAATGCCAGGGATATCCAAGGGGAGGCGTTGATGGGACAGTTGCATCTTGGCCTCTGGAGTTGAGGCCTGGGCCAGAGATAAGAAATGGCATCGTCAGGGCATAGACGACACTTAGAGCTATGACAGTGGACCAGCGCTCAAGGGGAACGTAAATAGGAAAGAAGTGACACCTGAGGACTGAGCCCTGGGTTGCCCACATTACAGCCTGACATGAAGAGCCAGAAGAGGGGTACGGGAAGGACCAGTGTGGGGAGCATGGGTGGAATGGGGAGTGGCCCGCCATGTCGAGTGACACCAGTGGGTCAGGGAAGGCGAGCGTTGCCACTGGATGTGGGCTTGCGGAGTGTTCCCCTGTGTTGCTGTGCACACTCAGTGCTCTGTCCTGAGCAGTGCCGAGCGTTCGCCTAAAAGATTTAGGGAGGCTGTGAATTCAATCAGTATTTTACCTGGAAGCCACAGAATCAGCCTGTGGCTTTGATGATGGGCCTACCTCAGCCGCATCGCTGCAGGAGATAGGAGACTCCTTTGCAAAGCAGAGAAAGCTTTGTTCCTAGCCTGACATGCACACAAGAATCTGACCCTACTGTTCTCTTTCTTGAAGCTGTTTGGCGCTTTTGGAAGCAATCACCTGACACCAAGTGCATTTCTCAGCCCCTTCACTGCTGTTGTTAAGGGGAAGCCCTTGGCCTCCTCAAGCCCCGTCCTCAGTGGCTTCCTCCTGTGAGGGGCCACCTGTGGTGTCTTGTTTTCTGACGCCACTTTGGACACTAAATTTGGTGGGGTTTTTCACACCAGTAACGAATTCTCTGACACCAACTGGGTGTCCAACAATTCCATTCGATTTGGACACCAACTCCTGAGTGAGTGCAGACCCTACAGGTAAAGGGCTCAGTCCTACAAGACTGACCCTACTTCAGGTGCTAGCCACAAGTCCCGAGAGGGCCACCCATAACTTCTGACCAGGTGGCCATACATCAGGTATGAGCCCCCTCCTCAAATTCAATAATTTGCTGGAATGACTCACAGAACTCAGGGAAACACCTTATTTACATTTACCAGTTTATTAACAAGTATACAATTCAGGAACAACCAAACAGAAGAGACGCATAGGGCGAGGTATTGGGGGGATGGAAAGCTTCCAGGATACCCAGGGCTCCCGCCTTCCCAGTTCCCGAAGTTCCCTGAACTCACTATGCAGGGGGTTTGATGAAGGTTTCATTACAGAAGCACCATTGATCAAATCATTGGCCTTTGTAAGTTTAAGGACAGGTGTAGAAGTGGGGTACTGGGAGACTTTACCTTCAAAAACCCTAGAAACCAAGTTACGTAGATCATAAAATAATTGGATTAGAATTTTTAAAAAATGATTTTTTGACTTTAAAACTTTATTTTTGAAAGGAAAGAAAATTTGCTATTGCTGGCATTGATAAAAGAAAAAAATCATTGGCCTTTGGCTGATAGAAGAGAACTCTCCACCCTCTGCCTCCGCAGTTCGGGCTGAAAGTTCCTACCCTCTATTCCTGGCTTGGTCTTTCTGGTGACCTGCCCCCCCCCCCCAACCCCCGCGCCCTCCCCCCTCCCCCCCCCCCCCCCGCCCCATCCTGAACCTATCTAGGGGGTGTACCTTTCCCCACCGGGAGTCTTTCATTAGCATCCAAAAGACAATACATTCCAAGGGTTTTAGAAGGTCTGGTGCCAGGAAGCAGAGACAAAGAGCCTCTATTTTGTATTAAGTGACACTCCCAGGGGAGGCTTCAGCCTGCCAGGTTAGCTAGAGCCCTTTCCCTTCATCCTAGTTGGATTTCCACTGCCTTTAGCTCCCACTGGACGAATGTCCAGTTCGGACACCTCCTGCCGTCCCTGGGGACAACTCCTCTATCAGTTGCAGGAAATGGGCTCTGCCCAACTTAATCAGAAGGACAATTTATGAAAAGGAACTTGTGTAGCTCCCATAGCCACCAAGGGGGCTAGAGGACAAGACACAGAGCCACACCGTTTGTCTCCAGCCCAAATCACAGTTCCGCTCGGGCCTGCTGCGCATGCCACTGCGGGGCCGTCCCCGTCCCTGCAGGCCCAGACACTGCAGGCTGCTGCCCGGCTGCCACGGCCCCCACGAAGTAGGCTCTCTGCGGTCCTCCCGCTGGTCACCAGCCCCAGAGTGACCTCCAGGGAGGGTACATTTGATTGGTTGGGCCTGGACAAAGGCCCTTGCCCCGGGGCAAAGGACACAGGGCGAGTGAATATCTGGCATTTCTGCCTTGTGAAGTGGAAGAAAGGGGCGCAGGGGCTGGGTGAAAAGGAATGGCCGGGACCGCTACTTTAGCATTGGTCACTAACACAAATTCCGCTGAGCAAAATGTAAAGATCTCATTGGTTTTATTAACCATTTCATGTATTGGGCGGCATTCCGCAAGTGGTGGGGGGCTCCGAGAGTGGGACCAGTTGGAGGGTTTCTATAGAAGGAGGGTAGACACAAGAAAGTTATTAGCAAAAGAAAAGGATTGTTCCAGGCCCCACAGCTTTCTAGGGGGCAAAGCAGGTGTCTTATCAGGCAGATGACCTCATCTTTCTTTGAGGGGAGACGAGCAGGTGGCCGACTCAGTGGCGCTGATCAAACATTCCCCAACTGACCGGTTACAACCACATTTCTGGGGGAGGCTGAAACCACAATTAGACTGGGGATCAAGCCCTGGTTTGGGAACTTGGTCTGAGGGACACCTCTTTGGGCCTGTGGTTTTCTTTTTTAACCGCACTCACCGCTCCTGGCCCCGAGGCTCATTCCCAGGCTGAGGGGCCGCGTCCGCATCAGGAGTGGGCCGTCTGGGCATCAGTGGGTGTTGCTCTGGGCTGCGGGCCCCATGTGGATTTCCCATCACAACTTGGCCACCCGCCGTAAGTGAAGGTCCCATTCTTGTCAAGCTGGGTGTTTGAGAAGAGCTCAATACAAGGGCTGTTTACAGGGCTGTAGATAGGTTCAGGGGCCACCTAGGTTGGGGCAGCACCGGGGGGTAACATCAGGAGGAGCCCTTTCCCTGGGGCATCTGGGTGGCTCAGTGGGTTTAATGTCTTCCTTGGGGGCGGGGGGCGGGACTGAGCCCCGAGTCGGGCTCCTGGCTCGGTGGAGAGCCTGCTTCTCCCTCTCCCTCTGTCTCTCACACCCTCCGCTCGTGTGTGTGCGCGCACGCGCTCTTCCCCTCTCTCACTCTATCTCAAATAAATAAATAAAATCTTAAAAAAAAACAAAAACAAGGAGCCCTTTCCATCCCTAGGCCTGTGGGGTCAAGGTAGGGGAGGGTTACCCGAACCCGGTGTGGGACCACGCCTTAGCCCCAGACTGGCTCCCACACGTCCCGTGTCAGTTCCCGTAGTCTGTCCACCAGAGGGATCTCTCAAGTCATTCACTCCTGTGGCCTCTAGATAAAGTCTCGGTATCTCAGCATATGGCCCTGAGAGGGACGTACGTAGGAGAGAGGCGTGGCTATGGGGTGGGGTGTGTTGAAGGCAGGCAGGATTTGGGGGAAGTAGAGTAGGGGAGGGGCAGCCCCACCCACGCAGACTCTGACCTCCCGCCTCCTATTTGCCAAGCCCAACAAGAAGCCCAGGAAGAGGGACCCCCAGGAGAAGGTAAGGTGGAGGGTGGACCCGAAAGGGAACGTCAAGACAAGCTACTGCCACAGGCCCCTACTATGGGGAGCACAGAGGACTGGGGGCACTGAGGCAGCCCGTCCCCGAGGGGAGTGATTCAGGCCTGGTACTCAGGGGAAGGTGGCCAGTGGGCTGAAGGGGATCCTGTCTTTCCTTTTTCCTCAGTTATCCGGCACCTACTATGTGCATGGCCCTTGTGCTGGATACAGAAGACAGACGCTACCCCAGTCTCATTGACCCCCCAGAGTAGCAGAAGACACCCACATGACCCAGGGTTTGGTGTTGGGCTGGGGGAGTCACAAGGGCTGCGGGAACATAGAGGGGCACCCTAACTCAGACTTGACATCTTGGGAAGCTTCCTGGAGGAGGTGGTGTTTTAAACTGGGACCTAAAGGGTGAGCCAGAGAGGGTGAGGGGGATGTGTATGGTGGCCAGGAAGCACGAGGAGCCCCATTTTTTTGCTGGGACTGAAATCGGAACTTTACCTTAAGAGCCACGGGGAGTCCTTGCAGGATTTAGAGTGGTGGTGATGGGGGGTGGGGGGTGGCTACTGATTTGTTCTCTAGGAAGTTCAAGACTGGAAGCATGGAGAGAGGTGGTGAGACCAGAGCTGGGTCAGTGGTAAGTAAAAGAATGTTCTGGAGGTGAGAGTGGCAGAGTGGGGGGGAGTTGAGCACCAGCCTGGGTGACCAGGTGGAACTGGGGAGACAGGTGTGAGTTGTCTGTGGTGGCCCAGGAGCTCTTGGGAGGTGGTGTTCTGGGAGTCCTCGGGGCCTGGACTGTGGTGAATGGACAGAGAATCTCAGAGGCCAAGTCAGCTGGCAGAGAGCTCAGGGCAGGGAGGGGGCAACAGTAGAGTTGTGGGTGGAAGGTGAGGAAGGTGAGGATCAGGTGGTCCGGGACACCAGCAGGGAGTGCAAGGCGGGAATGCAGAGGGAGAGGGTGAGGGCATAGGGGAGGACCCCTGTGGTGCCAGTGGCCTGGGACAGGGGAACAGCAGATGGGGGGGGAGTGTGCCCTGAAATGAGGTGTGAGCCATTTCATGTAGACCAGACGGGAAAGGGGCAGAATTTAAGGTAGGGTCTGCTTCTAAGCAGGGAAGGGCACCGGCTGGAATGAAGAGCGGGTGGGGGAGGCCTGAGGAGACAGGCTGTCAGAGGGGTGCTTCTGAGCGCAGCAGCCCCGGCTGCCGGGCCCCTCCGTCCCATACATGTGGCCTCGCACTGTGTTTGCTGAGCTAGTCCAGCTGTCTGGGTCCTTACCTCATGTGTCCTGCCTGTAGGACCCTCACTCTTGTTGAGTACACTTTTTTTTTTTTAATGTCAACTCTACACCCAATGTGGGACTTGAGCTCACGACCCTGAGATCAAGAGTCGGACTGGAGGACCCTCCATCTTGTCGAGACCCCCACATTTGGCACAGGGAGTTTGGTTTCTGCCTCGGAGGGGCTGATTTCCCCAGGCGGCTTGTGGAAGTGACCATTTCCCAGCTACACAGACTTGGTGCCCTCCTCCCCTGCATGGACACACGCTGCTCGGGTGCACGACTGTGATTTTCCCAGCCTCAGGCTATTCCTGGCCTCCAGCCCCTCCTGTCCGTGCACAGCTCTGGGTGGGCCATGGAGCCCATGAAGGTTTCCCACTTTTGTGAGGTGTAGGAAGATGAGAGGGCATGGGGACCCCAATCCTGAAAAGGTCAGGGAGGATGAGGCCAGGGGAGAAGCCCCGAGAGGAAATGGGGTGGGGGTGTCAGAGCAGAGAGGCCAAAGACAGGTGACAGGACGTAAGAAAGCTCTGAGAAGCTTTGCTGAGGGCAGGGCCTATGTTATGAAGAGAGACCGAGTTTGTGGGACACAGAGAAGGCTGGGCACCCAGGGTGTGGAATAAGGGGTCAGAGGCTGGCTGGACAGGTGCAGGTGGAGGGGAGCATATGGTGGCTGTTGGGCATGCAGAAGGGGGACCTGGGCTGCATCCAACTTCACACCGTATTGCTGGGGGGGGGGGGTGGGAGGCAGAGGCAGCGGGGCAGGATGAGGCTGAGCCGTGTCAGGGAGGGCTCCTCCTTCTGCCCGGGGACAGCCATGCCTCTGTCTCGTGTGCTGAGTCCTGAGCCCTTCCCGACCAGGTGGTGGCTCCTGGCTGAGCTGTCTCCTCCCTCTTCTCACACCCCAGCCTGGGGAACTGCACTGAGGACCTCCCAGGTTGTCCTCTGGGGTCTCTTTGTCCTAGCGATGCCCCTGTCCTCAGGTGAGAAACATGCGGCGGCACACGGGGTGTATTCACTGGCCCAGGTGCCCAGTCAGTGCGACATTTCATGTTTTCTGCCTTGAGTACAATGTACTGGATGTGCCAGGTGTGGGGTGGGCAGCAGGTCAGAAACCCTGGGTAAAAAAATGCTGGCCATAGACTGAACACCTGTGCCCTCCCAAAATTCAGATGTTGAAATTCTAACCCCAAGGTGATGGTATTTGGAGGTGGGGCCTTTGGGAGGTGATTAGGTCTTGAGGTGGAGCCCTCATGAATGGGGGTGAGTGTCCTTATAGAGGAGGCCCCAGAGAGGTCTCTTGGTCCTTCTGCCAAGTGAAAACACAGGGAAAAGACAATCATCTAGGAACACAGAAACTCTCATCAGACACAGAACCTGCTTGCAACTTGATCTTGGACTTCCCAGTTGGCAGAACTGTGGTTTATAAGCCCTCGAGTGGTTATAAGCCATCGAGCCCATGATGTTTTGTTATAGCAGCTGGGACAGACTCCAGACAATGCTCCTTCTCCATTTTCCTGGCTCTGCCCAGACCCCTGCCCCACAGTGAATGGCAGGGCCACAGTTAGCCACTGCCCCATCTCAAGGAGTCTTGTGTGAGCACATGGTCCTGGAACAGACACAAATTCGGGCCAGCCAGACTCCCCTGAACCAGGAGGTGGCCTAGTGTGCCTGGGAGCTGCCAGTTCCCATCCTCAGAGCAGCCCATCTGAACCAGGCTTGCCCTCAGAGGGGGGGATGAGCCTGCCTGGGCTGGGGGGTAGGATGACTGTGGGGATAGAGCTGTCAACCCAGGGGACTAGGGGATGGAGCCTCCTCAGAGCCTCTGGATTAGGCTTGCAGGAGGGACTGGCATTTATTGAGCGCCTACTGTGTGCCCAGGTCTGCTCTGGGCACTGTTCCCACCACCTCACCTGGTCCCCAGCTCCCAGGTGGGTCCGGAGAGAATCTGCTGAACAGGAGAGCCCCCCCTGCGCAAAGAATGCCTGTGTCCTGCCTCCCAAGTGTTAGGATGCAGATCCACCCCCCCGCCTCCCCCCCGCCTCCCCCCCCCGGCTCCCCCCCCCCCCCCCCCCCCCCCCCCCCCCGCCAAGACCCCCTCCGGGCCAAGGGCTGGGAACAGGGGAGGGAGGCGGAAAGTATCCCGAGCCCAGAAGGCGACGTCGGGGCTCGCCAGGTACTGCCGTCGCCCAGAACGGGCTGGAGTGTCCGCGTGGCCCCTGGACGTGCGCCTGGCCCGGAGGCTGGGAGGGGCGTCCGCTCCCCCTCCCTGGCCTCGCTCTCCTCCCCTCCACTCCCTCCTCCGGGCGGGGTTCCCGGAACAGGCCGCCAAGGGCGGGGCGAGGAAGCTGTGGCCGCACGGGTCGCTGCGGCTGCGGCGGCACCTCAACCCCTGCTGCTTCTGTCCGTCTGTCCTGTGTCCGTCCGCCGCCCAGCCATGACTGTGTGGGTCCCCGCGCCACGGATCCTGCTGCTGGTGCTGCTGGTGCTGCTGCTCCCCCCCGCCTCCAGGTGGTGAGCCTCGCGGGGTGGGGGCAGTTCGTCCCGGGCAGGGACAGTGTATCTGGGAGGGGGGCAGCCACATTCGTGCGTCCCTGGAGTGAGCCCAGGCAACACCATCCCCAGTGTCCCCTACCCCCAATAACCCCAAGGCAGCCAGCTAACCCCCAGGACTGACTTGACCTCAGTCAGCACCCCTGTGTCTGAACAGACTCTAGGAAGTTGCCACCATTGTTGTGCCCCGGGTAATGGTGGTAGTGGTGGGGTCTGTGCTCCCTTAGATGTTCCACAGGATTGGGTCCCCAGGGGCTGGGGTAGGAGTCCCTGCCTGGCCTTAGCCTAGGGTGGCGGCAGGAGGGAGGCTTGGCCCCTCTATCAGAGGCCTTCCCTTCGGCTCTATTTACTGGCTGGACTCCCCCACCCCCTGTTCCCATGGCCCTTGTGTTCCTGGGGACGCCTGAGGCTGGCCTCCCGGGTTGGAGGAAACACCACTGTGTGTGTTGATGGTAGACTGATGATTCACCATCGGAGGAGGCCAGGCTGGGGGCCATTTCGGGGTAGGAATTGGAACAGCCCCTTGCCCAGCCAGAGGAAGCTGAGTGATCCCTCTGGGGTGAGTGGCTTTCTCGAGGAAAAGGGCTTTATTTCCTGGGGGGCTGAGATGAATCTGGGGACCTGGGGTGGGAAAGTGAGAAGGTGGAGCCCCGGTCCCTGGTCCAGTGAGATCTGGCAAGCCTCGTCCAGTGTGTCCGGGGCCCAGAAGAACATTTCTGTCGTGGGCTCTTGGCCCAAACGGTGCAAGGGGTGTGTGTCTTCAGCCCCAGCTTAGAGGCTGGGCTGTGCCCATAGAGGCTGAAAGGACCCTGCTGGAGGTGGGTCACCTGAGTTACCCGGTAGCATGGGCCATGCTGACCATACCTGCTGTCAGGTGGACAGCTGGCTGGGGGGAGCCTGGGAGTGGTCAGGTCCTCCGCGCCTGCAGCCTTGCCCAGAGCAGGATTCTGCCTGAACCTGTCAAGAATGGAGCACCCCGCCCCCGTCCCCCATCCCCTTTCTAGTTCTCTCTTCTCAAGGAGGTCACTCAGTGCCTCTGTCTCTGGGACTCGCCCTGTATGTGATACACTGACCAGGCTGAGTCTCCAGACACGGCATGCTGCCCTGGGGCTCTGGCCAGTCTGGGTCCCCAGGGTCCAGGTGCTGGGCCAGGACTGTTTTCAGGAGACATAGCCACACTTCAGGGTTTATCATCAGACCTGTCTCCAGGCTACCATAACCGTCTGGGCCTTGCTGGACTGGGTGTTCTCTTCGGGGTCTGTCCAGGCACAATCTGGGACTGCCCCCCTCCTGCTGGTGGGCACTAGGTCTCTGCTAATGTTGCTTAAGGATGCATGGGAACGTTTGGCTGTAGCATCTTCCTGGAAGTTTGCAGGCCTTGTGGTCTCCCAAAGCCCTGGGTCATTTCCCACACTTGTCAGCCAGGTCCTCTCAGTATGACCTGGAGTTCTGGAGCTCTGTCCTTACCCCAGCTTGTGGGAAAGTCCTTGGATCCCTACTCTGGCTGAGAGCCTTGTAATGGCTCTGGGGCTTAAAGTGGTGCCACTGCCTCGGAGCCCTGGCCACCAACTGTAAACGTTTCCTAGGCACCTGCTGCAGGCCCTGCCCAGGGCTAAGCGCTTCACGGACATTTACGGTGGGTATGACCGTGGCCAACGGTGGGTCTGCCGTGAGGGCGTGGTCTGTGAGCGCCAGGGCCCTGCAGTCCAGGGTCTAGCGGAGGCACTGAGTGGTGAGGAGAGGGAGTAAGGATTGAGAACGGGTTGGTCCAGTGCCTGGGCCCCAGCAGCTGGTTGGGGGCGTTACTGTTCAGCCCTGACTGCTGGGCTTGGGCAGCTTCTAGAGGAGGGGGCCTGGAGTAAGGCCTTGAAAGATGAGTAGATTTGAAGACGGGAATGGGAAACAGGCAAGAATATGGGCCGAGTGTGGATAGAGCTGGAAAGTCGGGGTGACCATCAAAGCCCTTTGCAGTCCAGAGCCTGCTTTGTGGACCCTGGACTTGATCCTGAGGCAGTGGAGACCAGGGATGGTCCGCGAGCGGGAAGTGGCCCCTCCAAACTCCCACTTAGGAAGGTCAGTCTTCATCAGAAGACAAGTGACTGGTGGAGGAGAGAGGGAGCCCGGTTAGGTGCCTCTGCTGTGGGGCAGGGGGGAGAGCAAAGCAGTGCTAAGGGAGGGGCTACGTGGGCTGGGACATGGCTGAGATCTGGCATGAGGCCTGGCCCTCCGGCCACCGATTAACAAGTGTGCTTTTCCGCTCCAGCCCACAGCGAGGTATGTGTGGCTTCCCGTGGACGCAAATTCTTCCCTGAGTCCTGTCCTGATTTCTGCTGTGGCAACTGTTACAACCAATACTGCTGCTCTGATGAGCTGAAGAAATTTGTGGGCAGCGAGGGAAGTTGTGCCGGGCCTGAGGCCAGGTGGGTGCACAGTGGTGGCAGGGTGGGAGGCCTGAGCCCGCCCCCAGCAGGAGTGTGCCTGAAAGAGAAATAGCCCTGCCCCTCTGGCCTCACAGCCCCCTCAAGATGCTAGAGCACTGGACCAGGGATGGCGGTAAGGGTGGGGAGCTCCTATTCTGGGCTTGCTCAGTTAGTCCCCTGCCCCTCTCTCCCCAACCCTCAAGGGCTCCAGCTTACCTGGGTCACTCAGTCTCGGGCTGAGCAGTTTTCTCAGGGCTGGTGGCCTCAGCTGGCCCTGTGGCTCACCCCTGGGTATATACCTGGACCAGCAAGATGCACACCTTGGTGTGAGTGTACCCTGTAGCATATGCATGCACCTGGCAGGGGACTGTATATGATTTGCATAGGTATCATCTTGTGGGTCCTGGGGCGCACATCACACTCTGCACCATGCCTGTGTCCTCTTGGTGTGGCCAGTGGATTTGCATTCCATCTGGGTTTAGACCGTTTCATGGGCTGGAAGCAAGGTCTCCCTTTGCCACGTCTGTGTTTCTTTTGTGTTTGGTCATAGGGATAGAGAGGGTAGAGGTGGTCCAACTTCTCAGCTCATGGCAGGTGATCACCACTGGTCTGGGCAAGCCCAGCCCAGCCCGTACCATCTTATATATTTAATCTCACATGACCTTTCCATTTCCCTCTCACCCCATAAGCAGCCAGTCTGTATGTCCTTTTCATTGTTTGTGTGATTGATTGATTGATTGATTGATTTTTAAGTTAAAGTTCTTTTTTTTAAACTCTACACCCAACATAGGGCTCAAACTCACGACCCCAAGATCAAAAGCTGCATGGTCTACCGACTGAGCTACTTTGTGTTTTGAAAAGTCTACATTGTTTTGTGGATACAATGAACTCCCTTACTTTTTTGCATTCAGCACAGCGTTTTTATTTGTAAGACCCATTCATGTTGCATTGTGTATACCTGGCCTGTGCCCACCCCTGTGGTGTCATTCTGTGTGGTGTGAGTCCTAAGCTTGCTATCACAGATAATTGCTGTGGGCATCTTCCGATACTTCCTTTCTCTTTTTGTGGAACCATGTGAGAATTTCTTGGATGTGTACATGGGAGCAAATTGCCAGGTCAGTGAGATGTATGTAGTTACTAAGGACTTCCAAGATGTTCTTGGGAATGGCAGCACCAGGCTGCATACCTGCCAGCCACACCTAAGGATTCCTGATGGATCATATTCCACCCTTTCACTGGAAGTGAACACCTTTTGGTGTCCTTATATTTTTACATGTGTCTTTAAAAAAAAAATCCATTCCAGTAATTTTTTTTAAAATACAGCATTCCCTTTAAATTTAATGTAATTATTGGTGTTCTGAGATTATATTTGCCATCTTATTTTGTGCTTTTTTTGGTCTCTCCTAGTCTGTATTTCTTTTTTTTTCACTTACCATATTGTTTTGGTTTGTTCTTACTCCATTATTTTTTCTTCTACTCTTTACTTCTTTTACCTTCTGTATTCCTTTATTCCTTTTTCTTGCCTCATTGCACCGGCTGGGACTTCCATTGCAATGTTGAATAGAAGTGGTGAGAGCAGATCTCCCTGTCTGGGTCTCAATTTTAGGGAGAAAATATATAGGATTAGGTATGATGCTAGCTGTAGCTTTTTCATTGGTACCCTTTACCAGATTGAGGAAGTTTCCTTCTATTTCTAGTTTGCTTGGACTCCTAGTCATAAAGGGATCTTGAATTTTGTCAAATAGTTTCCCTGCCCCTATACTTTTTCTAGGTACTTTTTGATGGTACTGTAAACAGTATAGTTTAAAATTCTCATTATTTATTGATATAAAGTTAATACATTTTTATAAACTGACCTTGTATCCAGAGACTTTACTAAATTTGTGTATTAATTTAAGTGATTTTAATTGAAACTTAAGAATTTTCTACAAAAGTAGTCACATCATGTGTAATTAATGTTTTATTTCTTCCATTCCAGTTCTTGTGCTTTTAATTAATTTTTCTTGCTCTATTGCACTGGCTAGGATCTCCAGTACAGAGTTGATTGGAAGTGATGATAGGTAGCATTCTTGTCTCAGGGGAAGGCTTTCATTGTTTCATGATTAAAAATAATGTTTGCTGTAGTTTTTTTGTTTTTAAAGACACCTTATTAGACTAAGGAAGGATTCTGCTAATCTGGTAGTGATACTAAGAACTCTTTTTTACAAATCCTTGGTGCCTTTTAAAGATTTATTTATTTATTTGAGAGAGAGAGAGAGTACACGAGTGGGGAGAGAGGCAGAGGGAGAGGTAAAGAGAGAATCTCAAGCAGACTCCCTGCTGAGTGCAGGGCCTGACGTGGGGCTTGATCTCACAACCCCAAGATCATGACCCGAGCCAAAATCAAGAGTCGGGCACTTGACTGACTGAGCCACTCAGGAGCCCCTCCTTGGTGCCTTTTAAAAGAAACACATTTCTGGGGCTCTTGGCTGGCTTAGAGGAGCCTGCAACTCTTGATATCAGGGTCATGAGTTCAAGCCCCATGTTGGGGATCGAGATTACTTAAATAAATAAAGATTTAAATGGAACATATTTCTTTTGGGTAAATATCTAGGAGTAAATTTGCTGAGTCATTGGCTGCATGTGTTCAGCTTTGGCAGGTACTCACAGTTTTCTAGCATTGTTGTACCATTTATGCCCTTACCAGCCATGAGTGAGAGTTCCAGTTTGCTGTGCCTCCTCTCAAAACTTGGCATTGTAAGTCAATTTTAAAAAATAGAGGTATAATTACATATAGTAAAATGCACAGGTCTTAATGTTTCAGCTTGATGAGTTTTAGTAAATGTATACTTCTCACATATAATACCTCAGGCAGGATCTATATCATTTCTATTTCCTAGAAGGTTTTAATTTTAGTAATTTTGCTGAATGTGTAGTAATACCTCATTGTGTTGTTTTAAGTTTTAAGGGTTTTGAAATTTATTGAGATTCATTTTATGACCCAGCATATACTATACCTTGGTAAATGTTTCATATGAACTTGAAAAATGGTATATTCTGCAGTTGTTGGGTGTAGTGCTTTAGAAGTGTCAGTTAGGTCAAGTTGGTTGATAATGTGTTTAGATCTTTTCCGTCCTTATTGATTTTGTCTGCTTGTTTTATCGATTACTGAGAGACCACAGATATGTTTATTCTTCTTTTAGTTCTGTCAATATTTGCTTCATGAATTCTGATGCTTTGTTATTAGGTACATACATATTTAAGATTGGTTTGACTTTCTGATGAAGTGTTCAATTTATCATGTGTAATGTCCCTCTTTATTTCTTGTAATACTATTGTAAACCTCAAAGACAGTATTTTGTTTTTGACAGTGAATATTTATTTATATTTATCCATATATTTATCTTCTCTGCTGCTTCTTATTGCTTCCTACATCTTTAAGCCTCAACTGAGATTGTGTTCCTTCTACTTCTCATGCAGGTATGCTGGTGTCAAATTTTCTCCATTTTTGTTTCTCTGAAAATGTCTTTAATTTCACCTTCCTTCTTAAAGGATACTTTTCCAGGTTATAGATTTCTAGGTTGGCAGCTGTCAACTTCTTTCAACATTTTAAAGCTTTCACTCCATTGTCTTTTCTTATTTTTTTATTTATTTTTTTAGTAATCTCTACACCCAACGTGGGGCTCGAATTTATGACCTTGAGATGCTTTTCTGACTGAGCCAGCCAGGTGTCCCATTCCATTCCAGTCTTCTGATTTCTGTCCTTTCTGTTGAGAAACCAGTTGACAGTTTAATTATTGCTCCTTTGCAAGCAACATGTTTTTTTCTGAGTACTTTTTTTTAAACTTTTAATTTTTTTAAGATTTTATTTATTTATTTGAGAGAGAGAGCAAGCGAGCGCGCGTGCATGCACGCATGCTTGCGTGCAAGCCAGGGGAGGGGCAGAGAGAGAGAGAGAGAGAATCTCAAGCAGACTCCTCATCGAGTGGGGAGCTTGATGTGGGGCTTGATCCCACGACTCTGAGATCATGACCTAAACTGAAATCAAGAGTTGAATGCTCAACTGACTGAGCCACCAAGGCTCCCCCTCTGACTACTTTTAAGATTTTTCTTTGTATTTTGTTTTCAGCAGTTTTGCTGTGATGTGCCTGGGTGGCTTTGTGCTGCTTGGGCTTCACAGTACTTCTTGAATTGTTTTTTCTTCAGTTTTGAAAAATTGGCAGCTGTTATCTCTTTAAAGATTGCTTCTGCTCCATTTTCACACTCTTTTTCTTTTGGGACTCTAATTACACATATGTAAGACCTCTTGTAAACCTCTTGTATTTCATATTTCACCCACCATCTTCTGTCTTTATATTTACTATCTTTTTGTGTCTCTGAGCTTCAGTCTACATGTATTGGACCTGTCCTCCAGTTTATGAATTATACCTTCAGCTGTGTCTAATGCATTTTGAATTTGTAGTATCGCTTTTTAGTTCTAGAATTTTTGTTTCTTTTATATTTCATGTTCTCCTCAACAGCTCGATTTTTTTCTTTCATCTCCTTGAACTGTGTATGTGGTGGTGTTTAATGTCAGTGGCTTCAATATTTGAAGCCCCGTGGTATTTCTGTGGTCATTTGCCTCTGTTGTTTGTATTCATGTTGTCTTGTGTCCTAGTGTTTCTGAAAAATTTTGATGGTGTGCCTAACATTACATTTACAAAATTGATTGTAGAAATTTGGAGCCCAGGACCTCTTCCAGGGAGGATTTGTGTTGCTTTTGCCAGGGACACAGCACTCTTAAGATCATCTTGGTCTGGGGCGCCTGCGTGGCTCAGTCGTTAAGCGTCTGCCTTCGGCTCACGTCAGGATCCCCGGGTCCTGGGATCGAGCCCTGCGTCGGGCTCCCTGCTCAGCGGGGAGCCTGCTTCTCCCTCTGCCTGCCGCTCCCCCTGCTTGTGCTCTCTCTCTGACAAATACATAAAATCTTAAAAAAAAAACAAAAACAAAAACAAAAAACATCTTGGCCTAACTGCAGAGACTTAGAGGATTAGAGGCTAAGCTGTCTAGTCACTTCCTCCTTTCTTGGGGTGCAGATTTTGAGGTCTCATCCCAAGTGAGTGGGAATCATCAGGGCCTCCCCACCTGGTGGGCTCTGGGTGCAAGTCTCACCTGAGACTTTCAGAGAACAGGGCCTCAGATGCCATGCTTACTTCCATGGAGCTTTCTTTCCAGCCTTCCACACATCGGCGTGGTATCCTATTGCTCACTAAAGCCTACACACGGATTTTTTTTTTAGGTTTCATTTATTTAAGTAATCTCTACACCCGATGTGGGGCTCGAACCCATGACCCCAAGATCAAGAGTCGCATGCTTTTCCAACTGAGCCAGCTAGATGCCCCTGCACACTGGTTTTTAAAAACTATTTTCTCCTCAGCTTCACCTTCCCTTCAAATGCAGGATATAGTTGTTCCTAATGCTTTTTAATTTTATTTTGTTTTACATTTAATTTTGGAAATTTTCAATATATACAAAAGCATAGAGAATAATATAATAATTCTACATATCCATCACCTGCTTCCATAGTTACCAACGCTCTGACACTATTATTTTATACACCTCCCACCACTTTTTTTTCTGATTATTTTAAAACAAACAAAAATTAAAACATCATAAAAATTTCTCCCAAGGGCTCCTGGACGGCTCAGTCATCAGTTGAGCGTCCAACTCTGGATTTTGGCTCAGGTGATGATGTCAGGGTCCTGGGATTAAGCCCTAGATGGGCTCTGTGCTCAGTGTGTGTGTGTGTGTGTGTGGGGGGTCTACTTGAGATTCTCTCTCCCTCTGCCCCTTCCTCTGATCTCTCTCTCTCTCTCTCTCTCAAATAAATAAATAAATAAATAAATCTTTTTAAAAAGTCTCCTTAAATGTTAGTTTTCATCTGTACAAATGAGTCCTTTGTAAAGAAATATAACCACCATTTCAGTAACACATTTGGCACAATTAACAGTAATTCATTAATAATTTTTAATGCCAGTCTGTCTTTAGTTGCCTCCACTTGTTCCAAAGTGCCTTTTCATGGGTGGTTTGTTCAAATCAGAATCCAAAGAAGGTTATTATTGTTATTTTTTTAAAATCAAAGTATAGTTGACATACAATATTCTGTTAGTTTCAGGTATACATCATAGTGATTCAGTATTTTTATATGTTACAAAATCATCCCCATGGTAAGTGTAGTCACTGTCTGTCACCATACAAAGTTACTACAATATTATTGCCTATGTTCCCTGTGCTGTACGTTACATCCCTATGGCTTATTTATTTTATGACTGCAAGTTTATGCCTCTTAAGCCCCTTTACCTCTTTCACCCACCCCACCCCCAACTTGTCCTTCCTCTGTAACCACCACTTTGTTTCCTGTATCGGTGAGGCTCTTTCTGTTTTGGTTTGTTGTTTGTTAAACTCCACATAGAAGTGAAATCATATGGTATTTTTCTTTCTCTGTCTTATTTCAGTTAGCATAATACCCTTTAGGTCTATCCATGTTGTCGCAAATGGCAGGATTTCATTCTTTTTGTGGCTGAGTAATATTCCTGTGTGTGGTGGGTGTGTGTGCATGTGCCTCACATCTTCATTATCCACTAATCTACCAACAACACCTAGATTGCTTCCACATCCTGACTATTATAAATAACTCTGCAGTGAACATAGGGGTGCACATATCTTTTCAAATAGGTGTTTTCGTTTTCTTCAGATAAATATCCAGAAGTGGAATTGCTTGTATATGGATTATATGGTATGCCTATTTTTAACTTGTTGGGGGAACCTCCATACTGTTTCCCACAGTGGCTGCACCAGTTTGCATTCCTAACAGCGCACGAGGGCTCCCCTTTCTCCACATGCTCCCCAGTACGTGTTATATTGTGTCTTTTTGATACTAGCCAATGAACTATTACTTTTATTTTATTTTTATTTTTTAAAGATTTTTTATCTATTTTAGAGTGAGAGAGAGAGGGCAGTGGGGAGGGGCAGAGGGAAAGGGAGAGAAAATCTCAAGCAGATGCAACAGCGAGTGTGGAGCCTACGTGGGGCTTGATCCCACGACCCTGAGATCACAAACTGAGTCGGAACCAAGAGTGAGACACTCAACCAACTGTACCACCCAGGCGCCCCTGAAGTTAATTACTTTTTTTAAATTTTTAATTTTTTTAGTTTGTTTTTTTTTTAAGATTTTATTTATTTATTTGACAGAGAGAGAGAGAGCACAAGCAGAGGGAGGGGCAGTGGGAGAGGGAGAAGCAGGCTCCCCGCTGAGCACGGAGCCCAATGTGGGGCTTGATCCCAGGACCCTGAGATCATGACCTGAGCTGAAGGCAGATGCTTAACCAACTGGGCCAGCCAGTTATTACTTTTAAAATCTCTGTTGTACCTGTAGTTATTTCCCCTTTTTTATTATGTATTTTTTTCTTTTTGTGTCTTCTCCTTGATGAGTCTTGTCAGAGGGCTTACCTACTTTGGGTTTTTAAATCTTTTCGTATTGGGCGCCTGGGTGGCTCAGATGGTTAAGCGTCTGCCTTCGGCTCAGGTCGTGATCCCAGGGTCCTGGGATCGAGTCCCGCATCGGGCTCCCTGCTCCTTGGGAGCCTGCTTCTCCCTCTGCTTCTCTCTCTCTCTCCCTCTCTCTCTCTGTCTCTCATGAATAAATAAATAAAATCTTTAAAAAAATAAATCTTTTGTATTATTTTTTGTGGCTATTCTCTTATTTTTGTGTTTCCCTTTATTAATTCCTTCCTTATTTGGGGGATTTGCTCTATTACTTTTTCCCCACCTTCTTGAGTTTAACATCTTACTTTTATTATTTATTTATTTTTAAGGATTTTATTTATTTATTCATGAGAGACAGAGAGAGAGGCAGAAGCAGAGGGAGAGGGAGAAGCAGGCTCCCTGCTGAACAAAGAGCGCAACATGGGACTTGATACCAGGACCCTAGGATCAAAACCTGAGCCAAAGGTAGACGCTTAACTGACTGAGCCACCTAGATGTCCTAACATCTTACTTCTAAAGATAAATAAATTTCTGGGGCAGCTGGGTGGCTCAGTTGGTTGAGCATCTGACTCTTGATTTCAATTCAGCTCATGGTCTCAGGGTCATGAGATCGAGCCCCACGTCAGGCTCTGTGCTCTGTGGGGAGTCTACTTGAGATTCTTTCCCTCTCCCTCTCCCTTTGCTTCTCCTCCCGCCTGCACTCTCTCTCTCTTTCTGAAATAAATAAATCAATCTCTTTTAAAAAAGATAATTAATTTCCATCTAAGAACTGTGTTAGCTGTGTTTCATGAATTTTAACCTGTAGTATTTTTGTTATCCAGTTTTACTAATTTCTTAATTTCTTTTTTTTTTGGCACAATTTTATTTTTTCTTCCAAATTTTTGTTTAAATTCTAGTTAGTTAACATACAGTGTAATATTGGTTTCAGGAGTAGAATTTAGTGATTCATCACTTACATACAACACCCAGTGCTCATCATAACAAGTGCACTCCTTTTAATACCCATTACCCATTTAGCCCATCCCCCACCCACCTCCCTCCATTAACCCTCAGTTTGTTCTCTATAGTTAAGAGTCTTTTATGGTTTGCCTCCCCTATCTCCTTCTCTTTTTCTTTTCCCTCCCCACACATTCATGTGTTTTGTTTCCTAAATTCCCAAATGAGTGAAATCATGTGGTATTTGTCTTTCTCTGACTGACTTATTTCACTTAGCATAATACACTAGCTCTATCTACATCATTGCAAATGGCAAGATTTCATTCTTTTGATGGCTGAGTAATATTCTGTTGTATGGATATACCACATCTTTTTATTTTAAGATTTTATTTTTTTATGTTTTTATTTGTTTGAGAGAGTGTATGTGTGCACACAAGTGTGGGGGAGGGGCAGAGGGGGAGAGAGCGAAGCAGAGTCCCTGCTGAGCAGGAAGCCTGACCTGGGGCTTGATCCCAGGACTCTGAGATCATAACCTGAGCTGAAAGCAGATGCTTAACCCCGCCCCTGCCAGGTGCCCCGATATACCACATTGTTTTTATCCATTCATCAGTCAGTGGGCACTTGGGCTCTTTCCATAATTTGGCTATTGTTGATAATGCTGCTATAAACATCATGCCCCTTTGAATCTGTATTTTTGTATTACATATTTCTTAATTTACTTTATAATTTCTTATTAATGCACAATTTTGTTGCTGTTTTTCTTTTTGGTACAATGTTAGTTTCTCAAGGTATGAGTTGTGTTTAGCATTTCTTTTTTCACTTTGTGGCTCGGTAGTCTTTCTCTGCTGATTTCTAACTTCATCCCACTGTGGTTAGAGAAGATAACTTTGTATGATACCAATCTTTTCAAATCGATTGAGCCTCGTTTGTGGCCTTACATGTAGTCTATACTGGAGAATGTTCTGAGTACGCTTGAGAGGAATGTGCAGCACTGTAGCCTGAGATTCTGGTGTGTGTGATAGTCATCCTCGGGAGGCCATCAGGGCTTCTCCGTGGCCTGCGCAGGATTGGCTCTTGTGCATTTTGTGTGTGTGCTAAGGTAGTGTTTGCTCCTGGTGTGCTGGGTGGGGCTTGGATGTGTTAATCATGAAGTTTCCTCTTTTCAGTGTGTCTGCTGGTACCGAGCCACTGGAGCAGCTGGGCTCGGCGCTGAGGTTTCGTTCCAGCTTGGACAGCGACCCGATGTCAGGGTAAATAAAACCTGCAGGCTGGGTACATCTTCCTGGTGGAGGTGACAGGGGCTTAGTGGGCTAAAGTGAGGGCTGTGGGCACGGATGCCACAGAGTCATTGTAGTGGGGCCCCAGAGTAGCTGACCACCAGGTCCCTGATCCTTATCTTGGAAAGTTGAGTCCTCATCATTGTGCTGGGGATGGGGGGGACTGTGGTTGACAGTTGAAAGGCCAAGGGTAGGGAGTCCCTGTTGACCTAAATGATGGATGGGGTGGGCACTGGTGACTGATGGGGAATAAGTGACAGTGATGGAGGTGATGGTGGTGACAGTGATGGTATGATGGTGACAGTGACAGGGCGATGGTGACAGTGATGGGGTGATGGTGGCAGTGGTGATGGGGTGATGGTGATGGTGACAGGGTGATGGTGACAGTGGTGGGGCAATGGTGGTGACAGGGATGGGGTGATGGTGGTGACAGGGATAGGATGACAGTGGTGATGGTGGTGGGTGATGGTGGTGATGGGGATGGGATGATGGTCATGATGGTGATGGGCAATGGTGACAATGATGGCAAGGTGATGGTGGTCATAGTGATGCAGTGATGGTGGTGATGGTGACAGAGCGATGGTGATAGTGATAGGACAATGGTGGTGACAGTGATGGGGTGACAGTAGTAATGATGGTGGGGTGACAGTGGCAATGGTGACCATGATGGCAGGGCGATGGTGGTGACAGTGACGGGGTGATGGTGGTGCTGGTGCTTGGTGATGAGGTAATGATGGTGTGGTAAAGATGCTGGGATAACTGATATGCCCAGTCCCTGTGTCAGGGCTTGTGAGTCATGGTTGCTGTATCAGGGCCCTTCTGTCAAGGGGCCGGGGAACAACGCAGTCTCCCAAACCTCAGTTCCCTTGGCCAGGTTCCTGCTCTGTGTTGTTGACACCATGACGAGGTGCTGTGACGCACCCTTCATGTGGGTGGAGTAAGCATGCAGTCCCCATGGGGCATAGGAGGAGAGGCTGCTGAGACTGGTAGCAGCAGAGAGGTGACTGGGGTGAGCCCAGGAGCACCTGTCCCTCCGTGAGCTGTGCACACAGAATGTATTTTCCTGGTGGGGTCTCTTCCATGTGCTGCATGCCCCTGCCCTGGTGGATCTAGAAGCCCCTTTCAGGAGAAGATCTGCCCAGGCCTGGTTGCCCCTTTGGAGGAGGACACTGGGGGCTCCGGACCTGTGCGGGGGGTCCAGGTGCTTGCCTGTCCCATCCTGCCCTGTGAGCCTGGGTGGGTGTGAGGTCTCAATGGCCACAGTGAAATCAGGACAGGGCTTCTGAGAGTGGGGAAGTACCACAGAGGTACAGCCTGTGGTCCCTCCTCAGTGCCCAAGGCCCGGCCTCTGCACTCTGGTCTGCTGGCTGATCCTGCACCCTTGGCTGATTGGAGACTAACACCTTGATTCGCCCCTCCCTCCACACGTGGGGAGTGCCCTTCCTTTGCTGAGTCCCATAACTGTGGGCTTTCTGACGGCCCCAAAGGACATCCCGCTGTCCAGCCAGTGTGGGCCTGGGGCATTGTCCTGAGGACAGTGAAGTGTTCTGGGCAGTGCTGGTCTGAATGGCGTTTAGGAAGAAGACCATTCTGGCTGCTCCACGGAGGCTGAGGCAGGGAGGGGGTGGCAGCCATGGCTTCCCAGTTCCAGGTGTTAGGAGGCCAGAGGGAGACCGCGCTTGGTGGGGGGAGGTGAGGCTGGAGACTGTCATTCAGCAGCTGCCTGCTAGGGAGTGGCCTGGGAGGGGTGGCGGGGGGCCTGGCCTCTGCTCTGTTGACGGGGCCAGAGGTCCAGCCCTGTGAGAGGATGTGGGATCAGGAGTGGGTGTGGGGTGAAGGGCTCAGGTTGGGTGGCAGGAGTGTGTTGAGGACTGAATCTGAGGGTCAGCAACATTTGAGGAAGGGCCTCGGGAGATGCTGAGAAGGAAGGTTCAGAGAAGCGGAAGGAAAGAGGAAGATGCTTGGGCTGTGGGGTATTGAGAAATGTGGATGCCACACCACAGAGGCCATGGCACCCTTGGCAGGAGCCGTTCAGTGCAGCAGATTGAAGAGTGAGCTGGAAACGTGTAGGGTGAAGTGAGTGTGGACAGCTTCAGGGAGAGATTTGGCTGCAAACCAGTGAAGGGGAAGACGGAGTTGGAGGAGGAGTCAGGGTGAAGAAGGGCTTCTTGGATGCTGGTGGAGACTTGAGCTGAGAGAGGGGACAGAGGGGACATTGCAGAACAAGGTCCCCATGCGGCATAGGAGGAGAGGCTGCTGAGACTGGTGGCAGCAGAGAGGTGACTGGGGTGAGCCCAGGAGCACCTGTCCCTCCGTGAGCTGTGCACACAGAACCGGATCTGGTGGGTGGTGTGCACACCCTTGTGCATGGCCCCGCCCCGGCTGTCCTGCCCACCGGGACGCGCAGGTGACTGCAGTCATGCTGCCCAACTTGCCTGCACCTGCACCTGCCCCATCCCTCCTTCCCTGCCTCTGACCAGAGCCCTGTGTCTTGCATGGCACCTGCCTTATGCAGGTTTAGGGCTTAGGAAGCAGGCAGAAGGGCAGGGTCAGCAGCGACACTTCTGTGAATGCCCTCAGGTGGGCATCTGTGTGCTGCCCCCTCGGCCAAGGGCACTGTTTACCCACTGGAGTGTTGGCTCCCTGGTGGGGTCCAGCCCCTGCTGCGCAGGCCGTGGCTAGGAGCTCCAGAGAAGTCTCAGTGGGGGAAAAAGACCCCACGTCTCCCTCTGTGGGTGACTCCTTGGGTTCTCCAAGAATGAGGCACCAGGTCAGAGTGCAGGGACCCAGAGGAGGCCACCTCTGCCTGTCACAGCCTGGATGGGTTGTGTCTTCCCTCGACATGGGCCCTCTGCTCCCCAGAGTGTGGCCATGTTACCTGTGGGCCTGCGGTTGGCCCAGGTCTTCTGCTGCCTGCTCCCCAACTTTGGCAGGTGAACCCCATCCTGCCCTGTTGAATGGTCAGTGCATTGCCAGCATCATGGTGAAAGTGCTGTTGTCCCTGCTCCAGAGAGGGTCTTTCCCCGGTCCGCACATTGGGGGTCTTTGGTCTTCTGGAACCACTGAATTCAGCCCTGCACACTCCCTGCTTGGGCTGATTCTGCTTTTTTTTTTTTTTTTTTAAAGATTTTATTCATTTATTTTTGACAGGGAGAGAGACACAGCGAGAGAGGGAACACAAGCAGGGGGAGTGGGAGAGGGAGAAGCAGACTTCCCGCTGAGCAGGGAGCCCGATGTTGGGCTCGATCCCAGGACCCTGGGATCATGACCTGAGCCGAAGGCAGACGCTTAATGACTGAGCCACCCGGGCGCCCCCGATTCTGCTATTTGAACTTGGCCTTTGGACTCTGATCTGGGAGGTCGCACCAACCCTGTAAACCGCATTCCTTCCTCTCAGAGGCGTGGTTCCACTAGAACTGTTGCCATGGGTACCACAGGCCCCTGCCACACTCTGCAACCACCCCTCAAATATTACCCTTCCTCAGAGCATCATGCCTGGCTGTCCTACTAGGTGCTGCCCACGGGGTCTCTGAGTGAATTTTTCATTCATTGGATACCTGTTGAACACTTACTGTATGCTAGGTGCTGGAGACAGAGCGATGGGCCAAAGCAAGTGCAGTCTGTGCCTCTGTGAATCCACAGGCTGGAGGCAAGGTGCATGTTAATCAAATGCTCACACAGGGTGTGTGTTTATAAACTGAAGGAGACAGGAATTTAATTCTGTAAGAGCATTTATCAAGGTGCCTGAACTTATCTGGATGGTCAGGGAAGATGTCCTCGAGGAAGTGGTATTTTGAGCTGAATTCTGAAGGGTGAACAGGAATTAATTACATTGAGGTGGGAGGAAGAGAAGGGCTGACCAGGCAGGAGGAACTGCATATACAAAGGCCCTGAGGGGACTCGTGTGTCATTCCGAGGGCCCCAGCAGCTGCTGGTGGACCTAGGTCACTGAAGGTGCCCATCAAGGAGGACAGCTGGAACAGGGCTGGCGGGCTGAGCAGGAGTGTGGCTTGGGCACTCAGGGCACCTCAGATCCCAAGGCAGCATCTGGGCAGGAGGGTGGATAGGCATGGTGAGAGGCCAGGGCTGGGCAGGCGAGGCTGGCGAGGCAACTCTGGGAGGACCGCCCGACCACCTTGGCTTCCCTCCTTGCTCCGGGCCCCTCTGGTGCCGCTGGGCCTTGCTGTGTCTTTAAGGGCTCTGCGCTGCTCTTCCCGTCACTGACGTCAGGGCGAGGGGCGGGCCAAGATTTCCCTTCCCTTTCCTCGAAAGGGGAGGGGATTAGAACTGAGTGGCCCATGATGGAAAGAGGGCGAGTCCAGGGCTGCTGGAAGCCGGGGAGTGAAGGTGGAGGCTAACATGGGGTGAGCTTGGGCGCTATACTGTGTGTGTGTGTGTGTGTGTGTGTTTCTGACGGTGGAGGCTAACATGAGGTGAGCTTGGGCCCAGTACTGTGTGTGTGTGTGTGTGTGTGTGTGTTTCTCTCCATTCCTTGGGGGCAGCAGCAGGTCTGGAAGGAGCTTGTGAGTCCGGGGCAGGTGAGGGCCGCACAGTGGCCAGTGGCTTCTGGTTTGTGAGTGCGGTTGTGTATTTTGGAGTCCACGGTGTGAAAGGTCTGCCCTAGCCTGTTGCTGGGCTGTGTGAGGGGAAGCCCCTCCACCCAGGGCGGGGTGGGGTGGGGTGGGGCCAGGCCCACCGCCTTCCCCTGGGCCCTCAGTAGAGGCGGAGGCCCTGTAGCTCACCAAGCTCCCTCCCCGTTTTATTTATTTTATTTTATTTTATTTTATTTTATTTTATTTTATTTTTTTAAGGAGGCTCCACACCCAACGTGGGTGAGGCTTGAACTCACGACCCAGAGATAAAGAGTCGTAAGCTCTACCAACTGAGCCAGCCAGGTGCCTCTCCTTCCACATTTGAATGCACTAGGTGCAGTCACCAAGCATGTGCCTTTTCTTAGAATAGAGTTTAGTCCCTGGCAACACAGGAGAGCAAGGGACTCTGTCTGCCCTTGAAAGTCAATTTTAATGAACTTCCTGCCCAGGGCCTGTCCTTTCTTTAAAGCCCCTCCACTCTTTTGTGGTACTTGCTGAGGGGCTGGAATCAGGCAGGCAGGCCTCCTCTTCCAGAAGGCAAGGTTAGCTCCAGTACCCCCATATCATCCACCTGGCTCTTTGTTTACCCACTTGCCCTACTGGTCAGAGCGTGGGAGCCCAAGGATGTATGCGAACGCCTGGCACAGTGCTGGGCACCCAGCAGGCTTGCCGTCACTCCTGGGGGGCCTGCAGCCCCTCTCTGGGGCTAGTGCTGAGGCTGTGTTCCCTGCATGCCTCTCCTCACTGTTCTGGCCACGCTGGCCTCTGCTCTCCTGGAATTTCTCCCCACCTTTGTCCCTTGTGCTGCCATTTTACCTCAACAACTGGCTCCTACACTGAAGTGTGGGCTCCAGAGGCTGTGAGCGGGTCGGTCTCGCCCACAGGGACGGGCCTGAGCCACGTGCCCGAGGACGGGCTGCTGAGTGGGTGGGGCGGACAGGGGTGTATGGTGGGGAGACACTCCAAGGGCGTAGACCCTGGGTGAGGTGCTTTACACAGACTTGCGAAATAACCCCATTTTACACCAAGGAAACAGTCTGAAGGAGAGTCAAGCTACCCCGCCGGAAGTTGCTCTGTGTTGCCCAGAGTCTCCTCTGGCAAGAGGGGTGCCCCTGGGAAGGGTGGGGTGTGGACTGCTGGTCCTGGGCCGGGGCGCGAGGCCCTGGGTCACCACCGGCTCTTTGGCAGGTTTGGGGCAACTGTAGCCATCGGCTTGACCATCTTCGTGCTCTCTGTTGTCACCGTCATTATCTGCTTTACCTGTTCCTGCTGCTATCTCTACAAGATGTGTCGCCGGCCACCACGTCGTAAGCATGCCCGCCCCCTCCCTGCCCCCCGTGACCCTGGGTGTGTAGGTGCAGAGCTCAGGTGCTGGGGGTGGGGGAGGGGGCTGACCAGGGCCCTGACTCGGCTAAGCTGGAGTGAGGGGTGGCTGTGGTCCTGACTGGGATTCTCTTTGCAGCGGTGGTCACCACCACCACGGCCACCACGGTGGTGCACACCCCTTACCCTCAGCCTCCAAGTGTGCCACCCAGCTACCCCGGACCGACATACCAGGGCTACCACCCCATGCCCCCACAACCAGGGATGCCAGTAGCACCCTACCCGACACAGTACCCCCCACCTTACCCTGCCCAGCCGATGGGCCCCCCGGCCTACCACGAGACGTTGGCTGGTGAGTATCGCTGCCAATGCTAACCCTGCCTAACCCCCCCCCCAACAAATCGCCTGCCACTGTCCCCTCACACTGCAGCCCTCCGTGTTCACAACCAACCGGTGTCCTCTCTGTTTTCAGGAGGTGCGGCCATGCCCTATCCTGCCAGCCAGCCTCCTTACAACCCGGCCTACATGGACCCCCCGAAGGCAGCCCCCTGAGCCTGTCCCTGCTTCTCTGGCTGCCACTTGGTGTGTGTGTGTGTGTGTGTGTGAGAGAGAGAGAGAGAGAGAGAGAGATGGGTATGTAGGCACGGTCTTTTTCTCCCCGTGCGTGGTGTTTGTGTCCGGTTTGTACACGAGGCCTCTTGTGATGCCAATGTGCTGGGGAGCAGTCATTGCTAGAGTTGCTGGGACCCTTCTTCGTTCTCTTCCTCACTTGAAATTGTGCTCTTTTGAAATCTCAAAATTCAAAGACTGGGGTGGGAGTTCTTTCCCATACTGCCCCAGGGAGACCAGGCCGGTGGGGGCTTGTCATGCTAGGACAGTGGGGCTTTTTGGAGGCAATGTGCCCATGTGTTCTGGTTTTGGCAGAGTGGCTAGCCACTGCTCAAGGCCACGGCCTGTCCCCAAGGTGTGGGGTACTCTTCAAGGAACCAGAGCCATCGTGGCATGGGGGTGAGGCTCGGGGCCTGGCTAAGTTGGGTTTTAATCCTTTAGCAGACGTCCCATAGTCCCCAGAACCTGTGCCATGCCCAGCAGAGGGCGGTCAGCCTCCCGAGACCAAAACACTTGAGGCAGAGGCCCACCCACCCGAGCACGGTCTGCCTGGACTGTCCCCACATCCTCCCTGGCACCACCTGGAGGGCCACGTCCACCCATGGCTCTGGCTGCCCTGGCTGGCCACGACCCCCACCACAGGTAGGCAGGGTGGCCTCTGTCCACCTGCACACTCAGGTGTCCTCCCTGCAGTGTTTTTGTTTTCCTTTCCTTTTAGGCAAAAACAGTTTGTTTCCTGTTTTAAAATGTATGTGATCATTTTTGTGAGGCTGAATCCCTTGGGTCCTGGAGGGAAACTGGCCCACTGTGGAGAGGGACCGTCAGACCTCTGATAGGCCCTACTTCTCCCCACACCAGCTTCATAGAATAGCCAGCTCCTATACCCCAGTCCACAGTATGTCCTGGCACCCAGGACACCTGGGCCAAGGGGCCGTCTGGACCAAAGGTGGAAGGGGGCCCTAGGTGGCGGCTCTGGCCCAGACATGAATACCTCGGTGTTCCCTGTTCCTCTGTTAATATCTCACCAGATCTGTCTTAGCTTTGTACCTGTTGATGTGTTTCTGAGTGTCTAGGGTCTGCACTTTTGTTTATAATAAATGCAAACATTTGGGGCTGCCGCCTTCTTTCTTCAGAGCCTTGGGTGCTGGGACTGGGCATTAGGCCATGACCATCTTCATCCATCCCTTGGATTTCCATGTTTCCCCCGTCTTTGCTGGGCTCAGGTGTCTGGCCATCCTGCTAGGGAGGGTGGAGGACAAAGACTGTGCCACCCTCTGTGTCCCCCTCCCCAGGTCCCCGAGTGTGGGCAGAGGTGCAGGAGGCTCCTCTAAGGCTGCCAAGGAGGGTAGAGGTGAGTGGCCACTCAGTGCTGGGGGGGGGGGGGTCTTTATTAGTCAGACTTTCCTTCTTGGCCTACTGTCCAGGTGTGGCCAGGGAGAGCCCATACAGTGTGGCTAGTGCCAAGGTCAGGAAGGCCAGAAGACCCAGTGGGGCTAGCAGTCCTGCCTTGGGTGAGGCTCCAGGGCCCTCCATTGGAGGAACAGCCTTGGGCTTCCTGCCCCTGCCCAGGTTGGGACTAGTGTCCCTGGCTCTAGCCAGGGCTTTAGTGGCTGTGGTGGCAGATGGTCTTGGGTTGGTTCCAGCAGAGGCTGTGACCCCGTACATGGGCTTGACAGTGCTGAAAGGCCTGGCATGAGCATCCACCCACTGGAGCAGGGCCCGCGGCCTCCACTGACAGATGCTGAGCAGGGTGAGGACATCACTCTCGGCCATGTGGGAGTCCAGTGGGGCCTGCCCGTACAGGCGTGTATAGATACTGCCCAGGCTGTAGCTTTTCCGTGGGCCATGCTCCGAGGGGCTGCCAGCGTGCTCCAGGGCCTTCAGGGCGGCAATGCTATCCACACAGAAGGCACCGTCTAGAACACTGGCAAGGCCTAGGACAGCCAGCTCCGCCTGGAGCAAGGGGAAGTCGTAGCGGTCACCATTGTGTGCCACGAGGCACCAGGGCTGTGGCTGGCGCTGCAGGAAGGCTCGGAGCAGACTGGCCAGGTCGGCATCGAAGCGCTGACGCCCATGAGCTGCCAGTACAGCTGTGCTCAGGCCTGTGATCTTACTGGCTTCTGGGCTGCAGGCCTTCCCTGGAGCCACGCACAGAGAGAGCTTGTCTGCCACCCGGGGCGGCGGGGGCACTGTGGGAGGCTGCCCCTGAACATTGGGGGAGCTCTCCAGGGCACATCTGTGGACAGCCAGCAGGCACAGCTCCGTGACCTTGGGCTGGGAGGAAGGCAGGCCAGTGGCCTCCAGGTCCAAGAAGATGAGGGTCTGCACGGGCCCTGGGGCTAGGGCCTGCGAGCCCATGCTGGGTACCTGCTGCCGAGCCTGGGGAGAAGCAGGGGTGGGGAGTGGGTGTATGAGTGCCCCAGTGGGAAGAGCTGAGGCCGGCACTGTCAGTGAGCTCCAGGACCCGATTCCAGGGCAGGAAGCCAGAGAGGGTGGCATGGCTTCCTTAGGGGGAAGCACCCTCAACTGTCTGTTTTGGGGGAAACCTTGGCTCCTCCCCTAGTGCCCACCTAGCCTGGGACTGGGTTGGGGGGGGTGAGGCCTTCCCACCCTGCCCCATCCCCGTGGGGGTCCTCACTTACCGAGTAGCAGGCAGCAGCAATGATTCAGGGTGCAGTCTGGCTGGTTCTTGCTGCCGGCAGCAGTGGCGGGAAGTGAAACTGAGTGTGAGCCTGTCTGTGGGCTGTCCTGAGCGAGGCCCGCCCTGCTCATCAGCGGGGCCGGGTCTGTCCCTCCCACAGCACTGCTCCCTCCTGACTCCCCAGAGGCCTCCAACCTATAGCTGTGGGCCTGCTGGCTGGCACAGCGCATCAGAGTGCTCACACCATGAGAGCCAGCCAGCAGGACAAGGGCCGTGGTGCCCAGCCCTTCGGGGAAGGCCAGCAGCAGGACTCCAGCCTGCCAGGAAGCCCGGCTGCGGCCAGCAGCCACCGTGCACCCTCTCCTTGGCCCCACTTTCTCAGGTCTCCCTGCTGTAGGCCCTGGCTGCCGCCTGCCTCCTGCTTTGCCACACAGTGGTTTCTTCCCATGGCCTCAGCCCAAAGCGATGACTCAGGACAATTCCACAGGCAGGGCAGGGCAGGGCTGGGCTCCTTCCTCAGGGCGGATTTGTTACCATGGGGACAGGGTCTCAACTCTGGCCAGGGATGGGAAGGCTCCCAGGCTTCCTAGGGTCTGGCTCCTGCTCCATCCGCCCCCCTACTCAGCCCGACACATATCAGACTCAGGAAACACCACAAGGCTGGCGTGTTCTCAAACAGCCCTTCGCTGCTTTTAATCAGTTGATGGGGAAGGTAGTGGTTCTGGTGCCACCGTGTGGCTCGATGCTCCCTGGCCTCAGCTGCAGTCCATCTCAGGGTCATCCACATCGGTTTCAGTGGCACAGAGGTCATCCAGGGCTGCCTCTGAGCGAAGAGAAGAGGGTTCTACGGTGAAGGCCTGGAGGTGCTGGGCACAAGGGTGGAGGGAAGGCCCACCGCTCCTCCCCCACGCCCGTAGGAACTAACCAGTCCCTTCCACGCCCAGGCCTTGCTCCCTCAGCTACTGCAAGCAAAGTGACACAAAGGCAGTTCAGACAGGGATGTTTCTGGAACAACCGTGGCTCTGCCAGGCCAACTCAACAGATACAAGCAAAAGGCAGCCTGCTACGCTCAGAGAAGAGCCAGAGCAGTAAGGCAAGTAGGACCCCAGTGCCGGCAAAGGCTGCGTGGAGGGAAGACTACTGACTTAAGGCCAGGAAGTCTGACCTGTCCGTGAACTTCAGGGAAACCCTGCGTGTGGGTTGGACAGGGAGGAGTCCTCCTGCTGGCTCACCTTCACAGTCTGCCACATCAGGAAGCCCTCGAATCAGCATGCTGACCCCTGGCATCACCTGGTCATACTGATGCAGGACCTCCACGCAGTGCACAGTGAAGAGCTTGTCCTTCTGGGACAGGCCGTGCAGCAGCAGCACCGTGTCCCGCAGACAACGCACCGTCCGCTTCTGCCGGTCCGTCCTTGGGGGCCCCCCAGCCCTCCGCACTGTCAGCCACTGTCTGTGCAGCATCACCGTGAGTGCTCTGACCCCCTGCAGGAGGGCCAACACTGAGGCCGGGTCTCAGGGCTCCTGTACCCTCCCAACCTGCTCTGCTGGACAGTACCCTTCCCAGCCACCACAGGTGAGGAGGGTTCGGGGGGAGGGGGCACGAGGGTTAGAAGGAGCGGGGGGGTCCCTGCATAGGGTCACCTCAGCCCCCGACAAAGCCACCACGCCGCCGGCCCCCGTGCGCTCACCTCCACGTTGCACTGGCAGTTAGAGCCCGTGACTGGGGAGCAGGGGCTCTGCACACCCAGCTTAGCCAGGAGCCACACGGCCTAGAACAAGAACAGACTGGTCCATCTGTGGCAGAATGAGACCCTGATCACAGTGAGGGCTTGCTAAGGCTTCTCCTACAAGTGCTCCGGTTGCCTTAGCAACTGCCTGTCTATACAATGGGGTCCAAGGAATGGTCTTGGGGCCTTCCCAGGCTAGACTCAGGGCCAACCCCTATGTCTCACCAGCGACCCACCTGCCTCCAGGCCCCAAAGCCAGGGTGGGACCAGTTACCAGGCCACTCTGCCAAGTTCCAGGACACCCTGGGGTCCACCTGTATTGCTACTGTGTAGTGTGGAGCCTCCGGACTGAGATCCCCTCGTTAGCTAGGTAAACTCTTGTTACCAAAGTGAATGAAAGCTCCGTTCTCCCCAGGAGGAGGAACAGTGGCCTTGAGGTGGGGTGGGGTGGTGAGCAGTTCACAGAAGGGGCTCTGGAGTTTTACCTCTTGTTCTAGCTGAAGCCACTGTGTGTCCGAGGCCACTTTGTCAGGCCTTGATGTGATGTACATGTACAGCAGCAGGAGGAGACAGCCTTCTGAAAAGGATGCCCCACCTCTCACTCAGGGTTCCCCTTCTTACCCAGAGCCCAGGGCACAAGCTGCAGAAGCCCTCAGGAGGCCTCTGACCTGTCCCTGCCACCACCCTTGCTTCCAGCCTGCAGTGGCAGCCCAGCCACCCACTCCCTTCCGTGCTTTACCTGAGCGGGAGCAGAGCTGAGGCACCAGTTTCTCATGGTCCGCCAGGAGGGAGAGGAGCTCGACAGTCAGCAGGACGCTGGGCAGGGGGCTCTCGGGGCTCAGGCACTGTGGCAGCACCCGGAACACACACTGGAACCTACAGTACAAGGGCCCAGAGAGACGGGATGCTGGTAACCCAATCCAACTCACCTCGCTTTTCACCAGAGGGAACAGGCCGTTTTGAACAGGCGGTACAAGGAGGAGCTGTGGTTCAGACCTAGGTTCAAATGCTGGCCGACCACCACCTGCTTGCTAGGACATCTGCTTCCTGTGAACAAGTGGGTACAAGCCTCCACCGCAATGTTGCTGTGGCTTAGAGAGGGCAGGCCCTTACCAGGCACAGCGCCACCTGTAAATGGGGGCTGCCTCCCTGGACCTGGGGTGCCTGGCTTCCACACTGCTCCCAAATAGGGAGGCAGATCTTAACTTGGGTGTGAGAATGTTATGAGCCCACTACCCAAGGACTGGCCAGGCTCCAGAAGTGACAAATGCAGACTTGGCTAGGGTTGGATTTTATACCACTTGCTGAGCAGACCATTTTTGAAAACACCAGATAGGAGCAGGTGCCCCCTTGGAGCGTGCATGGGTGAGGGGCTCTGGGCACACTCTCCCTCAGGTCTCACAGGCACAGGGAACTAAAGAACTAAGTCCCAAGACAACTGCCATTCGCTCAATCCACACAACCTTGTGGGTAGGGAGAGGGGTACTTTTACATGTCCCCCTTCATGCATCTGCAGCATCTCAGCACACACCATTGAGGGTTAAGAATATTCCTCAGTATGCCATTAGGAAGCAAGTTCTCACTGTTTGGGGTGAAATTATTTTTGAGCAGATCCTGTACGGTGGATAAGCGGCATGTTTTCAGTTGCCAGGGAGGGTAGAACTTTATGGGAAACTGGGATTTAACCTGGTTGTTACTCAATTTCATCATTAGGTTAGAAGTGGTCTCTAGTGTTCGTGTAAAGTCCCTGAAACTATCTGCAAGAAAAATCCATCTTTATATATGACACAGTGGTTTCCAAATTACTTTTGGATAGCATCAGCCTTCTTTTAAAAATTTTTTTCAGAGCCCCAAACATACAAGAGAAAATAGTCCTGCTGTTCTGTTTGAAGCAGGGGATGAGACCTCTTTGCTCAAAAGTCACGACCATCTCAGTACCCGGGAATGGCCCAGTAACCAGGGATGACCTACAGCTATGGGTATGGTAGGAAGACATGTGTCCGAGGGGAGACCTTGCCCTCAGGCCTAGGTGGGCAAAGGTGCCCTTTATGAGACCGCTGTCTGCATGGCTGCTTGTGTTCCACTGCACAGTCAGGGCCCTGGTGGCACGTGTCCTTCGTTTTCACTCTAAGGTGAACAGGAAGCTGTGTGGTAGTGGGGTTCAGCCTGCAAGGAGGTAGGAATTCTGAAGAGAAGCACCAAGTGGGAGGTGGTGTCGGACCATGATTAAGGGCAAGTCAAGGAGACTGGCCTGAAACTGGCCCAGCATCCTGTCTCCATTCGTATTCATACAGCAAATACTGAGTGCTTCCAGCGAGCCAGGCTCCATGCTGGGTGTGAGGATGCAGGGCTCTGAGGGTGTCACATGAGCTAGTGAACAGAAGGCATCTGTCTGGCCTATAGTAAGCATCCCCTAAACAGCTGTTTTATCATGTCCTTGCAGACAAGCTCAACAGGAATGGAATGATGGTGTATCTACCAAGAGGACTGGTAAAAAGTGGTTCCTGGAATTCATTCAACACCGATGAAACAAGCACCCAGCCACTATGAGCTAGGTCTGTGCTAGACACGTGGGTGATGGTTCTGAACCTATCATGCTGCCCACACTACACTACAGTATTGTGAGTACCGTGTCCCGCTCTGAGGACTACCGTTAGGATGGACCAGACCAGCTAGACTATCCTCAAATGGAAAACAGGATCCAGAAGTGTTTTTAGGAAACAAGTATGCTAAGCCCAGAGACTAAAAGCTTAAGGTAAGTGCAGCCAGTGGAGTTACTCCAAATAGGAACTGGCTTCTTGGTGGTGTGCTGAGGGGGAGACAGGATTATTGGATGAGGGGATGGGCTGGATGGTGTTTACAGTTCCTCCCAGTCTTGAGGCTCTGGATCCCAAGTTAGGAATTTATGACTACAGTGTTCACAAGCTAGGTTCACTATACAACCACTTCCCACAAACATTAAGAGGACCAGGTAAGGGGCGCCTGGGTGGCTCAGTCGTTAAGCATCTGCCTTCGGCTCGGGTCATGATCCCAGGATCCTGGGATCGAGCCCCGCATCGGGCTCCCTGCTCCGTGGGAAGCCTGCTTCTCCCTCTCCCACTCCCCCTGCTTGTGTTCCCTCTCTCACTGTGTCTCTCTCTGTCAAATGAATAAATAAAATCTTTAAAAAAAAAAAAAGAGGACCAGGTAACCTAGGGCTCATGCCAGAGAGCATGATGATGATGGGCAAGGTCAGATGATGATTCCCAGCAAGGTCAGCTTATGGGCTGCAGACCTACCCTACACCCTCTGCTTCCCTAGGGAACGCCACCAAACTTAAATGTGGTGTGATTCATGGTCTTCACCTGATCCATGGCCCAGGTTCAAGGCTCTTGGTTCAGCCTTTGTCTGTCCTGGGGACAAGGATGCTTTTCCATAGCGGCTACAAGCCTTCTTTCAACACATGTCTTGAAAACACCAGATAGGAGCAGGTGCCCCCTTGGAGCGTGCATGGGTGAGGGGCTCTGGGCACACTCTTCCCCAGGTCTCACAGGCACAGGGAACTAAAGAACTAAGTCCCAAGACAACTGCCATTCGCTCAATCCACACAACCTTGTGGGTAGGGAGAGGGGTACTTTTATGTGTCCCCCTCTCCCTACGTGTCTTTTGCTTACCTGCTGTACAGAGCAGAATTAAACCAAATAAATCACTTTCTTGGTTCTCCTAACACCTGGCCCCACTTTCCATCACTTCAGAACTCCCTGAACGAAGCCTCAGAACATAAAACCAAGGCTTAGCACTGAGAAGCATAGATAAGTAAAGAAGCGGACAAAGTATAAGGGCCACAGGATAGACCTCAAGAGGTCAGGTAAGACCCGCAAAGAATCATGACTTCCATGCTGTGTTATTATACCTGGGCAGGAAATCAAAGGAAGCATTTTCAGCTAATTTCACCAAAATCTTAAGACACTGGCTCAGGACACTGGCTTGAAGGTGACCTGTTGCTGAAGAAGAGAAAGTCAACAGGTGAAGAAGCATCTTCAGTAGCGGATGCTGGCCTTGGTCACTGGCAAGCCCCCTTGGGGCTGAGGACACATCCCCATGATCTTGTCTGTGAACCAGGCTCTGGTTTCCTTCCCTAGCAGCAGAATCCGCTCCTGCATCTGACAGTAACAGGTGGACGACTGCTCCGCTGTGGCACACCAAGTGCTGAAGAACACTAAGGGATGCTACAGAGAAGCTTTCCAGGCTGCAAAGTGAGTCCTCCAGGCTCGCCTCTCCCCCAGAGCTCACACAAGAGGAACTTGTCGGTGAGTCCCCAGGTGCTCCACTTCTCTTGGCTGCTGCCAAATCTTGCAGAGCCTGGCAGTGTAAGCTGATAAAGAACTGTACCAGGGGGAGGAGATGCACAGCTCCAGGAAGCTGGCAGAGTGGGAAGGCCCTTCTGCCTCCCTCTGCTGTGTCTCCATCACACGAGCCTTCATCCCGGGCAACCAGATTCAATCCAGTGAGTGCCAGGTTCTGTGCCTCTCTCAGAGCCGAGAGGGGAAATGACCCATCGCAAGAACCTGTGGTCCTCAGGCTTGAAATCCCAGTCAAGGTACTAGCAGCAAATACAAAAGAAAACACACAATTGTGAGATGGAGATAATGTCAAGGGCCCCAACCAACCTGCTGGCCAAATTCTCTAGTTTCCCAAACTGCACCCCACCCCCAGCCCCAGCACATAGACCTCCCAGGCTGGTCAGGACCAGAAAGGGACTTGCTTCCTGGGAACTCCTTCCTAAACGAGCTTTTTAGGAGTCTGAGGCTTACCTGCCAAACCCCGGTGGCTGCAGCAGGGTGCTGGTAGGAGCCTCCGAACAACTGCTCAGGAGGTGGCACAGACCAAGGGATGACCCTGGGATCAAAGGCTGCTTCAGGAGAAGGTTTATCAAAATGGAACCTGCAGAAGACAACGTGATTCTAGAAGGTTCTGAGAAGGGAGGCCTTTTCTAAGGCTTCAGCAGGAAAAGTGAGGGTTCCTTGGATGCTAACTCTCCTCTAAGCTGCCCTTAAGCCCCACTGAGGTCCCTTTGGGTGCTGAGGGTTCTGGGACATACCTGCTTTGGCCCCTTCTATTTTATAGTCTTCTGCTTAAGTCACAGACTACCACTCCCCCAGACCCTCTGAAGGACTGCCTGGAGTGCTGGTTCTCAGAGACAATTCTAATGGAGCACTGCAGAGGACAACAGAGCTGTGCAGGCCTCCTGCACGAGGGGCGGGTATTCTGGTACCTTGAGTGTTTGATCTCTGCATCCAGCTGTCAATAGGACTTTTGTGGGATTCTTCTTGCTTTATGGGGTCACCTCCCAGACTATGGCTCTTCTTCTCTACAACTAGATAAAATGTGAATCAAAACTTGAGCACAAAAGCACAGGCATATCAGAAACTCTTGAATGTAATGAGTTTTTTTTGTTTTTGTTTTAAAGATTTTTTAATTTATTTGACAGAGAGAGACACAGCGAGAGAGGGAACACAAGCAGGGGGAGTGGGAGAGGGAGAAGCGGGCTTCCCACTGAGCAGAGAGCCCGATGCGGGACTCAATCCCAGGACCCTGGGATCATGACCTGAGCCGAAGGCAGATGCTTAACGACAGAGCGACCCAGGTGCCCCTTGAATGTAATGAGGTTCTTTTGTTTTGTTTTAAGTAAACTCTACCCTCCATGTGGGGCTCGAACTCATGATTCTGAGATCAAGTGTTGCATGCTGTATGGATTGGGCCAGCCGGGTGCCCCATAATGAGTTTAAAACAGAGACTGTTCCATCTCTTCAACCTTGGATTAAAACAAGAGCCAGAGCAACTCAAGAATCCTCACATTTTTGCCTTCCTCATGGAAAACAGGAACTCATACAAGGAAAGTAAAGTTGTCTGCCCCACTTTAAAATGAGGCAAAATAACATGAAAACTGTAGTCACTAACGCTTATTACAGTGCTGATTATGTGCCAGACAGACTCTTCTAAGAGTTTTACCCATGTTGGCTCATTTGTTCCTCAGAGCAACCCTAAGAGGAAGTGTTATCATTAGCTCTATTTTACACACAGGAAAACAGAGGCACAGGCGTTAAGGGACTTGCTTGCCCACATCACAAAAGCCAGTAAGTAGTGTGACTGGGACTCCTGCCAGGCAGGTAGGCTGCAATGCCTGCTCCTAACACTATCCTATACTGTTCCTGTAGTTGCCAGATACCAAAAATATGTGTGGTTGAGGTTCTCAGAGGTGGCGTGATGGCCAATGGCTTGCAAGGTGCCAGGTGCTAGGAGAGAGGCGATGTATCAGAATTATAAGATAAATTGACACAGCATATTCTCAGAGTGAAAACCTACCAATGCTAGATTGGGTCCCTCTAGAAAGCAGTAGCATCCCCTCAGTCTAGACCTAGCGGCACAAACTCAAGGCTGAAAGGAACACAAGTTCCTGTATACTGGCTGTGTTTCTGGCATGTCAATGGATGTTAACCGGGCAAGTTTTAAAATATGCCTGCAAATTCTAGACACACTTCTCTTCAAAAGGTGAGGCCTAGTTTCCTTCCCCTTGAACATGGCTTCTAACAAACAGAATGTGGCAGAAGTGATGCTATGGGACTTCTGAGGCTAGCCCATAAAAGGGCTAGCTTCCACCTAGCTCTCTCTGGTTTGTTAGCTCTAGAGGAAGCCATCCACCAGGTTATGAGGTCACCCAAGTAGAGAGGACCACATTTGGCAAAGAACTCCGTTGCCAGTCATGTGAATGAGCCACTCTGAAATAGATCCTCCAGCCCCAGACAAGCCTTCAGTGATTCTAGTCCCCACAGACAAACCATCCCCACTGTGCTCTGTCAGTACTGTTGTCCCACAGAACCAGGAGAAATACTCATTGTTGTTTTAAGCCACAAGTTTGAATAATTGGTTACACAGCAATGGATGAGAGACAAGACCAACTCACCCTCTCTGCCCACCAGGGACTTGTATCCTGGCTCTGTCTGGAAGGGGTGAGGAAGGGACATGTTAGCACTAAAAGACTCCTTTGTAGGGAAAGATGGTTTTCCAGATTGTAGAGAACATGCTTCTGGCTTTATAGCCACAGAAGGGCTTTTCCTAGGACTGGAAAAAGTTAACTATGAAAGCAAAGTAATGATTCTGCTAAAACCATTTAAAATACCTGGTTATAAAACTTCTAACTTATTCAAGTGTTAAACTTTTCGTGTCTACGTGCTCTGACCAAAGGTTTTCTTTATTCTGTATTTGTCATTCTTTGTCAGGATAGCAATGCAAAATTCAAGGCATGATCCAAATTGTTGAAAACCTCTTTCATTCCCGTATTCTTCTAATCACCCAAAAATATTGGCCCTAATTCCATTACTATTTCCAATTCCACCAAAGTATCTTTTTAATGTGGAACAACCTCTTATTCAATAGTCCCCAGGGGCTGAATTCAAAGATTTTCAGCAGAAAGAGGGTCTATTAAAAGGCATGTTGTGTCCTCCAACTTGAAAACTGAGCCAGTTCTTCAGTGCCAGGGTCTTTGTGTTAGAGAAGCAGTCTTAACCCTCTGAGCGCATCAGACAATGCCAAGACCCTTCTGTCAGAGATGTGAGGATGGACCCCCTCTGCTTTCCTGTCTTACCTGGACTAGGCAAGGCAAGAAGAGTTCAATTTCACACCCTGCCCATTATGAGCAAAGGTAGCTGAATGTTCAATACCAGAAAAAGACACCCTGACCCATACTGTTCAAATTTCAAGGCTGGTATCAACAGTGTGCCAGAGTTCTCTGGCAGGCAGGGGGCAGGACAAGACCATTAACAAGCTGATCACATCTGCAGCAAAGGTGGGGACTGGTGGACAAAGGTCCCAGGGCAGCAAATGCGAAAAAAATGTTCCAAGTAGTTGAAATATGCTTATACTTGGGGCACAATCAGTTATTTGAAACAAATTACGTAAAAATGAAAACTGGGGGGAAAAATGAAGACTGAGCCACCCCAAAAGTTCGGAGAGCATCTTTCCAGCCTTTTTCAGTCCTGAGTGTAAAGTCTATCTATAGAGAGGAAGCCCTTTTAGGGTGTGAGGCCTTTATGCTGTGATGCGCCAAATCTTTCACACCTGATCTAAACCGCCTTCGAGGCCTTTAGGAAAGAGGATCTATGTCCAAATGGCAAATTTTAAATGGCCTTTATTCAAGACTAGCCTGACCTTGTTTTTCATATTTTCTATAAACCATGCAAAACAACTCTCCCTTCAGCGCCATCATTACCTGATATGGGGAATGGAGGGAGCAGCCAATTTATTTGTTCGTTCACTACTTTGAAGCTTTGTCCTTAATTCATTCATCTCTGCATCTTTAAATTGGAGTTCAGACTGCAATGACTGAAGCTGGAAGGCAAAGGCAACATACTCATGGTGGCCCCAACATATATGCAAAATTATCTCTGGACTTCAAAACATCAAGTTCGTAAACGAAAACAGTGAGAAATAAATATGAAAGTCCACTGTGACACAAATGTCCTTTCTATAGAGCTTTAGCCTTCTTCCTGAAAGTCAGCATGGTATTCTAGAAAGACATTTTGACCTGATCTATTGCGAGGTAGTTTGTGAGGGTTTAAATACCATTTACTCAGCCTCTCTAAACTTTAGCTTATCTGTAACACAAATACCTGTCTTCATGGTTGGGGGGATTAAATAGGAAGGATGAATGTGAACCGCCCAGCCTGGAGCCTGGCAAGGTGCCTTCTCTCACAGTGACATGTCGACCTTTTGATGAACGTAGTGGTGTATGATTCCAGGTCTTCTTGAAAGTCTAGGCAGAGTATTTGGAAATTTTACCAAAACCCCATGCAGCATGGGCAGACCTGCTCTGGCCTATACCCAACAGTAACTGCTGTTACTCCCTGGGCACACTCTGTGCCAAGTATAGTACCAGTCACAGCACCGTCCCAGCAAGTGCAGGGCTGTTTAAGTCTTACAGCAACCCTTCTGGTTATTTCCTGTAACAGATCATAGAAATGAATCACAGAGCTTAAGCCATTACCCTGAAGTCTCCACTCATGTGAGAAAGAAAGACTGGATTCAAACTCTGGTTTGTCTGATTACAACTCCCTTGCTCTTCCATCATGTATGTGGAGAGACAAGTACTGCTGTTAGTGCTGGGCACAGGTTAGTGCTTCTTTAAAGTTTGCTAATTTGCTGAATGAATGGCAGAATAAGACCCATGTCCTTGAGATTGAAGCCATGGAAAGTGCTGAAGGAAAATGGCGGTATGTATGGACACCTACTAATTTCTTCCCAGAATAGCATCTCCCTCCCCCGAGAAATCATCATTTCCCTACCTCTGTGTGATTTAAATGGGAGCTATCATCTCTGTGGTTACAGTGTGACTCAGGTCAGACCAATGAGAGCCTTGAGATGGGGGGGAGGCAAGTATTCATTCTGCTCTGGAGCTATGAAACATGAACCCAAGAGCTGCTGGAGAACATATCCTTTACCATAAGGAGGGAGCCTGTCTATAGAGCAGACAGTAAAGACAAGTCCTGGCAAGGCTTGAGTCATTCAAGGCCCCCACACACCTGTTTTTTCCCAGACTTAGTTATGGAAGTCAATACATTTTCTTTTGGCCTAAGCTAGGTCAACTGAGTTTCTAACCTGGCAAAAAAGCTCTTACTTACGCCTATTTCCGGAAAGTCTAAGCTATTGATTTGTTCCTGCCAAGACCAACTATCATAACTACCACAGCAAAGCAGTTTCTTCTAAGTCCTTTTCCAAACCACATGTAGAACTTAGAAGAAAAGTATATGCAATTAACTGATAGCAGAAAGTATTTAAGACAAACAACTGTTGAAATCTTCCTGGAAGATTTATAGACACTTTGGTCATTGCTTCTAAAAGAACTCAGTGAACAGGCAAAGCTTGTGTCTAGAACAAGAAAAAAATAAAAAAGCTCTGGGTCACCTTTTTGGAAAATTCCTTTTCTTTGTCACCAAGTGCTTGAGTTTTCTCTTGCTCAAGAAGGAAATGTGATCTTCTCTGTTCCTCTAGAATGGATTCTGTCTGATGCAGTGAGTCCCGTAAGATTTTTATTTCTCCATTTTTAATGAGGACTTCTTCTTCCATTGCCTTCATCTGTAAATCCCAAATCAATCTTGTGAAAAGCTTACAAGGGAAAGTTTATTTGTACTTGTTTCAACATATAGCGGAAAAAGCACATGTAAACCATGTTCTACAGACCAATGAGTCCTCAAATATATCCATACCATCTGTCACCATGGTCTGCTAGGCCCATTCGTGGAACAGTTGACATTCAGCAAGATAGCTTAAGGACACACTGTCATTCACACATACAGATTCTGTAGGTTCTAGAAGTATTAAACAATCTGGGTCACACACTTCACAGATCCAAAATTTCACACTATGTTCCTGGTTTTCCCAAGGACCTTCAGATGGTCATATAAAGGATGTCTGCTTTTTTGTAAAACTGCTACTGAAAACAGCAAACATTATGATGTTGTATCCCCTATATGAGACATATACTATAAATTTGTCTCAGTACTATGACATAAAGTTTGTATCTTTTTTTGGATCTGGTGTACACTGTTTCCTTTCTTTCCTAGTTGTTAGGAATCTCAGGATTTGGTTTCTTTCAGTCTGAATTTTCTGGCTTTCTTTCCTTAGCCTTCCTCCATTTCGTGGGGCTGAATCTGAACCCTTGTTTTAAAACTTTTACATATCTTATTGTACAGTGCTTTATAACACATGCATAAGTGAGTTAGCTATAAGAACCACAAGTTAAGTCACTTACCTTTTCTTTAAGTTCTTTGTATTGTGCCTGAAGTACCTCTAATTCAAAATTATCTTTAACTGGAACAAATTCTCTGTTTTTCCCTGCAGGAGTTTTTGACATCCCATCTAATCTGGGGACCTTATGAACATCTGTAAAAAACAATTCCCATATACTTTTCAGGATCCAACATTTCCCCACTTTTGTCAGTCAATGCCGAAAAGAATCTCTTGAAAGCAAATTAGAGAAAGCTCTGATAAGCAATATAGGTATTTTCCAACCCAAGAACATGATTCAAACTCATAAATGATCCTTACAAAATAACAGATCCTACCACTTCCCCACCCCACCCTCCAATTTTAAGAGTCTCATCTGAAGGCTGAAAAGGTGTTGTGGGAACCTCACTGGTCAGAAGTTGGTGATCTATTATTCAACAATTATTTACTGAGCACCCTATACCTACAACAGCACCTACACCTACTGAGCACCTGGCACAATCTAGTCTCTAAAGGTACAGCAGTGAGCATAATGGGTCCAGTCCTTACACTCATGGAGCTTACAGGATATTCAAAAATATTCACACAAATGCAAATTTACAAAAAAATGCAAATTTACAACTGTGATAAGAGCTGCACAAGAGAACAAATATAGGAAAACCTATCCTAGGGGGACTTGATCCAACTGGAATGACTGGAAGGCTTCCCAAGGAAGTGATGACTGAGCTGAGAGCTGAAGAACAAGAAGTTAAGCAGATGAGCGGGAATGGGGGGAATGGATGGGAAGAATCTGTGTACAAGAAACAGCAATGTGCATTTTATGTATTGTAAAGAAGCAGGGAGAATTCAAGAAATGAAGGAAGGTCAGTGTGGCTCAAGCTCAGAGAGAGTGGGAACATGGGCCAGGCCACACTGGCCTTGCAGGCCATGTTAAGAACTTTGATCTTTTTTTTTTTTTTTTTTAATTTTATTTACTTATTTGAGAGAGTGAGAATAGAGCACAAGTAGGGAAAGGAGCAGCGGGAGAGGGACAAGCAGATTCCAGGCACCCCAGGACTTTGATCTTTATACTAGAGGCAGTGGGAAGTCATTAAAGGGCTTTAGCAGGTATGTTCACTTTTATCTGTGTGAGACACAGCGGATTTGAGTTCTGAAAAGATCACTCTGGCTGTGGTGTAAAGTCTGATTTACAGGGAGTCAAGACTGGAAACGGGGAGAATTTAGCAGATTATTGTCCAGAAGGAAGGAATAATTGTAACATAGATCAGGGAGATGGTAGAGATGATGCAAAAAGGATGGATTCTAGAGATGGATTAAGAAGGTAAAGTTACAGGATTTGGAAAGGAATTAGATGTATGGTCAAGGAAGGGCCACTGTTGCCTTGGGCCACCTGATGGAGAGTGGTACTAGTCACTGTTGTACAGAATTTTTAGTCATTAATGAACGTTTTCTGAATGTCTGCTCTGCCAGGTGCCACGCTGGCAATACTGGAGAATGACTGGGTTTCCAGGAGGTGAATGGGATTTAAGATGCCTGTGAGATATCCAAGTAGAGATGCAAGGTGCCCTCAAAACTTTTCTCTTTCTGTGAGCCCCACAAGACTTCATACATTCTTTAGCTAGAAACGTAAGCTACTGAAGGAAGGAGGTTTTCTTTGTCTTTTGTCAATTGCTAAGTATGTTACAGTTCCTAAGGTTTTGGGCACCTAGTACAACTTACTGGTTGTATAAAGGAATAAATCTCTTTCATCTCTTGCCTCGGTCGGGCCCCCTCTTATGTTCTTATGGCCCAAGGGGGGCAGTGGTATTCATTAGATCTAATGCCTCCCAAACCTGTCACAAGAATGGGTCCCCATGTGTAGGTATGATGGTTCTGATGGTGGTAGTCGTGTTCCAAGGATCTATGCTTAGAACCAAGAACTTCGTGGCCTAAACTTCATAAACGAAAGTAAAACGTTAACCTTATCTTCCGTATTTCAAATCGGTTTTGACATTCTTGATACATTTCTCCCCCAAATCAAAAAACCTTTTGAGGTACAACCACTGCTTAGATGAAGCCATTCCTATATTTTAAGCAGGGCAGTGTGGGTGCAAGACACCAGGGCAGCGGTCGCTGTGGGGTTCCGAAGCCACAGCCATCTGGGAGGTCTGGCGAGGTCTGCACCACCCTCCGGGGAAAGGCCCCGAGGCGCACTCACTGGACACGTCCCGAGCAGCGGCCGGGCACTGGCTCAGGGCCTGCGACGCGAGGGTGTCGAGTTCCTCCAGATCGTCGGCAGTGAAATCCCCGTGCGCGCCGAACGGGTCTTCGGGGTCCGGGACCGCGGCCGCGGGGAAGCCCCGGGCTCGCTTGCTCGGAGGGTGCCCGATGCTGGGCGGAGGGCCAGGGCTAGGCGCCGGGAGCCCGCTCCGCCTCCTGCTGCCCGGCGCGGGGGCTCCAGCCATGCCTCCGGCGGCCAGTCTCCGAGGGCACCGAGCAAGGCCTGGTCGCCGCGAGGCCGGATCGCTGGACCAACCGCCCGCGCGCCGCCACTCGCCTCAGCCGGTAGGGCCACGCCCCCCGAGCCCACGGGCCAATCGGCTGCCAGCCAGCGGGCGCGGAAGGATGACCTAATCCGAACGCGTCGCCGTGCTCTGCGGAGTGCGGGCCTTTCTCGGTGGCGCCCCGCCCCCCAGCCCAGCTCTACTGGGCGCTCTGGTACCCGTGGCAGGGTCTCCGTGGGTCTCCGGCGGGATGTGTGCTGCGCGATCCGCGTTACCAGGGTGCGGGGCCGAGCCTTACCAACCTTACAGCGCGAGTGGCTCTGCGCCCCCTCCCTGCAGCCGCGCTGGAGTCCGCCCTGACATTCACACGCACACCTGTGAATCGTGACAGGCAGCGTTCAGGGGTTTGGTCTCTGCGACTTCGCCGTTTTCCTCCCGCCGGACTCACCTCTCACATACCCAGAGGTCTTCTTGAGGAGTCTGGGAGAGTGGGGTTGGGCGAAGAGTATGAATACAGCTTTTGTGAGGAGGTGTCTTAGAGTTAATGTTTTGAGTGTGTGCATTTGAGATAGGTCTGGAGAAGAAAGGTCTACGGAAGAGGGGTGATTCTGAGAAGGGTGTGCCTGTGTTGGAGAGTGTGGGAACTAACTGTTCAGGCTGTTGGCATTCATTCATTTCTCTGAGCGCCTGAGTGGTTTTGTCCCAAGCACAGGTCATAAATGAATGAGGCCAGGAGGTCAAGAAAGGACCCTTGAAAGTGGCACCTGGGCTGTCCTCCAGGTTGAGTGGGAGTTACTGAGTTAGCAAGGAGGCTAGCATACTCTAGTTTACTCAGATGAGAACACAACACCGACATGGGGGCCACACAAATGCCAGGTAGGAGTTATCTGTGGCAAGGAGAGAAGGTAAGGCTTCAAAGGGGAGCAGTACTTGGGCACCTGACAGGATTTTATTGGGCAGCAGTAGTATGCAGGACAGTTAGCAGGAACAGGGTGTTAGAGAGTAACAGAGTTAAGACTCCACCCTTGTACACTCAGTGCCAAACTTAGCTTGTAAGTGTCCTATGAATGTTTATGGAAACAGTAAATGAAAGAGAGATGGTTGTCAGAGTGTAAAAGGTCTTGAATACTGGAGTTTAGTTTTTGAGACAACTAGTAGGTTCCCTCAGTAGGCCCAAATGTAGAATGCCTAAGTCTTAATTTTTGCAGGTCTCTGGTCTTGTAAAGATAGGATTATACTTCATTTGTCAGAGAGGATTAGGTTCCACCAAATAAAATAGTAGACAATTCTCAGGGCAGTGTGCTGGCACTGGATCTTGGGAGTTGTTCTCAGCCCAACAGGGAATGCCAGAAGTCCAAAGTATGCTGGCTATGCAACTTTCCAGGAGAGGACCAAAGAGGCGCCCCCCCCATTAATGTCAAGTACCTTAGTCATAAAACAGGCTTCAATCTATAAAAACCTTTTTCAGTTTTGACTTAGCAAAATCTGACTAGTTCTAGAGCCCTTCTTGAAAACACATGATCAGAGAAAGCTTAGCATTATTAGCATAATTTCCAGTGATATCAAGGGCCTGGAGGGGAAACTGACTTGTGCCTCTGAATTGTTTCAGTATATATGCACTTAGCCTCTGCCTCCTCCAGTTTACTCCTCCTGGAGTCAAAGATGATCAACAAATATAAACAGAAAAAAATCAAAAAGGGTAACAGACAACTGGGACTACCACTTTATATATACAGTGGTAAGGGAAGAGCTCACTACTGTAATGTTTGAATTCTTCTAAAGGGAGGTAGTCTCCAGTATAGAGAAGTGACAGAAGGCAGAGTTGGTAAAAACAGTGAGTCAGCTTGCTTGCAATGTAGACCACTGTGGCTCAAGATGATCAGGGGATGAATGGTATCAGGAGGTAGAGAGTGGCATCCAGATCCCTTAAGGCCTGACAGGTCATTGTGAGGACTCTTACTTTTGCCCTAAGAAGCCACTAAATTCTGAGCCAAGAAGAGACAAAAATTGTGGTTTAGCAAGGACACTCTGCATCCCGAGTGAAGGTTACACTGTAGGGGAGCAAGGGTAGGGGGCAGGAAGACAAATGTGGATGTGATTGCAATAACCTGGGTGAGGGATTTTAGGTCAGAATGGGGGAGGGGTGTGTGGGGGTGATACTGGAGAAGTATGCAGAGGCCAGATTTAATTTTGCTGACGGGTCAAATGTGGGGTTTAAGACATGGGAACCTAGCAAGGACCTTTCTGAAGCCCTAGTATAAATGCAGACCTGGAGGTTTCATTTATTTATTTATTTATTTATTTATTTATTTATTTATTTATTTATTTTTAAGATTTATTTATTTGAGAGAGAGAATGAGATAGAGCATGAGAGGGGAGAGGGTCAGAGGGAGAAGCAGACTCCCTGTGGAGCAGGGAGCCCGATGCGGGACTCGATCCCGGGACTCCAGGATCATGACCTAAGCCGAAGGCAGTCGCTTAACCAACTGACCCACCCAGGTGCCCCTAGACCTGGAGGTTTCAGAGTAAGCTTGGTTCTTAGAAACTTTCAGGAATCTTTCTCCTTTTCCCAGTTTTATTCCCTTTATAATGCATATTGTATGTGTTAGTGTTGCTCCTCTCCCATAACAGAGAAATTCCCTGACAACAGGAATTGCTCTTTGGTACATGTGCAGCATGCACTTAGTGGACTCCTGACATGAAAGATGAATAATTCCAATACAACAAATGGCCACGTGGACGTCCTCATAGAGCCTTTTTTTTTCTCCAAAGTACAAATTCTTCCATTAACCTCATGTAATGTATTCCATTGGGTATACAATGTTACAAAAACAATAGCCATTTCAAATGAATTGGTTTAATTCCAGGTGACACAGTTCAGGATTGAACAAAGACTGAAGAGCACACGTTGGCAGGATTCTGGGCTAGGTTCACTCTGACCTCACAACTAAGGTAGTAGTGACTAACAAGAAATAAAGAGAATATGAGCCACTGTATGATTATTTTATTTTTTTTTTACAAAAGTTTATTCTTAAATGTACAACAGGATCTAAGACAACACTTCATTCCAGCTATAGGTAGCAACAGATGCTATGACAGGGAATCCAGGTGTTTAAACAGGAATGGAATTAAGGATCATCATTGCCTCGGGCACAAGGAACAGCTTACTTTTTGCCAGATTTCTTAATTCCACCTGTGGCTGCAAAAGGAAAAAAAAATGTCTCAGCTAAGGAAAATTAGTACTTGGATGGGAAAAATATATTCCTTACGGTTGAAGTGCCAGGGGCCTGATATGGATCCTAAAAAGGCTCAGCTCTTGTGCGGGGCATTCTTTTTTGATACAAGCATGCACAGGGCTTTACCAACAGTCTAAGCTGGGTAGTATTTGAATTAGCAATAATCGCGCCTCGGATAAACCTCACTGGCTATGATACTGCCACTGTGCAAAGCTAAGCTGGGTAATATTTGAATGAAGATGAGGCAGGAGCATGAATAACGGCTGTGCACTGGCCTAGATCTACACTGTTGAGTACTTCACACGCTGGTTTGTTTAATCCTCATCTCCCATCAACTCATTTTCCAGATAATGAAATCTTAGTGGGGTGTTGTTCAAAGATATAAGATGGTCTGCGACAAAGCCAAGATTCCACCTTGGGTAGTCTGATATCCAAGTCCATACTCTCAACTGCCACATCACGCATTGCTACTACATTATGATCCTGGGGTGTGGTTTACTCAATATCTTTATTCAATTTACATTTGACCATATATTTGGCACACAGTAGATACTTAAGAAACAGTTACAAAATTAAATATGCCCAATGCAGTAATGAAGATCCTAAATGTCTGACAAAATGAACCTTTAAAAAATGCGGTCTTCAATGAAAAATAAGTAGTGTAAGATTTCACTAAAGACTGACCTTGTCCCTATGCACAATCACAGATTAAAGAAAAGTACAAAATACCTCATGATCCAAAAGGGAATCTCAATAACTAGAATCTCAGCACTGTGAATCAAATCAAACCCACTGGGACAGAAGCCTTGGGGAGCCCTGGATGACACTCCCACCATTCTAGCCTCCACCAGCCCCAGTGTGGCTCACAGTGATCCCATAGGTCACAAATAACTATAGAAGAAATTGTTCACTGGTTTGAGGAACATAAACAGCATTTAAGGAGCACAGAAAAATATTTGGGCTGTTGGGCTTGAAAGATCTTTTGATACGTAAGCAATTCTTTCCACATAAAGAGGCAGAATAGAGGGGTGCCTGGGTGGCTCAGTCATTAAGTGTCTGCCTTCAGCTCAGGTCATGGTCCCAGGGTCCTGGGATTGAGTCCCACATCGGGCTCCCTGCTCAGCAGAAGCCTGCTTCTCCCTCCCCCACTCTCCCTGCTTGTGTTCCCTCTCTTGCTGTGTCTCTCTGTCAAATAAATAAAATCTTAAAAAAAAAATTCTCTCTAAAAAAAGAGGCAGAATAGTGGGGGGATTAGGTTAAAAGACCATATAGCGCAATAACACATTAAAGAACCTGGACTCTATCTTTAGGCGCACCCAGAAGTGAAGACTCAGGATGCAAAAGAATTTACTGGAATTAACAATATGAGCGGTTAAGAAATGTTATAAGCAAAAAATTGGTGAAATACGAATTTGGGGCAAGAAATAGCGGACAATATTTGGAAACTCAACTCTACGAATTTGTGTCTAGAATATATGAATTTTGGTGTTTCCATTTCTGCCGCTTCCCTAAAGAAGGGAAGACCAGACTGCCTGGGAGAAAAGAGATTTCATTTCCAAAGCTGGTCTGGCTCCCTCCCCTTCCCGCTGCTGCGAAACCAAGCCTGGCGGGGGCCGTCCGCCGTAGCGAACGCGAGGACCTCACCAACGAGGCAGGAAATGGACCAGACTGATGCTCAGAATGTTTGCCCGGCTTGAGCTCTCTCTACTCGGCCTTCACTTACCCAGGGGGCCCTTCCCCGCGGCCTTCGCTTTTAGCTCCTCGAGTTTCTTCTGCTCCTCTTTCTGCTTCTGCTTGAATGCCTTATCTTCCTAGGGAGAGGCAGACGGGGTTCACGCCAGGCAAATTTCCCAGACCCTCCGCACCCGCCCGCGCCTCCGCGCTCGCCCTCACCTCGTCCATCTCCTTGGCCTGCTTCTTGGGCTGCTTCAGGGGCTTCTTCTTGCCACCTGTGGGCGACACAATCATGCTCAGTTCAGTCCCCGCGGAGTCCTGTCCCTCTCCGCCCGGCCACCCCCGCACACTCACCTTCGCGGCCGGACATGGCGCCTGCCGCCCCTTCCCCAGACCCTGCCGCCGGAAGCGGAGCTCCCTTTCCCACCCCCTGCGCCTATATTTCCACGCGGTCCCTCTGATTGGCTCCTAGTCAGGAAGTTGCGCTCCCGCTGCCGGAAGCAACTCTGGGGGCGGGCGTTAAAGGGTCAGAGATCTACTGAGTGGCGGGCTCTCTGTTTGGGTTGCAGTTCCTGCATTGGGGCGTCAGGTACGAGGTGGGGGTTGGCTTGCCGGGGGAGGGTCCGGAAACCAGGAGGGGTGTTTAACCGGAAGGCGCTAGGCCTGGGACCATGCATGGGAAAAGCACTGAGGGTAGATCGAAGGGCGCGTGCCGAGGCCTTGAAGTTCAGCGCATTCCTGGAACCGAGGAAAGAACGCATGGGTGGAGGGAGATAGGAGGGAGGTGACAGAAATATGGACGGGGGCTAGATCACCTGGTCCTAAAGTTTTGGAGGCCACCGAAGGAGTTTGGATTTTATAATAGAGCCGGGGTATGACTTTTTGCAAATTCTGTTTATTCATTTAATACATTTTTGTTGAGTATGTAGTATATGTAGATGGTATTATGGGCACTGAGGATGCAGCAGTGAACAAAACACTGCCTACCCTGGCAGAGCTGACATTCTAGTGGGTGAGACAGCCCATAAGCAAAGTAAATAAGTGAAATACATATCGCAGGTCATGTGATAAGTGCGTGGAGAAAAATAAAGCAAAGTGGGTAGAGTGCTGGGATGAGAGGGCATGGCAATGACATTTGAGCAGGACTTGGAAAAGAGAAGGGAGCAAGCAGTGCAGATAGGAAGCCGCTGGTGTGGGGATAGCCTAGTGTGTTCCAGCAACATCAAGAAAGTGCATGCATGGTAATTACCTGAACGATGTGTTAGCTAATCTTATTGTGGTACACGTTTAGCGAATATATACCTCTATCAAGTGTATCAAATTATCACGTGTGTATCTTAAACGTACACAGTGATATGTATCATTTATACATCAATAAAGCTGGGGGGGGCGGGAATAAGGTCTATATGATTGGAGCAGAGTGAGAAGGATGAGAGCCAGGAGGTGGATGTCCTGTAGACCATGGAAAGAATTTTGGCTTTTACATTGAGAGAAATGAGGAACCACTGGAGAGTTTGAGCAGGGAGTGACATGGTTGGCCTGTGTTTTGAAAGGACCACTGGCTGCTCTGTTGACCAGAGACTGTAGGGGCTAGAGGAGAAGCGGGGAGACATTGTTAGTCATTGGGACAAGGTCGTGGCAGTGGCAGGGATAAGAGGAGGAGGGATTTTGGCTTTAGAAAGGAAGTAGCATTTGCTGATGGATTGGATATGAGCTGGGAGAGAAGGATGTCGGGTGATTTGAGGTTTTTGGTCTGATTTGGACTTGAAATTTCCATCACCAAGATGGAGAAGGCTGTGGAAAAGGCAAGTTGGGAAGGGAAGTTAAGATCCCCATTAATCTTCTAAGCAGAGATGTGGATTGAGCAGTTGGGTAGATGAGCCTGGAATCTACAGGAGAGGTCTAGGCTGGAAAAATCAGAGTATAGTTGATAGTTTTTTTTTTAATTTTTATTTTATTTTTTAAAGATTTTATTTATTTGAGAGAGAGAGAATGAGAGAGAGAGAAAGCACGTGGTGGGGGGGAGGGTCAGAGGGAGAAGCAGACTCCCCGCTCAGCAGGGAGCCCGATGTGGGACTCGATCCCGGGACTCCAGGATCATGACCTGAGCTGAAGGCAGTCGCTTAACCAACTGAGCCACCCAGGGGCCCTAGTTGATAGTTTTTTAAAGTAATGGTTTTGGGGGGTGTGGAGGGTAGTGGCACTTGGCTGGCTCAGTCAATGGAATGTGTGACTCTTGATCTCAGGGTCGTGAGTTTGAGCCCCAGGTTGGGTGTAGAGATTACTTTTTAAAAAGGTAATAGTTTTATTGAGATACAATTTATATATCATACAATTCACTTATTTAATGTGTACAATTCAGTGGTCTTAGTATATTCTCAGTGTTGTTCAACCATCACTATAATTAATTGTATAATATTCCAGTAGATGGCTTTTAAAGCCACGAGACTGAATGAGAGTGGAGTCCAAGGACCTTGCCCTGCAGCACTCTCTGTGGAGAGGTTCAGGAGATGAGTGGGGCCAAGCATAGAAGGCGTTTCAAGGAGGAGGAAGGTAGCATGAGCCCCAGGCTGCCGATAGGCTGAGTAACAGGAGGACTGAGATCTGATCACTGGATTTATTTTATTTTTTTAAAGATTTTATTTATTTATTTAAGAGAGAGAATGAGAGAGAGAGAGCACATGAGAGGGGGAAGGGTCAGAGGGCGAAGCAGACTCCCTGCTGAGCAGGGAGCCCCAATGTGGGACTCGATCCCAGGACTCCAGGATCATGACCTGAGCCGAAGGCAGTCACTTAACCAACTGAGCCACCCAGGCGCCCGTGATCACTGGATTTAGCAACGTGGAAATGACCTGGACCAGAGCATTTCCGGTGGCATGATGGTTGCGAGGGCCGGATCAGAGAGGGTTTGAGAGAGGATGGGAGAAGAGGAACTGGAGACAGCGAGTACTGACAATCTGTCAAGGAGTTTGGCTGTACAGAGGGGCAGAGAAGTGGGGCTGTTGCTGGAGGGATGTCTGATCAGTTAGTGAGCAGTGTCAGGTGGGGAGAGCTCATGGGACCTGGGGCACAGCTTGATCTTCCTAGAGCATGAATTCTTCATCTGGAAGAGCAAGAGAGAAGGTGGAAACTGGACAGACACTGGCAGGTGGGAAGGTATGGTAGGAGTTTAGAGAAGTTGTCTTCCAATTTTTTAAAATATTTTCTGAGTGAAAAATGAAGCAAGCCATCGGCTATGAGTGAGGAAGAGGTACAGTTGATGGAGGTCCGTGGGATGGGCAGTTGGTAGGAGATGGTCATCTGGATAGAATGGGAGAATGGATTTGGAGGGGCAAGGTTCTGAACGTGGCCCTCAAGACCCTCCTTAATGTGGCCTCTGTTTACCTCTTCAGCCTCTCCTCTGCCCACTCTCCTTTCGTCTGCTGTTTTCCAGCGGCACCGGCTGCCTGTCAGGTTTTAGATGACCCCAAGTGCATCTCCACTTTGCCCCCTCTGCCAGGAACACCTTCCCTGTGCTGACTGAGGGCCTGTGAGATGTTTGAATGGGGAGGGGCTCAGAGTCAGGCCGGAGTTGGGGCTGGGTGGGCGAGAGGAGGGACTGGAATAGAGGAACAACTTGAGTCATTTCCTCACAACAAAGTCTCTGTTGTCACCAAGCTTATGTTCTAGTGAGGGGCCTGGCAACATGTAAAGAAGGCAAATATGTGTCTGATGGAGACAAATAAAGCAGGTGGCCCAGGAGGGAATGGTCAAGGAAGGCCTTGCCATGAGGTGATATCTGAGCCAAGACGTAGACATCAGGGTGAGCCAGCTGGAGCTGCGGAGGAAGCAGCAGGGTTGGGTTTCGTGTGTTTGGGTATCCGTAGCGGAGGACAGGGGCAGAGAGGAGGAAGGGGGTGACAGTCAAGAGGACCGGGGCTTGTTGGCCACTGGTGGGACTGGTGTTCATGGCAAGTGAGATGGGAGCTGTCGGGGTGGGGGGGTGGTTTGAACCAAGGGAAGTGAAATGATGAGTTAATAGAGCCTCAGGTTGTGAAGAACGGCTCTGAGCGGCAGGGAGGAAGCCAGGACGGTGCAGGATGGGTGACCCTCCTGGCTTCCAGGAGTGGGCGGCTGGTAGAGGAGGAGCTGGGAAAGGAAGCTGAGAAGGTTGGAGGAAGCTGAGAGGGGGTAATGAGTTCAAAAAGACAGGGTGTTGAAAGCTGCAGAGATTGGGAGAAGAAATCTGTGAAGCGCCTGCTGAGTCCGGCAAGGTGGAAGTTTTGCGGGACCCCCAGAGGAGCAACGTCATGGTGGAGTGGGATCAGGATAGAATGGGGGCTGAGAACGTAGTGATAGCCAAGGTGGATGCTTTTCTGGTGAATGTTGCTGAAAAGGAGAGGGCTCTACTTGGCGGGGCTGCAAGTCTGTGTGCTTTGCTTTGATGCAGGGTCCACCCGCAGGATTGTTGTGGGGTCATAGCTCAGTGCAGTGGGTGTAGGCATCGAGGCCTCGGAGGCTAGCTTGACCCCATGACCTTGTTATGGATGTTGTGTGCTTTCTTGGGCCTTAGGGATGGGGCCCAGGAGTTCAGGTGCAGCACCAGCTTGGAACCAGTGCCACAGGAATGTCCCCTTCTGTGGCTCTCAGCTCGGACCTGCTTTGGGCAGGAGGCATGTCCCTACCCAAGCAACTTTGTTTTCTAGAGGGCCTGAGCTTCTCCGAGCACAGCACAAGAGGGAGGAGGCTGGGATGGTCTGAGCCGGTCTCTGTTACAATCAGAAGCCCCTTTCTTCATCCCCTGAGCTCCTACAGTCTGTCTTCCTGTCCCCAGCTCCCACTGCTTTTCTCTCTGGCCTGGTTGTCCACCAGGTGTCACTCTGACAGCCAAAGTCAGTATTTGAGGGCCTGCGGGGGAGGGGGGCGCTGGCCAGGGGAGGGAGTGCTGGCCCAGCTGTGCGGGGAGCATGGGTCACCTGGCTCTCTCTTGGGGTCCTCAGTGTCCTCACTGCTCTAGGGTTCAGGCAAAGCCTGACTGGGTAATGGGAGCCTCCCTGTGCTGTTTAGGTAATAAGAAGTGGGTGTCGTTGGGGCCCAAGCATCAAAGCAAGGTTGAAAAGGGAAATATTAAAGAAACCTAACCTGTAGGGCGCGACTGAGGCTGGAGACTCGGGAGAAAGCTTACAGAAGGTGAGGATTGTGACATGGTACTGGGAGCCTGGACAGTCTGGGCTCGGCGCGCACAGGAGGAGGGCTTGTGTGAACCTAAGAAAAGCTGTCCTCTGTAAAGAGATCCAGGCTTTTTGTTTTGTTTCCTTTTTCTCCTGGAATTGTCTTCTCAGAGGACAGCTGAGGGGGGAGTTTTCTGCCTTGGGACGCAAACGACCTATGTCCTCGAACATAAGCAAAACTTTGTGTCCCCAGTGCCGCGGCAGCCCTCGGATTCCAGGCAGTTGGTTTTGGTGGCCTTTTACAGAAATCTTTCCCTGAAATTCCCTCCGTTCCACAGTTTCCCGGGGAGTCTTTATGAACCTTTGTGGGGCTTTGTCAGCATGGGCACAACTCAGGTTTGAGAATTTTCTTTGGCATTATCAGAAAACCGGGCACCAGGATTCTCATCCGAGTCACAGCAGAGACCTGGGGGATGTGGGGAAGGTGGGTAGAATGGGAGGGTCTGGTGGCTTCGCGGAGGGAGGTAGAAGGCATGATCTCCTCAGTATGTTCTTCCCCGAGTTGTCTGGGAGTGCCCTTGGAAGCCTGACTGCAGTGGCTGCTGTCTCCGGGTACAACAGAGTAGCGCTCAGTTTGGACTTTTTCATGGACATTAGTTCAGAACTGTCCCTAGGCCCTAAAACCTGGCTCCTGCCCAGGCTTTCTCAGCTGTGAGCTGATCTGTCTTGCGTCCCCCACCCCCCCAGATCTCCTGATGACAGGACACCGCACCACGTTTACCATGCAGCATGTCATGGGTGTGCCCCGCGTGTTGGTGCGGAGCGGCCTCCTTGGAAGGGACCTCTTTATGATCAGGACTCTCTGCAGCCCAGGCCCTAGCCAGCCCAGAAAGAAAGGACCTGAGGGTGTGGCCCTGGAGCTGTACCACCGCCTCACAGCCCTGGGAAGAGCCCTGGGGCACAACATTCGGCAGCGAGCATCCTCCACGGCCACGACATGGTGGGACAGATATGAAGAGTTTGTCGGACTCAGTGAGGTTCGAGAGGCCCAGGGAAACGTGACTGAGGTGAGGAGGGGAGTCGGGGTGGTTGGCCCTGCCTTCTGACTCAGGAAATGTGGCCTGGAGGCTCCTGCCAAATAATTCACCAGCCACACACCACCAGCCATGCCCACATTTGCCTTTCCTTGAACAAATACTATTCATAGAGGGATTTGACTTATTTCTCACATGACAACCTGGGTTTGATAGTCCTGGGGTGAAGATCTCCATGTAACCATGCTCACCTACCCAAAAAACAGGTTTCTGTGTATCGATCAGTCCCCAGCCATTGACATCCATTGTGTTAGACCAGTGGACACTTCCTATGTGGGCCCTTTGGGGTCAGTGAGAGTGGTACAGCATCCTCAAAGCCCTGTGTGGAATTAAAACAGCCCTGGTGAAGGTAGAGGCGCAGGGCTGGGGCAGCATCCTACGCTGAGCTGGAAAGAGCTCAGCCTGTGGCTGTGAAGCCCTTGGTGGCAACAGAAACGCATTCTGTCATCTCTGTTCCTGCTCCTGCCTAGCACAGACCGGGCTAGTGAGGTGACAAGAACCTGGGGTTCGGCAGGAGGTTTTGAGGCACCATGCTGTCCCTTCCCTTGGAGGTCATGACCTTGGCTGAGCTGGCATTTCTGGGTCTGTAACATGGAGGCCACAGCAATGCCTCTGATGGTATTGTTGTGAAGTGTAGCTAAGGTAACGGACGTGAACAGCTTAGGAACCTGGGTTCCTCTTTGTGGTTTGTATCAGACTAGAATTGCCTGGGTTTTGTGTACAGCATTAGCTATTTTCCAGTTTCTCAGGGGCACATTATTTCTACTTGAATGGATAAATCCGGGGATTCTGATGGGTGTGGCCCAGGGTTGCACTTTGAGGACTGCTGGGTGAGCCAGGATTTTGTGTCTGAGGGGCTCCTTTTCCACCCTTTTGCACCAAGACCCCACTCACCTCAGCCATAGCCTTGTTGGGAATGGAGCTGAGCCTGTGTGGTTGTGGAGGGAAGGGCAGACAGCCTCCACCATTCTCTCTGCAGGCAGAGAAAGTGTTCATGGTGGCTCGAGGGCTTGTCCGAGAGGCTCGGGAGGACTTGGAAGTTCACCAGGCCAAGCTGAAGGAGGTGAGGGACCGCTTGGACCGCGTCTCCAGAGAGGATAACCAGTACCTAGAACTGGCTACGCTGGAGCACCGGATGCTGCAGGTAGGCACCTTGGGAGGCAGCCTTTCCTCACTGGACAGGGACCCTAGTCTGGGCAGGTCAGGGAGGGGCAAGGTGAGAACCCTCACTGGTCTGTGGTCAGAGGTCTGGTGAGGGAGGTAAACCAGAAGGTACACTGGGCCCCAGGCTTCCGGAGCCTCTCCACCCACTTCCTCCTGGAGTTCAAAGTCCAAGGCAGTGTAATCTGGGTCCCATATTGCTGAGGAGGGAGCACCGTGGAGGAAGGACTGGCCCAGAGAGGACACATTCTGTAGTCATTATGCATGTCTGATCAGACCTAGCACTGCTTGGGTAGGAAGTAGTACAGCTCATCTTGACCCCCCCCCCCCCATTCCTTTGCTCCCTGTCCTGACCAGGCTTACTCTGCCTTCATTCACCCAACGGGTTTACGGAGCATGTGGTCTGGGCCAGGCTGAGACTGAGCCCCAGGAGCGTCTGCTCGTGGCTACTGCTGCAGAGCCACATTCCTGCTGTGTAACACAGCTTTGCTTCTGCAGGAGGAGAAGAGGCTTCGTGGAACCTATCTGCGTGCTGAAGACTCGGAGCGAGAGAAGTTCTCCCTCTTCTCTGCAGCTGTGCGGGAAAGTCACGAGAAGGAGCGCACTCGAGCTGAGAGGACCAAGAACTGGTCCCTCATTGGGTCAGTCCTGGGGGCCCTGATTGGTGTGGCTGGCTCCACCTATGTGAACCGTGTGCGGCTACAGGAGCTGAAGGCCTTGCTCTTAGAGGCACAGAAGGGGCCTGTGAGCCTCCAGGAGGCCATCCGAGAACAGGCATCCAGCTACTCCCTCCAGCAGAGGGACCTCCACGACCTCATGGTGGACCTAAGGGGCCTGGTACAAGCTGGGCCTGGGCAGAGCTCTGTGGCCCAGGCAGGTGCTTCCCCGACCCGAGACAGAGATGCAGATGTCCTTTCAGCCACCTTGAAAGAGCAGCTCAGCCATTCCAGGCAGGTCCGTTCCTGTCTAGAGGGTTTACGAAAGCGGCTTGATGACTTGGAAAAGACTTTCAGCCAAACGGCTGAGTTGGTTCAGCTTGCAAAGGCTGCAGTGCATCCGGGCCTGGTGGAGCCAGCAGATGGGGCTCTGCCTGGCTCCTTGCTGGAGCAGGGGAGCATGATCCTGGCGCTGTCGGACATGGAGCGGAGGCTAGAAGCCCAGGCCAACAGGAACACCATCTGTAGCACGCTGGTCACCTCTGTGACATTGGTGGCCATACTGCCTGTGCTCTACATGCTGTTCAGGGCCAGCTAGCCCCTGGAACCCCCTCCAGAGGCCCTGAGGGGATAGGTGTGGATATGGATTTAGTTAGGGAATCCCAGCAGTGAAGTGAGCCTTCAGGGTGCACGCAACCTCAACCTGAGGCTGAGCGCCGTCTGTGTGGCTCACCAGCAGGCATACTTTGCTCTTTAGAAAATGCTCATTTATGTTAATTATCAAAACTGTGTGCTAATGTCCAATTAAAATGTCTTTGGGTTTGTGTTATTTAAAGTAATTTACATTGAATGGAGTTTTTCTTGTTGAAGACAGATTGGGGATTCGAGGGTTGGGCCTGGAATTACGGTAATCATTGTTCCCTTTAGTTCCTCTCTCACCTCCTCCGATAGTTCCTCTCTCACCTCCTCTTGGTCTCCTCCTCAGTTCAGGACCATGTTGGATGTACTTACCCTTGAGGCCTGGGTTTTTGTTTTGGATTGCCTGGCCTGGCCTCTTCTTGCCTGACCCTCCCCTGTCAGATAGCCTGGGGGTTCCAGTGAGTGGAATCTAGCCTGTACACCCACTGTTGACCATGGTTAGTGCCCTGTTTCTGGATTACTTTCTCTGCCAGAGTGGGGAGAACCTTCTGGTTCTAACACTGGAGGGATGATCAGAAGAGAGCAGGGAAGAGGGATCAGAGGAATGGTTGATAAATATTGCTGGGGACATAATTACAGAGATTGGTAGCCAGTCTGGGTCCCTGTGCAGAGAAAGCTTTGGGCAGCCCCATGTGCCCCTAGAGTTAGGTGTCCTCCCATACACAGCCTAGGGACATCCTGTACCCGGAGGGGCAGAGCTCAGCCCATCAGCAGTGTGAACTAAATGGCAAGGATGGGGAGGGGCCTCCCAGAGGTAGGAGGTGCAGTGGGGGGCCCCAGGGATGGACTGCCTGGAAACTCCTGGCCTGTCCCTTTTCAGAGGAGAACAGCAACCTTTGACCTCCTGGGCTAACTGGCCATGGGTGGCCTTGTGTGTCCTTCAGTAAACAGGAACAGCCAGGAGGTACTCTGTCCTCCCTGCAGGTCTGGAAAAGCCACTCCTTTCAGTGTGTGGAGGTATGTAGATCTGTGGGGAGGGGTTTCTGTGGGCTGGGACTTGTTTGCCTGGGCCTGTGTGGAGCCCACTTTCAGCAGGGGCCTGTGGAGCCAGTAGGGTTTCCTATGAGGTACCCTCCCTCCTTGAAGCCTGTGGTCAGGCTTGGGCTGTCAACACAGCCCAAGTGGCCCACGGGTTTTGTGAGCCTCTGAGCACCTGGTCCCTTGGTCATTTGGTCACTCCATTCTTGACCTTGTTTTGTGTCATGGTTCCTCAGGCCGGCATGGGATGAAATGACCTCTGCTTGTGGGATATTCACCCTCCTGATGGGGTAGGAGGTGCTGTATCTGTGTATAGATGAGGGGTGCTGTGGGGTTTGGAAGTCCCATGTCCCCCTTTGGGGTGAAGTAATTCCTAAAGTGTGCACTTAAGTGAATGGATTTGAGGAGGGGAGGATTCCAGGTATGTGGGAGACCCCCCCCCAAGGCTGCACAGGCAGGAAAGCCAAGGGGGCTGAGGTGGTGATAGGTGTGGAGGAGTGGTGGAGTGCAGGTTAGAAAATGAGGTGGAGGGCCTGGGGTCTGATGCCAGAGGCCAGGAATAAGGAAAATGGGAAGGGGGTGCCATGGTGGTGCACGGACCCAGGTGCTAGAAGAGGGGGTGGAGGAAAGGGAGTGACCTGAGAAGCTGGTGAGAGAGAAATTGGAAGGCAGAGTTGGGTAGATGAGTGTAAAGGCAGACTCTTGACTAGGGGGAGGGGGTGGCAGGTGGCAAGAGTGCCTGTGGTGGTGGCTCTTTGGACAGTAGCCAGCGTGGGTGACCTGGACCTTCTGGTTGAGGCTCTCCCTAGCCTGTGGAGGCTCTGGGGGCTTCCAGGGTGATAAGTGTGACAAATTTTGTCTCCCAGGAGGCTATCCCTATGTGTCTTGAGCCAAGTCCTAACAGGATGGGCCAGGTCCTGGCTCATCCTGAGTTCTCAGTGGGCAGGCCAGGCTGTGTGTGAAGGGCCCAGCAGAGGGCACAACTGGGCCTCTGCCCAGCGATTCCTCCCTAGAAAGGCCCAGGTATTTTTGCCAGTGAGGGAGTCCAGACTTGCCCAAGGCTTCTCAGCTTAGGGTGGGTCCAGGTACAGGCCTGGGAGGAAAAGAAGTAAATGTGTCCTTGCTTGTGCACTTTGCAGCCCGCGTGCGCTCAACTTTAACAGCCGGCTAGGTGTGGTGTCCCCTCCACTTGCCGGTGAGCAAATAGGCGTGTATGGGGCGTGGGGGTGGGGGTGGGGGCGGTCAGGTTACTAGGCTTAAGTGGTGGCAGAAACCCAGGCCCAACCCCAAAGCCTGTGCTCCTCTCGCACAGCTAGAGGTTGGGGCCGGAAGGAGGGGGTGGCTGTTAGGGAGTAGGGAGTCCGGAGAGTAGGGGCGGTGGGGAGAAACCAGGCGCCGAGAAGTTCAGGTAAAGAAAGTTGGAGGACGGCCACAGAAGGGAAGGAGGGAGCTCGCGGCGCTGGAGCGGGGGTGGTGGCTGGCGAGCCCGCGGGGCCGATCAGGGGCGACGGAAGCGGCCGGGCGCGGTACCTGCACACCTGTGGGTGCGGAGCACGCCCCCCCACCCCGCCCCTCCCAGGAGGGCTCCTGATTCCGGTTCCTGCGCCGCGCGCAGGTGAGGCCCGGCGGGGTGGGGCTGGGCCGCCCGCGCTCCCGGCCGCCCGCGCTCCGGGCTCCGCTCCTCGCCCTCGGCTCGCCTGGCCGCGACCCGCGTTGCCGTGGCTACCGCCGCCTTGCAGCCTGCGCCCCCACAGGGAGGGGTCGAATCCCCGCCCTCGGCAAGTGCGGAGCCCGTAGGGCTGGAATGCGGGGTCCCGGGCGGCTCGGGGCCGCGCGCCCGGCTCTCGCGGCTGCTTCCGGCCTGGCCTGGGCGGCGGGCGGGGGGAGGGCGGCCCGGCGGGCGCGGGGGGAAGGAGCGAAGCCCGGCCCGGCCGACGCGGCTTTGTCTCCTTTGTTCCCGGCGGTGGCAGCGGCGCGGCGGGAGGGGCGGGCAGCGGGCGCGCTTTTCCGCCCCTCGGTCTCCGGGTAACAGCTGCGGCGCCGCCGGAGCCACCTCCGGGGGGGGGGCGGGCGGGGGGCAGCGAGACCGCCGCGCGCAGATCCCGAGCCCGCAGCGGCCGGCGCCCGCCTCGGCGCGCTCCTCCCGCGGGGCCCGGCCGGGTGGTGAGTGCGGGGCCCGGGGCCCGGGCGGGGGGGCCGGGGGTGGCGGTGCGGCCCCGGGGGGGAGGTGGGCAGCTTCGGTCCTGATGCCGCCGGGAAGGGGCAGCCCGGCGAGTGGTGGGCAGCTTCGGTCCTGAGAGTTGGGACCACACTTCTCCGCACTGAGGGAAACTCTGGCGGCTCCGCCTGTAACGCGATTGGGAGACGGAGGAGGTGGAGCTGCTCCTCCGCGCCCCCTCCTCGCCGCCGCCTCAGCCGGGACCGGCCGGCCCCTTCCCCGCCCTCCCAGGACCACTGGTGGGGTCCTTGCCCTGCGGCCGAGGGAGGAGGGAGGAAGAGCCGATGGGGAGGTCGAGGCTTCCCCTCTGTATGTAACAGCCTTTCCAGGCTACGCTCGGCAGCACTGACAAAGGCGGACTGTGAGCCTTGTGTTAGGCATCCCCAGAGGGGGACCCCCCCCCACCTCCCGACACGACCCAGGCGGTGGGTGATTGATGAGCGCTCCTGAGCCCTCGCGGGTGGTGCAAAAATGGTGGGCCCCTCCACCCCACCTCCACACACAGACAACAGGGCGAACAATGTGCACTACAGCACTGTCAATGAAATCTCCTCTCCTGGGTGGACCCTGGGAGCCGAGCAGGAGAAGGGGAAGGAAAGGCCAGTTTCCCACTGATCCCTGTGACTTGGTAGATGAAGGCTGGGGTCTCCAGGGGTGGAAGGGCAGAGTTTGTTAGCCCCTTTGGTGGGTGAGGACAGCCCCACGGCGGCCCGAGTTACTTTCTCTTTGCAAAAAGAAGTTAGGCAGCTGTGGGCTCTGCTGAAGCAGTCCAGAGAAAGGTGGGCCCAGAAGAGACCTCAAGGCAGGCCCGAGGCCCCAGTACAGGCAGAGTTAGGTTTTGCCTGTGAGTTTGGATGAGGCCTGAGATCTGGTGATCCTGCAAGTTGAGGACACGAGGCCTGGCTCCAAACCAGCCTTTTTAGTCTGCTCTGGCCTGGTTAGTAATAAAAGTGGGCCTGACACCTTGCCCCTTTGAGAGGCCAAGTGGCCTGGAGAGGGGTGTGGGCCCCACATCTCCCCTACTGGCTGGATTTCCTTGGCTGTGAAATGGGGGTTCTTTCAACATGCAAGGAGCACTTGCTTTGTGCTGATAGCTGTCTTAGTTGCTGGGACCTCTGAATCAAAAGCCATACTCCTTGCCTGCAAGGAGCTTCAAGTCTAGAATGGGGAGGGTGGAACAGAGAAAAGTGGCCTTGGTTGGTGCCACTCATGCCAGGCACACACCGTTCCATATTTAATGGCCGGAGCAGTCCTGCCTCCCATTCTACAAACTGGAACTCTAAGGCTCAGCCGAAGGCAGAGCTGCCGTCCACACCAGGATGGTAGCTGGGTATGTCCATTCCATCTGCCACACGGAGCCTGGGGGAGACAGGGGAGGCTCTCCTGGGAGATGGTTGGGAGTCAGAGTTAAGCAGATGGAGAGGGAGTGGGCATTCCAAGCAGGGAGCAGTGTGAAGCAGCCCACAGTTAGACCAGCAGGAGCTAATAGCATCTGTGGGGGAGCCCTGGCATGCATTAGATGGAAGAGGGCGGGGACTCGAGGGCTTTGACCTTTATTCTTCAGGCCTGGGGCTGCTCCAAAGACAGGGGAGAGATACGCTCTGATTCTGCTTGAAGATCCTGTGAGGTAGGAGGGGCAGCCTGGAGGGGCTGGGGGCTGCTCTGGCCTGTGGCAGAGGTTAGGTGAATTTGAGTGCCCAGTAGGGAGGAGAGGTCACTGCCCCTCTTTTCCCCCCTTCTCCACCTGCGGTACGTGGGGAAGGGTGAGGGTCCTGCTTCAGTGATTGAAGAGGCCCGTCACTTTTCCTTGAGTGGCTCAGCCTCCAGCCTCCTTTGTGGGCCTGGCCAGGAGCTATTCTGATCCCTTCCATTTTCCTGTGGGCCATTTGACCCAGTTGTGATTTTACATTTGGGGAGTGTCTTGGTTGCTGCCCCTTGAGGGCTGGAAAACCTTGGCACGCAGTAGGCTCTGAGCAAATGTTTGTAAACGAATGCAGTGACTCTTGGTCTAACTATGGACCTTCTGGCCCTAGCGCATCCCTGGGCAGGAGGTGGCCGGAGGGAGTGAGCAGCAGCTGAGTGCAGGAGATAGCCTCTGCCCATCCTCAGGCAGACCCTGTCTTCCCAGAGGAAGAAACTCTTCCCCCATCCCTTGGAAACAAGGTGGGGGGCTCCTGGAAGCCTGGTCTTGCCATAGTCCTGGGTTCACGACTCTCCCTGCTATCCCTTTTCCCCCACCCCCTCGGGTAGCAAACAGAGGCGGCCTTGTTCCTGCTCCCATAGAGCTGCCCTGTTCTCCGCACACTAAAAATGGAAACCCCCAAGCTATTTCGGGAGCAGTGCCCAGCTGGGCTATGGCCACCGCTCCCCTGCTCCCACCAGGCTGCTGGACCCTCCTCCAAGACTTAGGCCCAGCCTTCTCACTCTGGGACCATCTCAGCAGCACCTTGGCGGGGTCTTGGCTGGGGGGAGCCGATCCCGGGCTGAGGGAAGCTCTCCCACAGGCCACCTGGCAGCTGGGTGGTGGGAGGGGCCGGGCAACGTGGCCTGGGCAGAGGCAAGTAGGGAAAGTATCTCCCAGCCTGGGAGCAGCACTTCATCAACCTGGTGTTCCTGGCTGGGGACCACCCGGGGCTGGGGAAAATGGTGTTGCCATGGTTTTCTGCTCCCTGGAGGCTTTAGCTGGGACCTACAGGGAGGGATCTGGGAGGAGAGCCGGCACCCAGGGTCTAAGGAGGCCCTGGGGATGGGGAACACAGCTGGACATGGTGACTTTCTCTGGGACAAGCCTCCCCCACAACCCTGGGCCCCGGCTCTGCTCTGACCTGCAGAAGAAGAAATAGCAAGAGATGTGCTGGTTTCCAAGGCCCTTAGGGCTCGAACCAGGGAAGTGTGCATGAATCTGTGGGTGCAGGTGTCTGAGTGTGGGTGGGTGTGACATGTGCTTGTGTGGAATGCCTGTCTGCAATGTGTGTTTGTGTAAGGAGGTTGTGCCTTTGTGCAGGTGTCTGAGTGTGTGGGGTACATGGCCTGTGTTTCTCCATGCATCTGTGCAATGTGGACCCGTTGCGTCTGCATGCATCCCGTACGTGCCTGTATGCCCGGGTGTGGGTGTGCATTCGCAGGGCTGGTGGCATGTGTGCTTCCTGGTGTGTGCAAGCCTGCATCTGTTTACGCGCTGGTGTCAGTCTGGGCCAGGACAGCCCCTGGCCTGTGTGGAGGGTGTGGACCTGGGTGCCCTGACAGAGTCTGGGCAGAGGGTGAGACAGAGGGAGTGCCAGGAAGGGAGAAGGGGCTGCAGAGGGACAGGGGTGTGCTGGAGGTGGGGGGTGGGGGCTGGGCCCTGCCAGCCGTGGGGCTCCTTCCTCGCTGCCCTCTCCCAGGCCCTGAGGGTGCCTGGTTCCGCTGCCCTCCCCCTCCCTGTGTGGGCTCTGAGGAGGCGTCCCCTGTGGAATGTGTTTGGTGGCCGAGGGCCAAGCTGGGCCCAGTTCCACTGGCAGGCTGGGCAGCGGGAAGGGGAGCCCGGGCCCCCAGCTTCATGCTCTGCTGTCTCCCTGGCTAGGTGACTCCCACACAGGTCATGCTGTTGTCTCCTGATCCGGCCGGCCCTGCCAGGTGAGCCTGACCTCTCGTCTAGGCACCTGGGAAAAGTGTGACTCCCTCTTCTTAGGGCTCTACAAGGTGGCATCCAGTCTTTCAGGCCCCAGCCCTGGCAGCCTCAACCTCCCTCATCTTGCCATTGGTTCTGCAGATTCCTTCTGGATTCCTGGCCTAAAAGGCCCTCCATCCAATTCTTGCTCTGCTCTAATGTGCAGATGGCCCATGGGAACTTGCCCTCCCTCATTCCCCCCAGGCAGCTGACATCTATGCAGAGGGGTCCTCTCCCTCCTGGGGGCTGTGGGCCCCTCCTTCCCCTTACCTGTGTTTCCCACATCCCTGCCCCTCTGGCCCCTTCCCCTGGGACCCTGTGGTGACACAGGGCAGTGCAGAGCGAAGGGGTGGTGGGGTGGGATGGCGGTCTCCTGCGACAAAAGTGCTTGCAGGAAGTGGACAGTGTTGAAGTTTCCAGGAAAGATCTCCTGACTCCTCGCTAGTGCGTGGTCCTGGGGTCATGGGGGACCACAGTGCCATCTAACCGTAGGCATCCTCTGCTCACTCCCTGGGTTAGGAGGATCGTCTTGGCAATGTGATGGCCCTGCCCCACCAGTGGCCCCTCAGCTCTCCATCTCTCTCCTTGCCAGGTGACCATGCCTGCCCTCGGCCCAGCTCTTCTCCAGGCGCTCTGGGCCGGGTGGGTCCTCACCCTCCAGCCCCCTCCACCGGCTGCTTTCACTCCCAATGGCACGCATCTGCAGCATCTGGCACGGGATCCCACCTCAGGCACTCTCTACCTAGGGGCCACCAACTTCCTGTTCCAGCTGAGCCCTGGGCTGCAGCTGGAGGCTACCGTGTCCACTGGCCCTGTGCTAGATAGCAGGGACTGCCTGCCACCCGTGATGCCCGATGAGTGCCCCCAGGCCCAGGCTACCAACAACCTGAACCAGCTGCTCCTGGTGAGCCCAGGGGCCCTGGTGGTGTGCGGGAGTGTGCACCAGGGGGTCTGTGAGCTGCGGCGCCTAGGGCAGCTGGAACAGCTGTTGCTGCGGCCCGAGCGCCCTGGGGACACCCAGTATGTGGCTGCCAATGACCCCGCGGTCAGCACGGTGGGACTGGTGGCCCGGGGCTTGGCTGGGGAGCCCCTTCTCTTCGTGGGGCGGGGCTACACCAGCAGGGGTGTGGGGGGTGGCATCCCTCCCATCACAACCCGGACCTTGTGGCCGCTGGACCCCCAAACTGCCTTCTCCTATGAGGAGACGGCCAAGTTGGCCGTGGGCCGCCTCTCGGAGTACAGCCACCACTTCGTGAGCGCCTTTGCCCGCGGGGCCAGTGCCTACTTCCTGTTCCTGCGGCGAGACCTGCAGGCTCAGTCTAGAGCCTTCCGGGCCTATGTGTCCCGAGTGTGCCTCCAGGACCAGCACTACTACTCCTATGTGGAGCTGCCTCTGGCTTGCCAGGGTGGCCGCTACGGGCTGATCCAGGCTGCGGCTGTGGCCACGTCCCTGGAGGTGGCCCAGGGGGAGGTGCTCTTTGCAGCCTTCTCCTCGGCCGCTCCCCCTACCGTGGGCCGGCCTCCGTCAGTGGCTGCCGGAGCGTCTGGAGCCTCTGCCCTCTGTGCCTTCCCACTGGACGAGGTGGACCGCCTTGCTAACCGCACGCGAGATGCCTGCTACACTAGGGAGGGCCGTGCCGAGGATGGCGTGGAGGTGGCCTACATCGAGTATGATGTCAATTCGGACTGCGCACAGCTACCCGTGGTGAGTCCCAGTGCCTCCCCGTCTGGCAGTCACAGCTGGGCAGCTGCCCGAGGGGTCTGAAGGGAAGCTGGCGGTGGTGTGGCGGGGCTGAGCAGGTCAATGGAGGTAATGTACTGTCTTTGTGCCTGGGCAATGGAGAGATGCCTTACCGAAATTGTGGTGCCCAGAGGTCAGAGAGCCAGCCATTCTGAGGGTATTTGTGTGGGTAGACTGAGGATTCTAGGCTTTGGGGCAGGGATCTAGAATGTAGGGGGATGGGCCCTGTTTTAAGTTCTTGAGCAAGGAAGGCAGGTGAGGTTGAGACTTGTTTGGCTCTAGCTTCTGGATGGATAACACAGGGAAGAAGCCACACCCCGGGGGACTGAGTGAGGGAGAGGTGGCGGGGGCCCAGGGGAGCAGACTGGCCAGGAGGACGCCAGCTTCGGGAGGCTTCAGACAAGTGGTCCAGGGGAAGACTGAGCGCATAAACCCGGGGGGAAGGCCACGGGTGGAGGAAGGTGGAGCCCCAGACAGGTGGGGATCAAGAGTGGGGTAAAGAGCTGCTGGAGTCTGTCCAAGGCAGCTGAGGCCACACTAAGGTTGCAGCTGTGGGTGATGTCGGGGAGGGCCAGCAGAGAGACTGGGGTGACGATGAGAAGGGGCTCCCAAAGAGAAGGGTGAGCGAATGAGGTGGTCCCAAGAGGTCTGGCAGAGAAGAGAGAATCATTTAGGGAGAGCTGGCTGGGCCAGGGGATTGGGATGTCCAGGGAGGGCCTTATTGGCCTTGCTGCCTGTAGGACACCCTGGATGCTTATCCCTGTGGCTCGGATCACACGCCCAGCCCCATGGCCAGCCGTGTCCCCCTGGAAGCCACGCCCATTCTGGAGTGGCCAGGGGTTCAGCTAACAGCTGTGGCAGTCACTGTGGAGGATGGACACACCATTGCTTTCCTGGGTGACAGTCAAGGGCAACTGCACAGGGTGAGTGCACAGGAGGTACTGGGCCCTGCCCCAGGGTCTAGAGGGAATGGGCTGCTGGTGACCAACCTGTGACCCCTGGGGCCGGGATGAGGGATCTGTGACACGCCCCTGGCCCCAAGGCTGGGAGAGATGACTTATGCTTCTCTTCCCAGGGCTGGGTGGTATTTACCTGTGACCTCCCCCACCCCCTCCCCAAGGGCTGGGTGGTGTGACCTGTACTGCCAGTAAGAAAACTCAGTTTGTAAATTGCTTCATTTTGGCGAGAGGAGAGGGCCTTGGGTCTATAGCCATGGACTTGGGTCCCAGAACTTGTCTCTGATCTCAGGTCTATTTGGGCCCGGGGAGTGATGGCCACCCATACTCCACACAGAACATCCAGCAGGGGTCTGCCGTGAGCCGAGACCTGACCTTTGATGGGGCCTTCGAGCATCTGTATGTCATGACCCAGAGCACAGTGAGTGCCAGGCGAGAGCTGGGGCCTGGCTGCTGGGAGGGGCCTTGGGCCGGGCCAGGGACCGATGAGTTACTGGTGTTTGGATTGCTGTCATAGCTTCTCAAGGTTCCTGTGGCCTCCTGTGCTCAGCACCTGGACTGTGCATCTTGTCTTGCTCACAAGGACCCATACTGTGGGTGGTGTGTACTCCTTGGCAGGTCAGTGCTTCGCTGACTCCTGACCCTTGACCCATTCCCCAACCCCAACCCCAGCCTCCTGCCCTCACCGCACCTACATAATTGCCCTGTCCAGTATTCCTGGTCCTTGACCCTTGACTTGCAACCCCTGACCCCTGGATGCCCCACTCTCCTTCCTCCATCCTGGGCATCGGTGCCTTGCCAGGGCAGACGTAGCCTAGTGTCACAGCCCACCTGAGGATCCTGCTCAGGTCCCCAGTATTGGGGGTGTCCCTGCCCCATGAAGGTGGATCCCCGTCATTCTCATGCAGGTGCAGTCGCCATTCCGAGTGCTCACGGGGACAGGGCCCAGAGCGGTGGCTGTGGAGCTTCCAGCCTGAGCTGGGCTGTCTGCAAGTGGCAGCTATGAGTCCTGCCAACATCAGCCGAGAGGAGCGGAGGGAGGTGAATGAGCAGGGTTGGCGCATCTCTCACGGGGAGGGCTCTGGTGATGGGTCAAGACCTTGCATTTTAGTGTCAGATGCTCCAAATACCACATGGCCTTCTATGAGTCACTTCTCTTGGGGCCTTGCTTTCTCTGTTTCTAACCCAGGCTAGAGGGCGTTTGTGAAGGCTTGGGGCCACCAGCTCTCGACAGCCACCAGCCCCTGAGCCTGCTCATCTTGGGTGCCCCGGAAACAGGCCCCGGTCTGCTGCCCATGGCTCCAGCAGCCTGTCCTGGCCTCTCTTGGCAGGTTTTCCTGTCGGTGCCTGAGCTGCCACCTCTGTGGCCAGGGGAGTCCTATGCTTGCCAGTTTGGGGATCACCAGAGTCCTGCCCTGCTGACCAGTTCTGGTGTGATGTGCCCTTCCCCAGACCCTAGTGAGGCCCCAGCACTGCCGAGAGGAGCCGGTGGGTGAGAGAAGGGGCCAGCTCTGGGGCCTGGGAGCCCCACGCTCCTCACATCTTGCTCCAAGGGGTGCGGTTGGGGTGAGGTGTGCATCCGGGCCGGGAGCCCTGAAGTAGCGCCTTTCTCTGAGTCCCCTGACTAGTCCCCGGTCCTCTCAGATGCCCATTTTGTGCCCTGTGGATCATATTCCCCAGACGCTCCTCGCCGCTGAGGGTGCTAACCCCACTCCTCAGCCTGGGCCCTCTCTCCCACTTTGCAGACCATGTGTCCGTGAGCGTGGAACTCAGGTTCGGTGCTGTGGTGATTGCCAAAGCTTGGCTCTCTGTCTATGACTGTGTAGCCGTCACTGAGCTCCGCCCGTCTGCGCAGTGAGTCCCCCGCCCCCCTGCCCCCCGGCCCCCAGCCCCCGGGCTCCCCCGCGCTGATGCCTGCCCCATGGTTGTGCTCCGTGCAGGTGCCAGGCCTGTGTGAGCAGCCGTTGGGGGTGTAACTGGTGTGTCTGGCAGCAGCTGTGCACACACAAGGCCTCATGTGACGCCGGGCCAATGGTGGTTAGCCAGCAGGTGAGCAGGACCCCCAGCCGGGCCCCCCAGGGTTGTGCGGGTTTCTCTGATGGCCCGGGGTCTGTGTGCCTGCCCGCCCACGTGAAGCTCTGTCGTGAGCACCCGAGCTGCTGTGTGTGGCGGACTCACTGGAGTTTCAGGAGAGGACGTTTGTGGCTGAGCGGCAGGGGAGGTCTGGGCCTCGGGCCCCACCTCAGCACAGATGCCCCTGGAGCCTGCCCTCTCCTCTCTCCTTTGGAGAATTAACGGGCTGTTTTTGTTTCTCTTTCCCTTGGTCTCCTTTCCTCTTAACACACCCTTTGCCTGCCTGCCACCCACTCCCGCACCTGCCTGCTGAGTGACCCCTCCTGTCTTTCTCTGCCTCCCCCTTCAGAGCCCGCTTCTCTCCCCAGCCCCTCCGGCAAGAGATGTACCCACCCCCTTCCCACCCCAAGCCCCCCAGGCCCCGGTCACCCCTGCTCCCGACACCCTTCCCGTGGAGCCTGGGGCCCCCTCCACGGCCACAGCCTCGGATGTCCCACCTGGGGACAGGCCTTCCCTGCGCAGCCCCTGGGGGCCAGGGGCGGGTCCTGGTCCCGTACCCGCCTCAGCCTCCACAGAGTCACCTCTCCATGAGGAACCTCCCCCTCCCAACCCCCCCCACAGACCTGGAACCGCTGTCCCCGCCCCCACTGACTCCGGACCCACGGCCACACCCGAGGACCTCTCAGCCTCCCACCCATCGCCCTCAGATGCAGCAGCACTGCCCCCCGCCCCTGCAGACCCCGGCCCCGAGGCCGACCCCTCTGCGGCACTCCTGGACCAGCCCCCCGGCACTGCTCCCGCCACCACTTTCCCAGGGGCCGCTGGCTCCGCGAAGCCTGCTCTGGACTGGCTCATGAGAGAAGGCGGCGAGCTGCCTGAGGCGGACGAGTGGACGGGGGGTGACACACCCGCCTTCTCCACTTCCACCCTCCTCTCAGGTGATGGAGACTCGGCTGAGCACGAGGGCCCTCCCGCCCCCCTCATCCTCCTGTCCAGCCTCGACTACCAATACGACACCCCCGGGCTCTGGGAGCTGGTGAGGCCCAGCCCAGGAAGGAGGCCTCAGGGGAGGGGACACAGGGCAGACTCGGCCCCTTACCTGCCTTGCGATCCTGCATCGGGAGGGATCGAGGGGCAGCGTGGGTTCTGCAGCTCCACACTGGCCTTGGGCCCTGGGTTCTGTACGGGGAGCCACTGAGTTGACAGGGTGGGCTCCATAGACTGCCTTGCTCTTGGTGTCTGCAGGAGGAGGTGAACCGGGGGGCAAGCTCCTGCCCTTGTGTAGATAGTGTTCAGGGCTCCACGCTGATGCCGGTCCACGTGGAACGAGAGGTCCGACTGCTGGGCAGGAACCTGCGTCTCTTCCAGGTGAGCATATGCCGTTGTAGGTGGACTTGTGGCCTCCTGGGCTGTTGACCGGCTATACACAAGCCCTGGAGAGCAGGAAGAGGGCTTGGCCCTCAGTCCCAACCCGGGGGCTCTGCTAGGGGCCCGTGCGGGGCTCAGTGGGGCCCACTCCTCCAGCTGCCCCACCAGCTGTGGCCTCTGCCCCCAGGACGGCCCGGGAGACAATGAGTGCGTGATGGAGCTGGAGGGCCATGAAGTGGCAGTCGAGGCCCGGGTTGAGTGTGAGCCACCTCCGGATGCCCAGTGTTATGTGACCTGCCGGCGGCACCAGGTGCGGGTCACGAGGGCCTGGGTGGGCGAGGGTGCGCTGGCCACAGGCTGGCCTCCGATCTCAGCTGGCTGCACCACATTCATCCTGGGAGTCCGGGTGCCCTGGCTCTGGCCTCTGACTCTATGCCTTGGGGTCCCTGCACCCCAACTCTGACCTCTGACCTTGTGCTCCCACAACTGGGTCATTTTGGTGCTTTCTGGACCCCCTCCCCAGGCCTGGCCTCCCCCAGCCGCAGGCTCTGACCCCACTCCCATTTCTGCAGCTCAGCTATGAGGCTCTGCAGCCAGAGCTCCGTGTGGGGCTGTTTCTGCGTCGGGCCGGCCGTCTGCGTGTGGACAGTGCCGACGGGCTGCATGGTGAGCTAGTTGGGGCCTCTGGGGCCGGGGGCCTCCTCCGCGCCGGCCTCTCACATTTGTCTCTGCTACCCCCAGTGGTACTGTACGACTGCTCTGTGGGACACGGGGACTGCAGCCGCTGCCAAACTGCCAGGCCCCAGTATGGCTGTGTGTGGTGCAAGGGAGACCGTCCACGTTGTGTGGCCCAGGAGGCTTGTGGTGAGACCGAAGCTGTGGCCACTCAGTGCCCTGCACCCCTCATCCACTCGGTGTGTTGGAAACGCTGGCGTGTCCCTTCCTCACCACTGCCTTTCGAGGGAGGATGGGGGTGCTGTAGGTCCAGGGGGCCCAAAGGTGGGAGGCTGGGTCTCCCTCTCCAGGCTGCCAAGGCCTGACTGGTGGGCGGAGGTGAGCAGTCCGTGTCTTGGAACAGGTGCAGCCGCTGACGGGGCCTGTAGACGGAGGCACCCGTGTCACCATCAGGGGCTCCAACCTGGGCCAGCACGTGCAGGATGTACAGGACACGGTCAGGGTGGCCGGAGTGCCCTGTGCCGTGGACGCTCAAGAGTATGAGGTCTCTAGCAGGTGAGTTGGCCGGACCAGCGGGACCTCGGCACACTGCATGAGCTCCCCGATGGGCTTTCCTGCTCACGGCTGCCCACCCACTACTCATCTGTCCTTCCCTCTCCCCCTTTCCCTGTTCTGGCCCCAGTGCCACAGAGCTAGGGTTGCCATTTGAGGCCCCGGAGCCCTCACCTCCGCTTCATGCACAGACATGCATGTTCCCGGCCTGGGAGGCTGGGGAATCACTGCTGAGCCCAGCCCAGTCCCTGCCTAGAGCCGACAGGTGGCCCCATGCAGGTGTTCTCAGCTGGCTCTCCAGGGACCAGGGACGTACTTGTGGTAGCAAGGTTCTCAGATCCCAGATAGCTGTGCTCAGGGGCTGGTCTTCCACCAGCTGCTCTTTCTTCCCCAGGCACTGCCTCGGGAGGGCGCCTCAGGAGGACGGACTCGTGGCCCGCCTGCTAGGTGCCAGACGCCGCAGTCTGCTCCTTGGGACCCCGGCTGCCTCCCAGGGCCTGTAGCCAATAGAGGTTCTGGGTCACAGTAGCCTGGCTGGCAGTTGCAGGGTCCCAAAGGTGCCCACACAGGACATTCCCAAGGAGATATCCACAATCAGCAAATCCCAAACCGGCTGAATATCAGGGTTACCCGGAGAGCCTGTCCAAAGCCACCATGGAATCGGTCCTTTGCACCCACCCTCAGAGATCTGGATTCAGTAGGCTCGTGCTGGGGCCCCGTAATCTGTATCTTATTTAACTTATTGATTTATTTTGGTCATCTCTATTTTATTTATTTATTTTTAAATATTTTATTTATTATTTTATTTTAATTTTTAAAAAAATTTTTTGAAGATTTTATTTATTTGTCAGAGAGCATGCTTGAGCACAAGCTGGGGCAGCTGCAGGCAGAGGGAGAAAGCAGGCTCCCCGTTGAGCAGGGAGCCCGACGTGGGGCTTGATCCCAGGACCCTGGGATCATGACCTGAACCAAAGGCACTTAACGGACTGAGCCACCCAGGAATCCCTATTTATTTATTTTTAGAGAGCGAGTGAGCACACACATGTATGTGAGTGGCAGTGGGGTGGGGTGGGGGAGAGGGGCAGAGGGAGAGAGAATCTTGAGCAGGCTCCATGCTGAGTGGGGAGCCTGACGCAGGGCTTGATCTCATGACCCCAAGATCATGACCTGAGCTGAAATAGAGAGTCAGACAGTCTAACCGACTGACTCACCCAGGCACCCCTCATAATCTGTATTTTAAAACCAGACTTTGGGGGCGCCTGGGTGGTTCAGTTGGTTAAGCGACTGCCTTTGGCTCAGGTCATGATCCTGGAGTCCCGGGATCGAGTCCCACATCGGACTCCCTGCTCAGCAGGGAGTTTGCTTCTCCCTCTGACCCTCTTCCCTCTCGTGCTCTCTATCTCTCATTCTCTCTCTCTCAAATAAATAAATAAATAAATAAAATAAAACCAGACTTTGGGAGCGCCTGGGTGGCTCGGTCAGTTAAGCGTCTGCCTTCGGCTCAGGTCATGATCCCAGGGTCCTGGGATCGAGCCCCACATCAGGCTCCCTGCTCAGCGGGGAGTCTGCTTCTCCCTCTCACTTTGCCTCTCTCCTCTGCTTGTGCTCTCTCTCTCAAATAAATAAATAGAATCTTAAAAAAAAAATAAAATAGAAAAACAAACCAGACTTTGTTAGAGCATGTGGTTTTCCCTTCAGCGTTTTATGACCCAAAACTTCAGGTGATTGTCTAGACTGTTAATGATTCTAGAACCATGAGACTTACCAAGTGATTTATAAAGAGTTTAAAATATTCTCCGGTTGAAGTCTCTCCTGGGTACTTTACATACCACTTGTCCTGTTTTCCAAAGCGCCGGCAGTGAGTGTGGCCATGTCACGGGATGGCGCCACGGCCAGCCTCACACTGGGGACAGTGATTTGCCCCGAGCTTCTGTTTTCTGGCTGAGAACCAGCATCTTCTTAGATTGCTCACTTTCCCTTTCCATCTCTCTCCAGACCTGACCAGAGGCTTTCAGGGACTTTTTTTCATGGGGAAATCAAGTTGCCACCGCTTTGCAAGTGCTGTGGTGCACGTGGTGGTGGTTAGGCCCCACATGAGCTCAGTACTTCATGCCCTCAGCCGGCCTCACGGGGCTCCTTGTAAACTAGTGCCCCACAGAGAGGTGGATTCCTCTTCGTGAGGGGGCCTTAGGGTTGGGCCTGAATGACTAAAACCGTGAATATGAATTCTCAGGTGCCAAAGCCCCCTGGCGTGCCAAAGGCATTCCCTCCAAAGTAAGGGGATCTCTGTCAACCTCGGGAGTGGGAAGGACACCAGCGGGGCAGGGAGGGGGCAGCTGGGCCCGTTTGAGGGGACCGCTGCTGCGGCCCGGCACCCCAGCCCGCCCTGTGCCCACAGCTTCGTGTGTATCACTGAGGCCAGTGGGGGGGAGGTGGCTGGCGCGGTGACGGTGGAGGTGCCAGGAAGAGGGCACGGTGTCTCAGAGCACGACTTCACCTACCAGGTAAAGTGGCTCTCCCCAGCCCATCTGGTTTGCCCTCCTGGGGCTTCCCACCCTAGGGCCTTCTCATCTGCCTCAGGCTCCCCTTGCTTCTCTGTTTGTGGCCTCATGCCTGCCTATCTCTCCCTATCCCCCTTCCCACAGGACCCGAAAGTGCACTCCATCTTCCCGACCCGGGGCCCCAGAGCCGGGGGCACCCGCCTTACCCTGCACGGCTCCAAGCTCCTGACTGGGCGGCTGGAGGACATCCGAGTAGTAGTTGGAGACCAGCCTTGTCACCTGTGAGGGCTGCTTCCTCATTCTGCAAAAATCCATGAGCTCCAGGGAGAAGACAGAGGGGTGGGATGCTGGGGAGAGCAGAAGTGGGGGGAGAGGGCCAGGTCTGCTCCATCAGAAAGCGGCCAGACCCTCCCTAAGCTGGGGCTGTCGTGGGAAGGTGGCCTCCAGGGTCACCTGTGGAGCTTTCAGTCGGCTCTGAGGGGAGTGAGCGGAGGCCTGAGTGGGTCCTGTGTGCTGGGATCATCCCGGTCGCCTTCCTGACCTGCCTTCCGTTCGTCCCTCCCTTCCCTAGGCTGCTGGAGCAGCAAGCTGAGCAGCTGCAGTGTGAGACCAGCCCCCACCCCACGCCTGCCACGCTCCCTGTGGCTGTGTGGTTTGGGGCCACTGAGCGGAGGCTTCAACACAGCCAGTTCGAGTACACATCAGACCCCAATGTCACCTCTGCTCGCCCCACCAAGAGCTTCCTCAGGTGCTGGGCCAAGGGCATGGCTGGGTAGCATGTGCGGGGGTGGGGGGAGGGGGGGGATGGTCTTTGCAGCTCTAGGATGTGGGGAGGTTGCAGGGCTTTCTGTGGAGGCTGACTCCTGTGCAGCTGGTGGGGACAGGGGCCATGTGGCCTGGGCCTGGGCTCGGCTGGTTCTATAAGCCACCAGCGGTTCACGGTCTGTGTTGCAGTGGAGGACGTAAGATATGGGTCCGTGGCCAGAATTTGGATGTGGTACAGACACCAAGAATCCGAGTGACTGTGGCCCCAAGAGCTCCGCAGCCTAACCAGGGGCTTGGGCGGAGGCGCCGTGTGATCCCGGAAACAGCATGCTCCCCCGGTGCTTCCTGTGGCGGTCATCATGTAGGACCCCTGGGCCTCCCCTGCTTGCACAGGGCTAGCCGTCCCCCACGTCACCCCATGCTCCACCCTGTGCACAGCCGTGGGCGGCGGGTACCAAAGAGGCTATGTCCCTGTCCTTGCTGGACCCCCTTCCTGCATGGCCCTCAACGGGTCCTCCCCCGTCTTTCCTCCCTCTGCCCCAGTTTGAGGAGCCATGCCACGTGAACTCCTCTCAGCTCCTCACGTGCCACACGCCTGCCCTCCCAGGCCTGCCCGAGGACCCCCGGGTCCGGGTGGAATTTATCCTTGACAACCTGGTCTTTGACTTTGCAACGCTGAACCCCACACCCTTCTCCTATGAGGCCGACCCCACTCTGCAGCCCCTCAACCCCGAGGACCCCACCACGCCGTTCCGGCACAAGCCCGGGAGTGTGCTGTCTGTGGAGGTACCGTTCCCACTCACACGTGGGGCCACACGACCCTTCGCTTTGCTGGACGTTGCTGCTGGGGGAAGGGGGGCATAGCAGCTGAGCAGGGGCCAGTGCACGGATCTGGTTCCTCACCCTTCATGTGGTGAGGGCTGAGGGGCCGGCGGGGGCTGCCTAGCCTGCCGCGTCTGGCCAGGGCTTAGATCCTTCACCCGGGTCCCAACACACTCCGTGGCAGGAGTCTGAGTGACAGTATGTAAATGGTCTGGCACCCACAGTAGCTGGGGGGCATGGTACACAGTAGGCGCCTAGGTCGATGCCCATTTGGCAGCCTGGCTCAATGTGGACAGACCCTTGGCATGGGTTCTGACACGTGCAGTAGGTGGGCATCCCGAAAGGCCGTAGGTGGACAGCCCATCATCGCTCACCTGGTGGGCCAGCAGACACTGTAGGGGCTCTGGCTTTGTGAGTAACTGGGCAGGACTGGGGGGCAGCTGTATATTGTCCAGAGTTTTAGCTCTGGAGAAGTGAAAAGGTGGGGAAGAAGGATGGGAAGGGCAGAGGAGGGTCGGGGGGGCAGCTTGGAAAATATCCGTGGACTGTCGCCTCCCCTGCAGGGGAAGAGTGCTGAGGCATCATCAGCCCTGCTCCTGGGGGTGGGTGTCAGGACCATCCCTCCCACATTTGGGGGGATAGGATCTGAGTGACCACCAGCTCCTCCCCTTAGGGAAGAGTTCTGACTGATCCATCAGTGACCTCGTGTTCCAGGGGGAAAATCTGGACCTTGCAATGTCCAAGGAGGAGGTGGTGGCCATGATAGGGGATGGCCCCTGCGTGGTGAAGACGCTGACCCGCCACCACCTGTACTGTGAGCCCCCCATGGAGCAGCCCCTGCCCCGGCACGACGCCCTCCAAGAGGCACCAGACGCTTTGCCCGAGTTCACGGTCAGTAGGTGGGCGTGGGCCGGGCTGGGCCCTGGGCACGTGCTGAAACCTTGCTCACAGGCGGCTTCCCATGTAGGTGCAGATGGGGAACCTGCGCTTTTCCCTGGGCCACGTGCAGTACGATGGCGAGAGCCCCGTGGCTTTTCCCATGGCAGCCCAGGTGGGCTTGGGGGTGGGCACCTCTCTTCTGGCTCTGGGTGTCATCATCATTGTCCTCATATACAGGTGGGTGTAGCTGGATGTGGCTGGGCTGGGGCAGCAAGGGGTTGTGGCTGGATGGGAAGGGCAGACGGGGCCAGGGGTCAACAAACGTTTCTGGAAGGTGCCAGAGAGTACCGATTTTAGGCTTTTATGGGCCAGGTGGCCTCAGTTGCCATGGTTCCACCCTGCTGTGACCCGTGCAGAAGCAGCCATAGCCGAGAGGCAAACACACGGGTGTGGCCATGTGCCAATAAATCTTTATTGGCAGAAACAGGTCGTGGGCCAGATTTGGCCTGGTTGTAGTTTGTTGATCCCAGGGCTAAACTGTTGGGCTAGACTGGAGATGGAGTGTGACTTGCTCAGGACGGGACAGGCTAAATTATTCTGGGCGAGGCCTTGGCTTGGCTGGGCATGGCCATGTTAGACACTGCCGGCCTGGGCCAGGGTGAGGTTGGGGTAGACAGGCCTGGGCCCAGGGCACCAGAAAGGGCTCTGGCCTTGTCTGGCCTCCCCCTTCCTGACCTTGGCGCTGAGTAGGAGGAAGAGCAAGCAGGCCCTGAGGGACTACAAGAAGGTCCAGATCCAGCTGGAGAACCTGGAGAGCAGTGTGCGGGACCGCTGCAAGAAGGAGTTCACAGGTGAGGCTGCAGAGCAGAGGCCTGGAAGATGCTCCAGGGCTATGCCCAAGCCTGCTCGCATGGCGTGGGATCCATGCCCCAGCCTGGCCTCCTCTGCTCCACAGACCTCATGACCGAGATGACCGATCTCACCAGTGACCTTCTGGGCAGCGGCATCCCCTTCCTCGACTATAAGGTGTATGCCGAGAGGGTCTTCTTCCCCGGGCACCAGGAGTCGCCCTTGCACCGGGACCTGGGTGTCCCTGAGGGCAGGCGCCCCACGGTGGAACAAGGGCTGGGGCAGCTCTCCAACCTGCTCAACAGCAAGCTCTTCCTCACCAAGGTGCCGGGCGCCCCACCCCAGGCCCCAGGCCTCTGGTGGAGGGGAGGCGGGTGGGGGGCCGTGTGGGGAGGGCCTGCCTCAGCTCCCGGCCCCACCCCTCCTGCCCCAGCCCCGCCCCTTCTCTCTCCCTCCGATTCTGAATCGGCCCCTCCCTCGCTCCCCCTGCCGTCTCCCTGGTACCAGTTCATCCACACCCTGGAGAGCCAGCGCACCTTCTCGGCTCGGGACCGCGCCTACGTGGCCTCTCTGCTCACCGTGGCACTGCATGGGAAGCTCGAGTACTTCACTGACATCCTCCGCACCCTGCTTAGTGACCTGGTGGCCCAGTACGTGGCCAAGAACCCCAAGCTGATGCTGCGCAGGTCTGTGCGGCCGGAAGCCACGGGGGCTGGGTGGCTGTAAGGGCTGGAGCCAGGAGCTGAGGCAGGCCCTCTGGCGCTTGGGGGCCTGCAGCGCAGACAGCCCTCCCCCCTGCCCCTCCCCTTTCCTGTCTTCCTAGGACAGAGACTGTGGTGGAGAAGCTGCTCACCAACTGGATGTCCATTTGCCTGTACACTTTCGTGAGGGTGAGGGAGGCAGAGGTGGAGGGGGCTCGGGCTCCCCCCCAGGGTGGGGCAGGACTCTAAACCACACAGCTTCCAGCCCCCAGGCAGCTCATATACTCCTGCCCAGCGTGTCTCCGTCACTGGAGGCCCTCTGCAGCCCGTCCCCTTCCCCAGCGTGTCCCGTACAGCTCCGTTTCATGCCTGTTATCTGCCCCGGGGGTCCTCACTGCCTGTCCCTTCCCTAGGACTCAGTCGGGGAGCCTCTGTACATGCTCTTCCGGGGAATTAAGCATCAGGTGGACAAGGGACCAGTGGACAGCGTGACTGGCAAAGCCAAATACACCCTGAATGACAACCGCCTTCTCAGAGAAGATGTGGAGTACCGTCCCCTGGTGAGGGAGGGAGGAAGGGAGGGGGATCGGGAGACAGGAAGTGAGGGAGGGGAACAGGGAGGGAGGGAGGGAGGGACGGAGCGTGTGAACATGTGCCCGCACAGCGGTGTCGGCCCCTGGTGAGGATGAGCGTGTGTGGTCATTATGAATGTCTGTGTCGCGTTTACAGCTAGCCTGACTTCTGGCTGGCTGTGGAGAGAGGCCTTTGGACTAGTGCAGCAGGATAGAGGCTTGAAGGCCAGTCCTTGAGACAGAGGGCCTGGAGGATTGGGCCTCAGGCTTGGAGTGTGGTCAGTGTGGACACAGCCAGGGTTTGGGGAGCAGTCCAAGTCCTTGGCCTGGGCCAGGGCCCGAGTGTTTGCCTGCCCAGTGTCGTGCCAGTGATGTGATGTGCCCACCAAGCCGGGAGCCAGTTCTGCCAGACGTGGCCGTCTCTTCCTTTGGGTTGTTTTCCCCTTAGTAGAGTCCTTTCCCCAGTGACTCACGTGGGGCGCCTTCCCCGGTGACCCACGCAGGGCACCTCTGGGTAAAATCTCATGCAGGCTCCACCAGACCTGCTCGTCTCCCAGGCTGGTAGGGACCTGTCAATTCTCAAGCAGGCTTCTCTCAGGCCTCAGCCTGACCAGTTGAGCCAGGAGCCCAGAGACCTGAGTTAAGAGGGCCTTGTGTTCACTTGTTTTTTCTGCCATTCACCTGTTTCCCTAGTGCACTGTGCTAGGTGCTGGGGTCACAGTGGAGGGAGCCGCTGTCCCAAGGGGGGGCGGGCCGGTGAAGAGACAAGAATCAGGGACTCCTTGGGGCTTGGAGGTTGGAGGCAGTGGCTCCCTCATGGGTTGTCCATGTCCCTGCATCCTGGTCATCCCATGTGGGGCATGAGCCCTGACTGCTCCCGTGTATACCTTGGTAGACCCTGAATGCACTGTTGGCGGTGGGGCCTGGCGCGGGAGAGGCCCAGGGTGTGCCTGTGAAGGTCCTGGACTGTGACACCATTTCCCAGGCCAAAGAGAAGATGTTGGACCAGCTTTATAAAGGAGTACCTCTCGCCCAGCGACCAGACCCCCGCACCCTGGATGTCGGTGAGGGTGGAGGGGAAGGGTAGCCTGGGGGCCTGAGCCAGAGTGAAGGCTGAACTGGCCCTGGCCCAGCCCTGCAGGGGCAGCATCTCGCTCAGTGGGCACGGGGCAGCGGTGGGCTGTGGGATCCCTCTACACGGACAACCTCTCACGTGGTTGAGGGGCCCCATCCTGGTCTTTGCAGAGGTTGGGTGGGGCTGCCCCCTGTTGGTGGGCCCGTGTCCCTGGGGAGGAGGAGGAAGGCTCCACCTGTAGGAAGGGTGTCCCAGGAGCCCTCAAGTCCCACCTTGCTCTTGCAGAGTGGCGGTCTGGGGTGGCAGGGCATCTCATTCTTTCTGACGAGGATGTGACGTCGGAGGTCCAGGGTCTGTGGAGGCGTTTGAACACCCTGCAGCATTACAAGGTGGGCGGAGTAAGAGCAGGAGGAGGGGGTACGGTGGGGCGGGGCTGGTGGAGGGGTCACCAGCTGTGATCATCAGGTCCCAGACGGAGCAACTGTGGCCCTGGTCCCCTGCCTCACCAAGCACGTTCTCCGGGAAAACCAGGATTATGTCCCTGGAGAGCGTGAGTACTCTCCCCCACCCCCATCCAGCCTCCACCCAGTCACTGGGTGGGTCCTCTGCCCTCGCTTTGCCCAGTCCCCAGTAATGGGCAAAGTCCTCTGGACCTTAGGGTGGGCTTGTGTCGGCTTCCCTTCCACCTAGAGAAGCCCTCAACCCATGCTTCCACTCCTGGAAGTTGGCAGGACCCTGGGGGCCCAGGGAAGGTGGTACCTGATGAGGGATGACGAGCTGTGGGGTCTTGGCACAGGGACCCCAATGCTGGAGGATGTGGATGAGGGGGGCATCCGGCCCTGGCACCTAGTGAAGCCAAGTGAGGAGCCGGAGCCCCCCAGGCCTCGGAGGGGCAGCCTTCGGGGCGGGGAGCGTGAGCGAGCCAAGGCCATCCCTGAGATCTACCTGACTCGCCTGCTGTCCATGAAGGTGGGGCAGGAAGGATGGGGTCGGGGGCTGGGGTCGGGGACGGCTACTTACGGGTTTTGGGGGTGGTATGGGGCTCGCACGGGCACAGTGCCCTGAGGTGTCCGAGGCCGGGCTGGGCCGAAGGTCCCCTTGCTGACTATACCTCCTCTTGGGCTTCCCCTCCCCCACAGGGCACCTTGCAGAAGTTTGTGGATGACCTATTCCAGGTGATTCTTAGCACCAGCCGCCCCGTGCCGCTTGCTATCAAGTACTTCTTCGACCTGCTGGATGAGCAGGCCCAGCAGCACGGCATCTCCGACCAGGACACTGTCCACATCTGGAAGACCAACAGGTGGGGGTGGGGCTGGAGCCCGGTGGGCCAGGCGTGCGTGGACTCTTCTCTCCTGCCTCCCCAGCACACTCATCGGCCATGCCTGCCCCACCCACAGCCTGCCCCTGAGGTTCTGGATCAATATAATAAAGAACCCGCAGTTCGTGTTCGACGTGCAGACGTCTGATAACATGGATGCGGTGCTCCTGGTCATAGCGCAGACTTTCATGGATGCCTGCACCCTGGCCGACCACAAGCTGGGCCGGGTGAGTGGGTCCGGGTGGACACGGAGGGCACGCCTGACGGGGCGGGGGCGGGCTGGTTCGGGGCGAGGGGTGGGCGGTGCTGTGTGCGCACAGATTCTGGGCTTGGCCCAGAAGGTCAAGGAGGAGGGCTAGGGGAGGCCTGTGACTCCAGCCCCAGGCCGGGCTTTGTCCTTGGGAGGTGGCAGTACCTCAGTACCCCTCGGGAACCCAAACCAGCAAGCAGCCTGGAGCTGTTCTGGGACTGTAGAAGCCACCTGTGCATCTGGAAACCACCTGGTGGGCCACCCCCCGACCCCCCATCACCCCAGGCTCCCCTCCTCCCAGTCTGGGCTCACCGGAGGCCCAGGGATCAGAAGTGACCCCTGCTTGTACATGGGCGGAGGCGCTGTCTGCCTGCCAGTGCGGTGTAGACAAGAGAGTCGGGGGCAGCGAGTGCCAGGCGTGGAGCGAGGTGCTGCTGGGGGGAGCTGAGAAGTGGACGGGAGGGGCCGGGGCCGTCTGGTAGCACGTGGCGGTGGCGGGCTGTTGTCACAGTAGTAAGAGCCAGGAAAGTCCCATGACAGATAAGGGGTCACTGCTGCAACTGCTCAGCCACCAGCAGGCGGGGCCGGCGGCTCCTCAGGCCCATGAAGGGAGCCTGTTACCTCTTGAGAGATGGATCTCTCGACCTCTGTGGGGAAACAGAATGTTAAATTCTACTCTGTAGTGCTGTCTTTTGGGGCCCATTTTTGTTCTCTGTGTTCCCGTCACTCTGTCTACAATGAACTGAGAAACCACAGGCCCCCACCTGGACCCGGGGGCCATGGTGGGTGGATGCTGTGTGCTGGCTGGGTTTTTGCCCAACCTTCACACTGTCTCCCCTTCCCAGCAAAAGTGCAAATGCTTGCTGGGTAGCTCAGGAATGGTGTAAACCAGGAATGCCCAGGGTCCCCCCACAGCGAGTTGGTGAGAAGGCATGCATGCTGATCAGGCCCAGGGACTGCATCGCTGCCCACGTGGGGTGGTGCCGTCTTTTCCTCACCCTCCCGGCAGCTCTAGGATGAGGCAGCAGGTGCCGAGAACAGAAGTGTGCTGCCCAGAGCCCACGGCTGCGGAGGCAGGGCTGGGATTGGAACCCACTTCAGTGGTGGAGGACCTGTCTGGGTGTGTTAAAATTGTGGGTTCTGACCTGAGAGACCTGCTTCAGATGCCAGCTCAGCCACTCAAGGGTGAGGTGGTGTGGGGCAATTTACTAAATTTTTGGGTCAGTTTCCTGAGTTTTAAAACGATTACATGAGGAACGAGCAGCACATGGAGAAGTGGCATTAGGGCCCCACACACCGCTGCACCCTCCCGCCCTGCACGTCATCTCCCTGCTGGATGCAGGTCAAGGCAGATGGAGCTGAGAAGTGACCTTAGAATAATTCGGGGGGAAGCTTGAGGTGACAGAAGCAGAGGCTGGACATCAGTGGACGGGACCGGCGGAGGAGGTCCTTGCAGAAGGGAATGGGCCAGGGTCGCCAGCCATCCCAGTTTCCCGGGACTGAGGGGTTCCTGGGGTATCTAAAACTGAAATGGCGCTGGGAAAACCAGGACCGTTGGTCACCCTAAGGGGGCTCTCCTCTTTCTTTCCTGCTGGTGCCTAGGACTCCCCCATCAACAAACTTCTATATGCTCGAGATATTCCCCGTTACAAACGGATGGTGGAAAGGTACGAGGGTGAGGCAGTAGGTCTGGAAGGGGGATGGGTGGACGGATGGATGGATGTTTATGGCTGTAGCCCAGGGGTGGGCCCTGGTGGGGTGAGGTGTGGCTCGCTTACGCCGCAGCTGCCGTACGCATGGTCTCTGACAGGTACTACGCAGACATCAGGCAGACCGTCCCTGCCAGTGATCAAGAGATGAACTCCATCCTGGCTGAGCTGTCTCGGGTATGGCCTTCCCTCTGCTTCTTGGGTGGGGCACAGGTCTCCGGCCATGAGGATCCTGCCCTTTTGCAAGGAAGCCCTGGGGACCTCAGCAATCCTGTGAGCTGGTTGGGGCAGGACACATACCATCATCATAAACGCAGAGTGTTCCAGTGGCCACTGTAAAAGACCGGGGCTCCCAGTGTCTCAGTACAGAGCAGTAGGGCCTTGTCCTGGCAGCTACCACCGAACCTGACCCAGCCAGGTGCTTGGGTGCCTGCAGCCCGGGCCGGGTTCTGGGGACGGTGCATCCAAGGCAGTGAGCTGGCTGGGGTTCAGTCCCAGGACTGCCCAGGCCGGCCTGCCCTTGTCTCTGTACCTCCCTGCTTTCCTCAGGGGTGTAGATGCGCCCCCACCCGCTCCTAAAACAGCCCCCAAACGTAAACTGCAGGCAACTTACAGTGTTTCTGAAACAATGATGCGGACCACAGACCACACCCAGTAGCAAGGCAGCTGTGATTTGGTGGTGTTGCTGTGGGGGGTGCCTTGGCCACGCGCCTGCCCCCCATAGGAGCTCCACAAGTCAGGTGACCTCAGCCCCTGCCGTTGTCCTGATGAGGAGGTGCAGACTCCCAGATGGCCCCGTGGAGGGGCCTGGTGTGACCTCACGGGAGACGTGAGGGAGATCAGAGCAGACCAATGCTGGGTCACAGCCTGTAAGCGGCACCTGTCTCGCGGGGCCCTGCCACCGTCCGGGACCCTGGGCTCCCATCTGGTGCCTCGAGGGGAGAGAGGCAGGGCCCTGTTCACACTGCAGACCCGGAAGCCCTGGTGTGTTGATGGGGCTTCCTGCTGCAGGGCCTGTCCCTTCCGCCACCTCCTCCCCTGTTTGCCAGGGATCCTGTGATTGGTAACACCCCTCATCTCTCATCTCTTGTCTCCTCTCCTCCCTAGAACTACTCTGGGGACCTCGGGGCACGAGTGGCCCTGCATGAACTCTACAAGTACATCAACAAGTACTATGACCAGGTGGGCAGAACCGCGCAGAACCCCGGGCCCGGAGCGGGGTGCGCCCTGGTACTGGTTGCGCTCTAACCTGGCCTCGCCCTCACCATCTGCGCTCCTCGGGAGCAGCAGGGATCTCAGGCATTGGGGCGGGGCCGCTGGGGGATCTGCCAGGGCCTGGAGATGGTGGGGGGGACATGCTGGGAGGACACAGGGCTGCCACCTCTACCCCCACCTCGCCCTAGCTCGCATCCCTCCCGGAGTCCACAGTGGCTGTGTGCTGTGCACGGCCACCTCTGCGGGAGGCCTGAGCTGCCAGAGAGGGGGTCCTGCCGGGGGTGGGTACGGGCACAACAGAGCCAGTGAGGGGGCTGTCTGGGCGATTCCTGGACTGGGCCTCGAGATCAGCGCACCTACGAGTCAGCCTGCTAAGTGCCTACCAGAATCGTGCGCCCAGCTGTCTGTGTGGCTCCCGAGACATGGTTGCTGCTGTTCAGGGATGAGGAGCCTGCCTCGTGGCCCAGGCCTGGAGTGAGGAGGAGCCTGCCTCGTGGCCCAGGCCCGGAGTGAGGACAGTCATTTCACAAACGAGCGGCGCACGGATGTGAATTCCGGGCACCTTGCTCCAGCAGTGCGAGCCCCTGCGTGAGGGAGGCAGGGGTGTGCGAGGCGTCACGTGCCCTCGTGCAGACAGGGTGGAGACCCCTCCCAGGTCCCGCCGGGCCCCCTGTGGCAGCCCCCACTTGTGCTTCTGTAGTTGTGGGTGTTGGGTTGGTGAGCTCCATGAGGGCAGATCACTTGGGTCCCATCCTTGCAGGGTCCCTCCTCCTTGCCCAGCACCTGGCAATAGGAAATTAGGAAATGCTTCTTACCTGCTGGGCAAGGGGAGCCATGATGGCTGGAACACGGCTTCTAGGGGGTTCGTGCCGAAAAGGCCAGCATGGTGGGTGCAGGTGGCCTCCACTCAAAGCGATCTTACTGGTGGAGGTGGATGCTTGTCACTGTGAGTGCTAAGTACTGAGTAAAGTACCTCATTCTCACCTCTCGAATTCTTAAAACCCTGTGCTGACCTCACCAGCCAGGCCCTGAGGAAGTTGGGGGGGGGGCTCGCCCAGCTGTGCCGCAGTATCTGAGGAAGCCGGTCAACGTGTGCGGGTGAAGGTGGCGGGCGCCCCTGACCAGTGGTCTCCGTTGCAGATCATCACTGCCCTGGAGGAGGATGGCACGGCTCAGAAGATGCAGCTGGGCTACCGGCTCCAGCAGATCGCAGCTGCTGTGGAGAACAAGGTCACAGACCTGTAGGGACCTGGCCAGCCCTGGCCTGCCATTGCCTCAGCCCTGCCCAGGCGGCCCTGGAACCGTGAGGGAGAAGCGACCTTCTTAGATGCCTGTAGTGCCTGACAAGCAGAGTTAGTAGAAGGTGGCTCCCAGTCCCCTGGGGCCTCTGGCCTGGGCCCTGCTGGACCTACCTCGCAGGCCTGGGGCCTTGAGGCTGATCGGGCAGTGCCCAGCCTGCTCCCTGAGTCCAGTGACCCCATGGGCTCTTTTGTGTGTGACGTCAGTCTGTGTGGAGTCAGGGACTAAGGGCTTCCAGAGAGTGGCTGGAAGGGCCTCCAGCCCCTGGAGAGACTGTACTGTTCCTGAACACTGGCCTTTATCCCGCTGGGATGCAGAGGGGGAGGGGGAGAGCCCCACTTCCCGTCCTGTCGTCCTCCATCGTCCCTGACCTCAGTTTAGCTGCCTCTGGCCTTAGCTGCTGCCCCGTTCCTAGGTCCGAGAGAGGAATGCCTTTGCTAGGCCACTGCAAACTGACCCTTCGGTGGGGCTGGCTGCCTCTGGGCCACCGTGCCTGAGGCAGCCCGTGGTGAGGGGCACCTGCTGCAGGCGCCGGGCGGGAGAGTGGGGGCCCCACTGACCCAGCTCTTCATTAAAGGATAACACACCGCATGGCGTCTGATGTATGGGCTTGGCCCAGCCCCTCCCTTGGTAGGAGGGTGGCAGCCGTGCCTGGCAGGCACCGGGGGGAGGTGGGATCTGTACCCTGGGTCGTGTCTGTGTGTGGGTGTTGGGCGGGGGGGACGGTTCTCATGACCCTCACAAGACGCTGCAGCGAGAACCCCACCCAGGATGGGCTGGGGAGCCTGCAACCCGGGGCGGAGGGGTTGGAGTCCCTTCAGGGGCCCTGCCTTCTCTGCAGCACAAGTGTTCTCAGGCCGCCATCTGTGTCCTGTCGTCCGGGAGGAGCTGGGAGAGGAGGACGCTGTACAGATGACTCCAGGCACAGTGGATCTTGGGGCCCTTTTCCATGCTCCTGTTTTCGTGCTCCCCGTGCCTGGGACATTTGAAGGGGCTCCTGGATACTCCAGGCGTCCGGGGCCGGGGGCCGGACCCAACCGTCTGCCTGTGTGAAGGCCACCTTGGGTGGTGGTTCCTGACTCGTAGCCGGAGGCGAGCGCCGAGACTGTCTCTGTCGGGTCTCATGTTGCTGGCTGGGCCTGCGGGGCTGGGGGTCGATGCCCCTTTGAATGAGAAACGCCCTTGAATCTGGACAAGGCTCTCCCCCGTGGCTCTCTGCTTAACCCCCCAAGCCCAGAGACCCCCCAGCCTCCCTCCCGTTCTGACCAGAGGCCCCACCCCCCACTCAGGGGTCTTCATGGAATTTGAAGAGACCGAGGCTGATAGATTCCAAAAGGAGCCCGCCCCTTCCTTCCCTCCCAATGGCCCTAAGACAGCAGGAGCCACACTGGTCTGTCCGTGCCCACTGTGGTCACGGCTGCTATTCTCTGCCCCGAAGGGCCCCCCCCCCCCACCATTTCTGCCCCTTGTCGGGACCAGAGTCAGAGAGGTCAGCAGTCAGGCACCATCATTTGGGAGGCTAGGAGCTTTAGTGCTTCAAAAGGAAGAAACCAGGTCCCTGCGTGCCCAGGAGGGCTGAGTGTTGAACATGCTATGAGTTGTTCACTTTCACGTCTCAGCCTTCTCAGAACATTGTTCTAGATAAAGGTGGAGAATGAAAATCTGCCATGATAACGTAGGAATTTCTAAGTCCACCCTCAAACGCCACAGCTGAGAACAGAGACTCTGGCTCTGAGAGCTCTCTGTGATTTTGCTCACTTGGGTCTGGCCACAGTTTCGGTGGCAGACACTTGTCATCTAGACTGACCAGTCTCTTCCTAGTTTTTCCGATCAAGGTGGCAAAAGTGGCCTCTCGTGGCTTGGTATTTCCCACAATTGTGCTAGAGTGCAAAGGACCTTGTTTCTTGCTGGGGGCGCCTTCAGGGGTTTAGGAAGTGACTTGCCTTCGTAAATGAACTTTCTCCAATTTAAATATTGGAAGAGTTGTCCAGACAAGATCCGGGAGTTGTGTGTTTTTGTTAATGTTTTTGGTATTTAAAGTACTGTGCTAATCGGTGTAACAGCTAAATTTGTGCTGATAAATGGTGGTATCATCTTGGAAGCCACTTGAAACTTTGGGAATGGGTAGAAGGACTCCAGAGCCTCTGGGCCAGGGCTGACAGATGGCTGTTGGCTGTGTTGGGAGCCACAGGGTGGGCCTGGCTGCCCCAGGCTTCTCGTTGGGCGCTGACACTGGTGTATCCGGTTCCCTTTCAGCCCCCAGCTTTTCCTTAGGATAACACATTGCGGAACAAATTCAGACCCAAACCATCTGGTGCTCCTCTATGGATCTCCCTTTAAATGTGTCGTGTTCTAATTAAGGATGATGGCTTATCCCATTGCAAATATTTACCAGAAATCTAAGGCAAAGATAACATCTTGGTATTTGAAAGGAATTTGTTCCGTGATCTCAATTTGGGGGTTTTATTTATAAGCGTCTGTATTACCTAGCTAATATGTACACTTGAAGCAGAATGATCTTCAGGCTGTCCCAGCGGCCACAGGTCTAGGAGCTCGCGGTGGGGGGGTGGGGGGACGGGGGGGTGGATTGGGGAGCTGGGGACTTGGGATGGTGGCATACTGCCATCTTCTGGTCACGGTGTGGAATTTGATCCAAGGCTGCTCTGGCTATTTCTGTGTCTGGAGCTCTTTAGAAAATCACAACAATGAGAATTCAGTAGTGCTGGGGCTCAGGGCGTGACCTTGCCTTGTCTCTACCCTGACCTCTGGTTTAGATGTGAGATACACCTAAGGAAATAGTTGAGTCCTGTAACAGTGAGTAGACTGGGGCAGAAAACAAACCCGAGTGTTTCAAACAGAAGATCGATCACCAGAGTGTTGGGAGGGCAAAGCAGAGGCTAGTGACCACTGAAGCTTTTCACTCCGAAACTGGCAGGGGCACAGCGCTGTAATGGGACCATGGGATGTGCCGGGGCTGGGTGCTCACTGATGCTGTAGGAACCCGGGGACCTGACTTCCCCGCCAGGCACTTCCTGTGAAAACATCACCATTCCCAAATTCATCTCCTCCCCAAGATCTCAGGCCAGGAAGCCTGGAGACCTGGATTCTAGTTTAAGTTTCGCTTCCGCCCCCCGCCCCCTGACTTGCTGGGCCTCTGGGGAGAAGGGCAGAAATGTTCTGGTATGTGGCAGGAGCCACCCTGTGTCGCTGGATGGGACCCCAAGTTGGCAGCTGGCCGGATTTAATGAGGAAATGTTTGTCAAGGGCCAGATCCGTCCAGCTCCCAGTGGGAAACTGATGGCATAAACCAGAGAAGAGGTCACAGAAGTGGGCTTAGCGAGAGAACTACTTGCAGAGCTGCGGGCCTCGGGGAAGCCTTCCAGGGTGAAGCACAGCGGATACTGGCCCTGTCATGAGGGACGGGGACGGAGCCGCCACCAGCCACCACCAGCACCAGGAGCTGAAGCTGGAGGAGGGGCCACCCCAGGAACGGAGGCCTTCGGAGGAGGAGGGTGGTGCCTGCCAGCCTGCCCCAGGGCAGGAAGGACACTGGTGGAGTCATTACCCTGGCCCCTTGCTCTGCCCACTTCCCAGGCTCCTGTCAGCTCCCCTTGTTGGCCAAGCCTCCTGAGGACCAGAGGGCAGGGGAGCCCGGCAGGTGCAGATCGGGGTGGTCAGCTTCTGAGTGCAGAGCGGGGTGAAAAATCAGGATGGGCCTGGTGGGCAAACAGCGCATCCAGCACGAGCGCCTCTTTGCCCTCGGAGGTGCATAGCAGGTGTTTTGTCATTCAGGGCCACAGGGTTAAGGCCATAGTGGGACTTGGTTCCCAGCTCCCAGGGATTTCCCCCCACACCCCATGACCTGCTGCCCCTTGGGAGGCGCCGCACGTTCCACCTGAAGGGCCTCAGAAACCTCAACTCCTTAGGGCTGATTGGCCTCCTCGCCCCTGCAGGCTGGGGGGTGATGCTGGGTGTGCAAATAGGGACCCAAGGGAGACTCGAGCTGCAGACTGTGTAAGATGCGTTTGTCCCAGGGCAGAAGAATCCAGCTCAGGCAGGGCACAGACCCACCCCAGGGATGCAGAAGGCCATCTGTGTCCCCACCGGAATGTGTGTGGGCACTTCAGCCTCCTTCCTCCCTGCTCCCAGCCTCGCTTGCTGACCTGGAGTCAAGGTAGCAGTTGCGTGTGTGTGTGTGTGTGTGTGTGTGTGTGTGTGTGTGTGTGTGTGTGTGTGTGTGTAAGATGCCCTGGTGGAAAGCCCCATGGAGCTCCACGACTGGGCTAGAGCTCCACGACTGGGGTGTGTGTGTGTGTGTGTGTGTGTGTGTGTGTGTAAGATGCCCTGGTGGAAAGCCCCATGGAGCTCCACGACTGGGCTAGAGCTCCACGACTGGGGTGTGTGTGTGTGTGTGTGTGTGTGTGTGTAAGATGCCCTGGTGGAAAGCCCCATGGAGCTCCACGACTGGGCTAGAGCTCCACGACTGGGGTGTGTGTGTGTGTGTGTGTGTGTGTGTGTGTGTGTGTGTAAGATGCCCTGGTGGAAAGCCCCATGGAGCTCCACGACTGGGCTAGAGCTCCACGACTGGGGTGTGTGTGTGTGTGTGTGTGTGTGTGTGTGTGTGTGTGTGTGTGTAAGATGCCCTGGTGGAAAGCCCCATGGAGCTCCACGACTGGGCTAGAGCTCCACGACTGGGGTGTGTGTGTGTGTGTGTGTGTGTGTGTGTGTGTGTGTGTGTGTGTGTGTGTAAGATGCCCTGGTGGAAAGCCCCATGGAGCTCCACGACTGGGCTAGAGCTCCACGACTGGGGTGTGTGTGTGTGTGTGTGTGTGTGTGTGTGTGTGTGTGTGTGTGTGTGTGTAAGATGCCCTGGTGGAAAGCCCCATGGAGCTCCACGACTGGGCTAGAGCTCCACGACTGGGGTGTGTGTGTGTGTGTGTGTGTGTGTGTGTGTGTGTGTGTAAGATGCCCTGGTGGAAAGCCCCATGGAGCTCCACGACTGGGCTAGAGCTCCACGACTGGGGTGTGTGTGTGTGTGTGTGTGTGTGTGTGTGTGTGTGTGTGTGTGTGTAAGATGCCCTGGTGGAAAGCCCCATGGAGCTCCACGACTGGGCTAGAGCTCCACGACTGGGGTGTGTGTGTGTGTGTGTGTGTGTGTGTGTGTGTGTGTGTGTGTGTAAGATGCCCTGGTGGAAAGCCCCATGGAGCTCCACGACTGGGCTAGAGCTCCACGACTGGGGTGTGTGTGTGTGTGTGTGTGTGTGTGTGTGTGTGTGTGTGTGTGTGTGTGTGTGTGTGTAAGATGCCCTGGTGGAAAGCCCCATGGAGCTCCACGACTGGGCTAGAGCTCCACGACTGGGCTAGGGCCTGGCCCTGGGGACCACCTTGGGACAGTGGCCTCAGGTTCTGTAAGATGTGGGCGTCTTGTGAAAAGTGTCACTGGAGAAGGTAGGCCCCTGGAGACCCTGAGGGCTACGAGAGCCTGCAGGGCACGAGCTAGCCCTCCGTGGCCCAGAGAGCCGGGCCTGACCTTGGTGCGGGGTAAGCTGGGAGGCCACCCCACACCTTATTGGAGGAGGACAACAAGGGGAAGGGGTACCACCCTTGCCCTGGCCTCCTCACTCTGACTCCCAGGCAGCCCAGCCTAAAAGAGGTTTCCCAGTGAACCATGCCCAGGTTCCTGCCTGGCGTCTCCCTGCCTGCAGAATGGGCTTCAGGCTCCAGGCCATGCAGGAAGGCCCTGCCTTTGCCCTCTGTCTTGCCGGCACCCCCCCCTTTTACCCCCATAATGAGAGGTGCCGCTGTGGCACTGTCCTTTGGTTGGGGACTAGGCTGGGGGAGGCACAGATGGTGTCTTTTCCTGGCGGGGAGGTTGAATCCATCCAGAGGGAGTGACTTGCTCAAGATCACCCAGCGAGGAGGACTAGAACCAGCTTCTGACTCCCAGATGGAACCTTGGACTCCTGCTGCTCCATGCTGCCCAAGTTCAACCTCTGACCCTGCCCTTGCCTGGCGGGGAGCGGTGCTCAGGTTCCCTGTGCCACCTCCTGCACCCCTGTGTCCCCAGCTCTATCACTGGGCCAGGTCCTTGGGTCTCTTGGGGGACCTGCCAGGCCCTGGGTCTTCTCTGTTTCTCGTACCTCATTCAGTCTTGGTTTCTCCTCTGCCCCCCTCCCTCTCACCTCCCGTGGTTGTCTCCATTTCTCCTGTATTTTTGTTTTGTTTTGTTTTGTTCCTATATTTGAAGGGAGTCATATTTAGGATTTTCATATCTTTGTGTTAAAAAGTTTTTTAAAATTTTTAATTGAAGTATAGTGGGCATGTTAAGTTAATTTCAGGTGTGCCCCATAGTGATTCAACAATTGCACACATTATGAAATGCTCACCCCACGGTAAGTGTGTTACAACATTATTAACTATTTCCTGGGCCATACTTTTCATCCGCATGACTCATAATTGGAAGTGCCCCCTTCACCCATTTTGGCCATCCTCCCCACCCCCTTCCCCTCATTAGGCAACCACCAGTTTGTTCTCTGTGTTTATGAGTGTTTCTCATTTTTGTTCATTTTCTAGATTGCACATGTAAGTGGAATCATACAGTATCTGTCTTTATCTGACTTACTTCACCAGGCATAATACCCTCTAGATCCACCCCTGTTGTTGCAAATGGCAAGATTTTATGGCTAATAATCCACTGTGTGTATATGTGTCTGTGTGTCCGTGCGCACGCGCACACCGCACGTCTTTATCTGTTCATCCATCGATGGACAGTTAGGCTGCTTCCGTGTCTTGACTATTATAAATTATGCTGCAGTAAACATAGGGGTGCATATCTTTCTGATTTAGGACTTTCGTTTTCTTCAGGTATTCTTCAGAAGTGGAATTACTGGGTCATATACTATTTCTATTTCCAATTTTTTGAGGAAGCTTCAGACTGTCTTCCAGATTACCTTCCCACTGACAGTGCATGAGGGTTCTCTTTCCTCATATCCTCACCAATACTTGCTGTTTCTTGTCTTTTTGATTCTAGCCATTCTGACACGCGTGAGGGGATATCTTACTGTGGTTTTGATTTGCACTTGCTTGATGAATAATGACGTTGAGCATCTTTTCATGTGTCTGTTGGCCATCTGGGTGTCTTTGGAAAAATGTCTATTCAGGTCCTCTGACCGTTTTTTAAATTGGATCATTTTTGGTGTTGAGTTGTAGAACTTTTTATTTTGGGTATTATTTGGATAGCTTATAAATTTTAATATTTTGAATATTAACCCCTTATCAGATATATCATTTGCAAGCATCTTCTCTCACTTGGTAGGTTGCCTTTTTATTTTGTTGATGGTTTTCTTCACTGTGCAAAAGCTTTTTAGTTTGAGGTAGCCTCAGTTATTTATTTTTGCTTTTGTTTCCCTGGCCTGAGGAAACAGATCTAGAAAAATGTTGCTAAGGCTGATGTCCGAGAGATTTGTGCGCATCGGCAGTTGATTTACATTTATTGCTGGGTAGTATCTCATTGTATGGATTCACCCGAGTAGATCTTTTCACCAGTTGAAGGACATTTGGGTTGTTTCCAGTTTGGGGTGATTATGAATAGAGTTGCTAGAAGCATTTATATACAGGCTTTTGTGTGATCAGAAGTTTTCATTTCTCTTGGGTAAATACTTAGAAGTGGGATTGCTGGGTGATATGCTAAGTGCATGTTTTATTTCATAAGAAATTGCCCAACTCTTTACAAAAATGGCCGTAGCATTTTGCGTTTCCGCCAGCAGTGTCATTGAGTTCTGGTTGCTCCCCATCCTCTAGCTCTTGGCATTGTCCATCTCCCCGGCTGCCCCCTCCAATCTAATAGGTGTACACTATTCTCTCATTGCAGTTTTAATTTAGATTCCTTTGATGACTAGTGATGTTGAGCACCTTTTCATGAACTTGTTTGCCCCCTGTGTATCCTCTTTGGTGAGGTAGCTATTCAAGTCTTTTGCCCATTTTTAATTGGGTGGTTTATCTTGTTGAGTTTTAAGAGTTCTTTTATATATTTAGGATGTAGGTCTGTAGGCCTCAAAGGATGTGGGGGCTCATCAAGGGAAAAGAACAAGAGGCAGTTACACACACAAACTTTACTGAGAGGTGCTTGGAGGGTGTTGCGTGGAGGGGAAGGTCCTCATCTCATGAGACTGTCTGGAAGCTTGTGGTGCAGGGGCCGCCATCCAGGATGGGACGATGGCAAGGGTACTCTGGCTGGGAGAGAGGAGAAGGAGATGGGAGCAGGGGACTTCTGTGCCTAGGTGTGCGTGTGGGGTGGGGAGGCTCTGGGTCAACTAGCCCCAGATGACTGCAGCAGCCTGGGGCTTACAGCCATAGGGCTCTGGCTTAGCAGTGGGTAGGAGCTGTTAGGTAAGGTTTCAGTGGGGATAATATGAAAAGCAGACAGGCTCTAGCTGGCTAAAACTCTGCTTGTTTGGGCCATTTCAAAAATAATGTGTTAAAATTTGAATTTGGCACCAGTTAGCTTTTGAGGTAATGGGTCTCATGCCTGTTTTTGGAGCCAGTGATAAAGCATCCTTATGATCCAGAATCCTATAAAGTCAAAAACTAGGATTTCAAAACCTTTTTTTTTTTCAGCCAGTCTGCCCATTTAGCTGTAGAGAGCCAGGAGAATTGATCCAAACAGGAGAAGATTCTGATTTATCTGTTTAATTTGCAGGCAATATTTGGTGTGTGTCCCTTACTCTAACATTTGGTGAGTGTTGTCCATCTACAGGCAGCAGGATGTGCTAATAAGCACCAGAGCCACGTGGGGCTAGGGCGACTTGCCACTGAACCTGTGGTTGCCCCGGTAAAGGTAGAAGGAAAAGGCATGGCCGCAGAGTAGGGGGTTAAAGTTGGAGGCCATCTGCAGGGCATCTGTTGGTCTCCTGGGAATCACCCTATGGTGCTGCCCCATGCGGGGCAATTAATTCTGTTAAATAACAAAAATTCAACCGAATACATTTTAAAGATCCAAGGGGCTTTATTAATCCATTTGTGAATTGGGCAGCATCTCTGTTTAGCAAGTAAAGGGGACCTCCAGAGGGCTACAGAAAAGGAAAAGTTTTTAAAGATAGGGAGTGGGGGACAAGGGGATTATTAGCAAAGAACCCATTGTTTTAGGCAAGGTGGCGCTCCGGAGGGGAACAGCAGGGGTCGAGCAGCAAATCTAGTGCGGACCAGGAAAGTCCTCTGTAGACTGGTGACTGCTGAAACTGCGGCTAGGTTAAGGCCCCAAGTCCACCAACCAAGACCTGATACCTAACCTAAGGGACACCTTATGTGGTTTCCTTTTTCACAGTTCCATCTCCTGGGTGTCAGGGGCAGGTCCACTTGGCTCCAGTGCTTATAGCAGAGCAAAGTACACGGGTGCTGGAAAGGATGCCTCCCTCTCTCTGGTAAAGTCTTTACTCAATAGAACCATGTTAGTCAAATCTATGGACCACTTGAATGTATCCATTCAAGGAGTGATATCTAGTAGAGGTGTTCTAATTAGAGGAATAGCCCTGTTTAATTCTCTGTAGCTATAATAAGCCCCCACCTAGTAGTGGTGGCTTTTAACACGGGCCAGCCCAGGGCACTGAAAGAAGAGGTGGGGCGGGGGGAGTCACTACCCCTTCAGTAACTAAGTCAGCTAGGCTAGGCCAGCACCCTCTGGGTACAGGTAGGGGAAGATTAACTCTTCCCAGCAGCTGGTGGGGGGGGCGGGCAGAGCTTCCTGTGGCTGAGACAGAAACAAAACCTGGCCTGGATTAGCGAGCATAGGTCAATAGTGGACTGCCAGCACCCCGTAGGGATGTTTACAAAAGGGAGGGGCTAAAATGCCCCTAGGTGTATTATTTCTGTGGCTTCTTGAATTCTTTTCACCACAAACCCAAATTAGAGTGGTTCCTTTATTAAACGTTGGCCAAATTACCTTAATGTGTGTGACCTCTGTCTAGTCTTGGGACCTTGACTGATGTCAACTCCACCTCCAAGGAGAGTATGGTTATGGTTAGGAATTCTCTGGAGGGAATGGTTTCTCCGTTTTTAGTCCACCCATACCTGAAGCTGAGAGAGGCAGCTCTCCCCATCATCCTTCTCCAATGGGTAGACTTCCCTTCAGTTAACCTACAAGGAAAGGACTGTTACTTTTCTGAGGGTCCCAGACCTTGCAGAGCTGTGAACTGACTTCTACTTTGGCAGGGGCCCTGTGTTCCACTGTGGAGTCCTGTAAAATCCTATGAATAAGGCATGCAGCATTTCTTGACTTTTCTGGATTCACCCTTTTTCTTCATTCCCAGCTTAGAGGGTTTCTCTTCAATTCCGGCCCCCTTCACCATAGATTTTAAGGTGTTCTTTTGCATTTGCAGTTTTGAACAACGTTTGGTGCTGTGTGTAGAAAGTTTTCTCTGCCTATCTTGACCACCTTTTCCTGGAAAATGAAAGCCCAACAGCAATTCAGTTTTGTCTCTAAGTTATTCACAAATCACAGGCGCTGTGGGATCCTGTTTACTCTGTTTACCCGTTTCCTCTGACAAACTACATCCTTTGTGCTCATGCACATATGGTCCACAGATTTTTGCCTCTATCTCACTTCCACCTCCATGTCCTCTGCCACATACTCCCTTTATAACAGATTCGAATAAAGAAAACGGCCTCACGGGCTTTCCTTAGCCACGATGGCTACATTTTTTTAACGGAGGTAAACTTGGCATAGGACATGATACTCATTACAGGTGTACGCTAGGGCTACTTTTAACTCACTTTTTAAAAAAACATAGATCTATAAAATATAGGTCTTTTTTTCTCCTTTGTTAAAAAAGGAAACATTTGGGTTAGATCCTGCAGCTGTGTGACTTGACACTTCCTGACTTTGCACCCCACGTTAGTGTGTATTCCTCCTCGCGGACTTTGCTTCGGACCGAAGCCAAACATGCGACTGTCCCAGAACTGCCAGGTGCCGTGTACAAGGCATCTCCTGTCAGCTTCTCCACCCAGCCTTGTCCATCTCCAGCCACCCTCCATTGACTTCCTTTCCTTTATCCTCCTGGTCACAGCTTCAAGTTTATTTTGAGGAAGAGGGAATGGTGGGCACTTTAACAGCCCAGAAACCCCCACTGCTGCTTGGAGAAATCCCCCATTGAGATTGCATTCTCATGAGAGTACGGTGTCCCCCTCTCACAGCCAGGACAGCACACCCATGGGGCTCAGGCTTGATGTATTAGTACTCTGTCCCCAAACTTCGGATCCTGAACCAGTGATAAACTTAGGGGGCAGTCCTTTATCATGTCCACTACAGTGGCTGTGATAATAGGCACATTGAAAGTTCCATGTGATTTAGCTTTTGCTGTATGTTCTATTTCCTAGTCCTCTTCGGCATTTTTTTATTACCATCTATATTCTGAGTCACTTCCAGCCGCCGTTAAATATTAACGTCTATGTTTTTCTAACACATTTAGGTTTTGCTTGCATTTTAGAGGACACTGACTAATACAGATGACCTTCACTTTTACAATTTTTTTTTAAAGTAGGCTCCACGCCCAACATAGGGCTCAAACTCACAACCCTGAGATCAAGAGTTGCATGCTCGGGTGCCTGGGTGGCTCAGTCAAACAGATCTTCGGCTCAGATTGTGATCCCAGAGTCCTGGGATCGAGCCCCACATTGGGCTCCCTGCTCAGTGGGGAGTCTGTTTCTCACTCTCCCTTTGCTCCTCCCTCTGTGCACTCACTCGCTCTGTCAAATAAATAAAATCTTAAAAAAAAAAATAAAGTTGCATGCCCTACTGAGCCGGGTGCCCCCTTTAAACCAGCCTCAGTCTGAAGTCATGCTTTCCCCCGATATAGGCTCCCTTTGAATTGATCTGCGCCCAGTTATATTTTACTCCCTTAGTATTCTATACTCACCCTGCTGGCAAGGACAAAGGATATGTTGCTCTGCCTTCTGTCTGTATAGTGCCGGATCTGTACTGTCTGTTACAGTGTCTGATTTACTATAGGTAGTTAAATCATTGCTTCTTTCCTAATATCACTAAAACAATCATTCTGGGTTTGCAAACAGAATTCTCTTTACTATATTCAGGGAGATGATGCAAGGTTAATTCCATCAGTTTCCACATTACATATGCAAAGAATACATCACCAGAATGCTGGATTCACGAATTCTGGACACCACACATACTATGCTCATATCATCACATACTGCTTTGGAGACGTAGCTGCCAACAGAAAAAACAAGATCATCAGTGGACAAATGGCAAAGTAATTATATTCATTGTTGATAATACTAAATTTGAACCTGACAAAGATATGAATATTCTTCCCAAACGAATTGGTCCTTTGATCACTGAAGTTATTCTTAGATTTGGTTTTGACTGCACAGATCTGACACAGTTATGCTGATTATTAACTGCAAGAGTAGCAATCCCAACCTGCTCTGAGATAGCACCTGCCGGAATTCTCAAGATAACCTAGCAAATCAGATATATTATTTAATAATGATGAGAGAGAATATTTTTTAAAGATTTTTTTAAATTCATTAGAGAGAGTGCTAGCAAGACATGAGAAGGGGGAGGGGCAGAGGGAGAGGGA